>NC_044332.1:43278886-43588730 GCF_007399415.2 Gopherus evgoodei
TGGTAGCCAGACACTTTTTTTTTTTTTTTTTTTTCCTGCATTTGATCATGTGAGAGGAGTGTGACTATCTTCCACCCGCCCAACCCCCCCCCCCAACTTAGTTTAGTATATATTAGTACTGATTTTCTTGGCAGTAGCATAATACTAGGAAACTTATTGGCATTCCTACTCAATATAAATACATTTATAACAATACTGTGTATCTTGAAGTCCTGTTGCATTTTGTAATGTAGAACACAAATGTATTGTTAGAGGTCACAGTGGAAAATAAAGCGGCATCTTAAGAGCCAGGGATTGGTGAACACAGGAATCTTTAGGCATTGGCCCTCTTCCTGAGGGTAGGAAACATTTTCAAATAGTAACGGGAGGAAGGGTGAACGCTAAGGTCAGATTTTGGATGGTCATTTATTCCACCCACACCAGCCATCTCCCTTTCTCCACGGGCCCCAGGAGTTTATCTTTTCAGATTTTACAGTGGTGAAGAAGTCAGTAGGATAGGGAGTTGATCAGCCTTGCCCTGTTCGGAGCAGGCCTTCCCAAGTGCTCAGAGAAACAAGATGGAGAGTGGAACCATCCATTCTGAAACATAAGAGCTGAGTAGGGGGTTGGATGAGGCTGGAGCTACCAGACTACTTTTTCCTTTTTTAAAATCCTGGGGACTGCTGCGTCAGGAGGCTTGAGGGCTGGGGAAGACTGTTTAAATGGAGAAATAGGCACAATAAAGAAATTCTTGTCTTAAGCAAGAATGTGGTTTCTCTTATGACTTTAGTTAAAGATAATTTGTTCTAATTTTTTTCAGTCCTTTCCATGGGTTATTATTTTAAGATAGGTTCCACCTTATTTTTTTTATCAGGCTTATTAGTATTGTACTTGAAACTTGCATTTCCCATATATATAACTGCATCCAGTTTATGAGCAGAAGTACGCTGTAGAACTTGGGGCCTCATCCTGATCACACTGAAGTGAAGTCAATATCAGTACTTCAGTGAGGGTAAGATTTTATCCTCAGTTTAAATAAAATAGAACTCCAAGGAAAGAGTCTTGATTCTTCTTCGAGTGGTTGTTCATGTCCATTCCAAGCAGGTGTGCGTGCGCTGTGTGCATGCCAGCCAGAAGATTTTCCCCTAGCAGCGTCTGTAGGGTCGGCCCTGGCGCCCCCTGTAGTGGCGCCACTACAGCGCCCTATAAAGGGACCCGCCGACCCTCCACCCCGTCAGTTCCTTCTTACCTCCGATGACGGTTAGCTGGAACTTCTCTTGCGCATAGCAAGTTAGCAGTGTCCTGTCCTCGTGTATAGTCTGTGTATATAGTTAGTTTACTTATGTCATTTGTATATAGTTCTTGGTAGTTGGGGGGGGTTCCCCTCCCCACATTTCGTCGCTCGTTGGGGCATGCCCGGGTCGCCTGGGTTTAAACTCTGCAAGGACTGCAGGAAATTCATGCCTAAGAGTGACCCGCACTCTGCTTGTTTGAGGTGCCTTGGAGAGAGCCACCAAAAGGACTGGTGCTCTATCTGCAGGAGCTTCCGCCCAAGAACTCTCAAAGACTTAAAGTCCTCCTGATGGAGGCTGCCCTGTGGCCACCCTCGGACCCGGAACCGGCCGAGGCAGTGCCCATCACGTCTTCCTTGGTGCGGAGGGCACTGGCACTGGCATCAGAACTTAGGGCCCAGCCCAAGTCTTCCAAAACCCAGCACCATTTTCCCCCCTTGGTGCTGAGTTCGCTATGGTGGTGGCTCGACCCGCAGAAAGTGTGCATGGGCGTCCCCTTCGCCGCCCCTCAACCCTCCCTCTCTCTGGTAACGGATGCCTCGGATCGGGGTTGGGGAGCGCACCTGGGAAATCTCAGGACACAGGGCTTGTGGTCACTGGAGGACCTTGAGTTGCATATCAATATCAGGGAGCTGAGAGCGATCCGCCTGGCTTGCTTGACTTTCCGGTTCCACCTAGCCGGCAGATGTGTTTCAGTCCTCTCGGACAACACATCCGTAGTCTTTTATATCAACAAATGGGGGTGCACGCTCCTCTCCCCTGTGCAGGGAAGTTCTCGCGTTGTGGGATTTCTGCATCCACAATGCTACTCACCTGACAGCGTTCTACCTTCTGGGGGAGCAAAACGGCCTGGTGGACACCCTCAGTGGCTCGTTCCGGGGTCATGAGTGGTCCCTTCGACGGGACGTAGTACACTCAATCTTCCAGCTCTGGGGCTTTCCCCAGTTATACCTGTTCGCCTCAAGGGAAAACAGGAAGTGCCGACGCTTCTGCTCCCTCCTGGGCCGCAGTCCAGGGTCTCTGTCGGACACCTTCCTCCAGTCTTGGAGGGGTCGGTCTGCTCTACATCTTTCCCCCAATCCCTCTGATACACAGGGTGATTTTGAAGATCTGCAGGGACCACGCATGAGTAATTCTGATAGCTCTGGTGTGGCCGCGCCAACATTGGTACTTGTCACTCCTGCACATGTCCGTTCAGGTGCCCCTGACACTGCTCCTGCTTCCGGACCTGATCATGCAGGACCGGGGCTCCCTCCGCCACCCGAACCTGGAATCTCTCCACCTCATAGCCTGGATGCTCCGTGGCTGAACCCGATGGAGATGCAGTGCTCCCGGCAGGTCAGTCAAGTGCTGCATGGTAGCAGGAAACCATCAACCAGGGCCACCTAGCTGGCCAAATGGGAGTGCTTCTCTATATGGTCGGGTCAGCGAAGTCACAGTCCTCTGGGGGTCCCAATCCCTATTATCCTAGACTATTTGCTCCACCTCAGACAACTGAGCCGCTCCCTCTCCTCAATTCG
This sequence comes from Gopherus evgoodei, assembly GCF_007399415.2. Classification (NCBI taxonomy): domain Eukaryota; kingdom Metazoa; phylum Chordata; order Testudines; family Testudinidae; genus Gopherus; species Gopherus evgoodei. The sequence continues at coordinate 43,281,678 of NC_044332.1, forward strand.
CGTTCACTTGGTGGCCATCTTGGCTTTCTATCCAGGAGAGCGGGGTACCTTGGTGTTTGCGAGCCCGCTGATGGGGCGTTTCCTCAAGGGTATGGACAAGCTATTTCCACATGTTCGTCAGCCAGCTCCTGCCTGGGACTTGAATTTGGTCCTCTCCGCCCTCTCGAGACCTCCCTTTGAGCCCCTGGCTACGTGCTCCCTGTTGTACTTGTCATATAAGACCGCCTTCCTGGTGGCCATCACCTCGGCCAGGAGGATGTCGGAGCTCAGGGCGTTAACATCCGAGCCCCTGTATGCTGTCTTTTTATAAGGACAAGGTCCAACTTAGACCTCACCCAGCCTTCTTCCCCAAGGTCGTCTCACAGTTCCACATGGGACAAGATATCTTTCGCCTGGTGTTTTATCCAAAACCACACTCTTCCAGTGAGGAGCGGAGGTTACATTCCCTGGATGTCCACAGGGCCTTAGCCTTTTACATCGAGCGTACTAAACCTTTCAGACGCTTGACACAGCTCTTCATCGCGGTGGCGGATAGGATGAAAGGGCTCCTGGTCTCCTCTCAGTGAATCTCTTCATGGATCGCGACCTGCATCCAGGAATGCTACCGCATAGCTAAGACCCCTGTCCCTCCGGTCACGGCCCACTCCACTAGGGCGCAGGCTTCCTCTGCGGCATTCCTGGCTCAGATCCCGACTCAGGAGATTTGTAGGCCGACCACGTGGTCCTCCATCCACACGTTCACGTTGCGCTATGCCATCATGCACCAGGCTAGGGAGGATGCAGCCTTTGGCCGTGCAGTACTCCATTCAGTAGTGAACTCCGACCCCACCACCTAGGTTCAGGCTTGTGAGTCACCTGCTTGGAATGGACACGAACAACCACTCGAAGAAGAAAAAACGGTTACCCACCTTTTAGTAACTGTTGTTCTTCAAGATGTGTTGTTCATGTCCATTCCAATACCCACCCTCCTGCGCCTCTGTCGGAGTGCTGACAAGAAGGAACTGAGGGGGTGGAGGGTCGGCGGGCCCCTTTATAGGGCGCCATAGTGGCGCCACTCCAGGGGGTGCCAGGATTGACCCTGCGGACGCTGCTAAGGGAAAATCTGGCTGGCATGCACGCGGCGTGCACACACTTGCTTGGAATGGACATGAACAACACATCTCGAAGAACAACAGTTACTAAAAGATGGGTAACCGTTTTTTCCTTTGTGGCTAGACTGACTGTATTATGCTAAAAGGGAAAAAATACATTATAAGGTGCTATCAAACGTAATACTGAAAGCAAACATTATTACTAAACAAATTCTTTTAAAAGAAAAAAAAAAACGCGCAACCAGAATATTAACTTCTGGTTGTGTCTGAATTAACAAGTGGATGGAATGAATGAGATCACTGCAACACAAGCTCAAAGTTGATAAACTTTGTCCTGACCCGGCAATTTTAGGAAGACGATTGCTGTGAGCCATGCTGACCCTGGGACATGTATGAAATAAACTCCTGTCATAAGATATGTGGAAACCAAAACAGTGAGGTTTTTTTTTCCAATGTGGCACTTGCACTGTCAGTGGGAGCCTTGGAACACTTGTGGGCGTTGAGCCTGAGTCCTCTCCAATCCTGAACTTGTAGAATCAAACCAATCTCATAAACAAACTCTAGAATTTTGAAACTACCCACCACCAATGTTGGTGCCGGAGATGGTCCATATTTCACTGCACCTTAAAGTTTAAGTGACTTTATATCCTACAGCAATTAAGTGGCAGCCACTGTATACTGTTCATCAAGATTTAAAAGCACCTACGTGTTTATCTTTGTCATAAGAACCTACAGGTGATGTTTTTCAAACTTAACTTCAGTGAAACAGTGAGTGTCTCTTGAGTGCCAGCGTTGAGCTGATGGCTTTGTTTAGATGTTTCTAGCAGTAGCTCTGACTCCAGGGTTATTTGAGTTTCTCTCTGATTGAAACAAAGAACTATGTCAGTTTACATGCCCATCAAACATGTACTTTTAATCCTTAACTATTGCTGTTTTTGATTTTTTTCTTCAATTTTAACACGAATCTTATGGTAGTTAGAGACTTCTTTTACAACCCCAGTTCCTGAAATTAAACAGCTGCTGGAGAATAAGTGTGGGTGTGGTGTGGTGTGTTTTTTTTGTTTTGTTTTTTGTTTTTAAGTTTCTAGCCCGTGTAGTTGCAGAGAAGGCCATAATCCTAAACTATGTGCACTCTAAAGGCTCAAGCCTGACAAGGCAAATAAGACCCCACTTATTTTTAAATCTTGCATTATTTTTAAATATGCAACCATTGGGCCTGACTCATGACTTTAGAATGCTTAGCATTGGCTGTATTTTGGGTTAATCTGTGAAAATCATGACAATGAACATGTGTTCTAATATCAGAAATGCATTGTGTAGTCTGATGGCACAAAGTGTTAAATTAATTTTGTGGTGCTGGAAAAGTTCTGGAATGAGAATTGTTGAAACAAGCCTTTTCTTTTCAGAAGGAGTTGATTCTAGGCAGTGGTAGTGCAAGCTTCTTGTTACCTGTCTTAGTTCTGAGAGGGCTCCTGGCCTAAGGGGAGAGCTAATTTTCCATGACTATTCAGTCCCTGGCCTCCTGCCTGTGAAAGGTGGCAGTTGTGGTGGGGTTTTAGATGTGGATACTTTCCTGCTAAAGAACTGAATTGAAACCACCAACTCCTCTTGTGTAGGCCACCAAACACCAGTGTGAGGTGTTGACTGTCACTAGCTGCGCTGGATTTGAGCCCATTACTCCTTTCTGGAGTCATATATCCCTCAATCCCTTCGATCTAGAAGAGGCCAAACTGAACAGACATTGCTCAGAATGCACATACACAGTTGACATGGAGGGTTATCTCAAACTTTGTAAGTTGTCTCCAACTATTTTCCTAATATGCTGTGAAACATGGTGGAGGAGTAGGTCTTTGTGCCTGCTTAACTTGGTCTGGGGACAGTCAAAGAACCCCCATTCATTCCAAAAAGTAATCGGTGTGAACATTTGGAAATGAAGAGGTTGGGAAGCATGAGAAGTGATTGATCTGTGTGGTGTTTTTTTTTGTTTGTTAAACTGGCAAGAGACTCGGGCAATGTAGATTAGCTCCAGAAGGTATTGGAGTTGAATTTGCAGGATGAATCAGAAGCAGTGTTGCCTGCACTTGCTATTTTATTGCAAGTCTCAGAGCATATGTATGTATATAATATTTGAAAGCTCCAGCTTCTGGAGTTAAGTAATAATGAGAGCAGAGATTTTTACATAAAAACAAATGAAATGGGTAACCTTTCCAAGCTTCTCTACAACTGTGAGCATTAGAAACCTAAGTACACCTTAAAGGCTCAGAAACCAAAAGAAGACAAAAAAACCCATTTTTATTTAAAAACAAACAAAACTTGACTTCTTGAGACTGACTGGTGCAGCTGGAGGTGCTGTAGGAACTACTGGGGACGCTAAGGAAGTGGAACTGGAACTGGACATTATGGGAATGAAATAGCCAGAGGTAGAATTCATGGGAGACTGGATATAAATGAAAAATATTCCTGGCTCAAGAACTGAAAAACCTAGTATGGGGCTAAACATTTGGGGGTTGATGGGAACAAGCCCTTAAAACAGATGTATCTAGAAGAGCAGAAGATGAATAGTGGGAATAGTGGGTATGTAAATATTGGGTGAAAGCTCTGTTTAAGGCTTGGGAAGAAAACAGTTGCTGGGCTGGGTGTATTCAAAATGTACATGCACAGATGCATATAGAATATGAAGTCCAATCAATGAAGCAAATAAACAGCTCTGAGGTTTAAAAGGTTTGGATTTCTAACCATATAGTTTAGTAATCACATGTCCAGCAGAGGGCAGCAGTGTATTTGTAGCACATTGATTTAAGTGCAAAGAAAGAATGAAATGTATTCTGCCTTCTATATTGACATGGCAATAATTATAGTTACATAAAGTATTAAGTTAGAAAAAGCTTTGGTTCTGGGTTGTTAACACTATTGCACTCATCAGAATATAGGCTTTTTATTTTTTTGATAGTTAATTCAAACACATTCAATATGCAAACTGTTTGGGTCTCCATGTTTATTCTCAGGTACTACGAAAGTGTCAGATTTCAGCATCCAAAATTGTACTAGAGCTTTCATTTGAATAGGCTTATAAAAATAAAAAAAACTCTTGTCATGTATGCGAGAAGGAGTAGAGACCTTTTCATTTTGCTATTTTAATAGCAAACGGAAGAATTCAAGTGTGACCCCTAACGCAGCATTCTCTAACCTTTTGAACTTTAGTGTAACTTTTAATGTTAATGGAAGTTATAGTTAAGATTGCATTCAACTATCATCCTAGCCCTTATTTTTCAGAGCCTGATCCTAAGTAACACGTGACTGGGCGTAGTGCTTGTGGTCAGTTGTAGTACTTACTGTAGTAAGCACTTTATTTTGTAGGGCCCTGTTGAAGTCAGTGGGGTTCTATCATTAACTTGGTGCCAGGATTATACTTGTATTCTGCTAGGATCAGGGCCTTAGAAACCAATTTCTGCAGAAGTGGAAAGCATTCAACTTCCATCATTATATATTTTCTGAGAAAGTGGTTGGTTGGTCACTTAGGCATACTCTGAAGGGTAACACATGGTTAGGGGTTTGTTATAGAAGTGGATGGGTAGGGTTCTGTGGCCTGCTTTGTGCAGGGGGTCGGACTAGATGATCACATTGGTCCCTTCTGACCCTTGAATCTATGAAGAGAATCCACAAAATTTTAACATAAATTTCCAATTACTTCTCAAATAAAAATCTTTGATAGTGATTCACCTTCACTCTGATTATCCATATGAGTGGCTAGGAAATGGATCTCTAAAGCTACTACGTCTAGGTCTGTACATCTTCGGCTGAAGTATCTGTTTCAGCAATTAGTTACCCCTTTAATTTGGTTTCTTTCCACTCCTGCCTTTAACTGCTGGGCTGTAGTACTTTACTTTGAACTGCAGAAAAACAAATGAATGGCTCTGGTCTCATGTCTGAATTAGCCATTAGAGGGTGCCATATGAATAGCTAGTTTGGGATTCCTGTGTTCAAGCTGTGTCTTTTTTTTTTTTTTTTTTTTTTTTTTTTTTTTTTTTTTTTTTCCTTTTTCCCAGAGAAGCATTGAATCTCCACTACCCTAAGGACTTAAAACTTCCAATTCCTCTTCTATACAGCTGCACATTTGTGCCTAAAAGATGAAATATTTCAGTGAAACAACATGAATTGGAGGGATATGGATGACTTACTGTTTTTAAAAATCACAATAACAGAATTTTATGTAGTGGAACTAACAATTGGAGAAATATTATTTGAAAAAGTAAAATCAGTACTGAATTACTATTTGTGCACACTTCAAATAACATGACAGTAACAGAAAACAAGATCAGATTTTTGGATCCCTAAGCTTGTTTAGGTTGAGTATAAACACATCTGGCTTAATTCTGCTTTCCAAAACAAAGCATGCATTACAAATATTGTGGGAAACATTTCATTCTTGTTGCATGCAAGCTATGCAGGGTGGCGTAACATGGAACCTCAAGTCTGAACTTGGATTGCTCAAAGAAGCATTATTTTTGTGAGAAGAGGAGTTGGGGACAGAGTAAGAGGGTGGATTGGGGAAAGACCTTAGAAAGGAACAGGCGGGAAAGCTGGACAGCCATTTGTAGAGAAATTAAAGGGGACCAAGGGCAATCTCTTGTCAGTACTAATATTGCCTAGAAAGGTTCCTTAGTCTTACCATTAATATCATGATTCAACATTTCCTTGTTTGTTAGGGGGAAATACAAACCTCTTCTGCTGTACTTCAGTGTTTGTAAAGCTATTGTCTGTGAAGTGCTTTGTTGTGGTGCAGATGAGCAGAAAGGCGCATGGTTGCAACAGGTATATTCTTCATTAGTAGTAATCTGGTCATCAGTACTTGTGCGAGTAGTGAAGCCAGCAATGCAAACTTTTTTTTAAAGTGTCCTTGCTGCACAGTAGATGTGAGTGCTTCGTTAGTGTTCACCCCAAAGGGGGACATTCTGGGCTGTCTACCTGTTGATAATGGGTGTCAGCAGACAGTGCCACTGACTATGACTCAGTGTTTTTGTTTCTGCTTGTAGCTAACTTTGCTTGACACCCAGGGGTGAAAGTAACTCTGAAGGCTTACTGATATAGGGACCGGGGCCGGCTCTGGCCCCCAGAAGGGGCGGGGCCTCAGGCAGAAGGGGTGGGGCTGGGGGTCAGCCTCCCTTAGCTAGTCCTTCCACACTGCCTGACCCATGCTGCCCAGGGCTCCGGTGGCGATTTAAAGGGCTCCAGCCGCTGCAGCTTTAACGTTGCTACCCCTTTTGCGCCCCCTCCTCCCCCCAGTCAGCAGTCCTGCTGGTAGGGTCCCTACTGGCAGGGCTGCCAATGGGAGTGCACAGCAATATTAAAGCACTGCTGCGGCATGGACCCTCCTTAAAGTGCTGCCATGGCAGCGCTTTAACTTCCTTGCTCCTTTTGCCTCCCTTGTTGGCGGCCCTGTTGGTAGGATCCATAGCGGCAGGGCCGTGGACAGGGAAGGGGCAGTGATGTTAAAATACTGCCGCGGATGGGTCGGTACCAGCTTCTTACCGGTATGCCATATCGGCCCGTACTGGCTCACTTTCACCCCTGTCAATGCCATTTCAGAATTCTCAGGCCTTCCCTGTTCAGTGAGGTTTACAGTACTAACTGTAAGTGCTCTGTAGCACAACACAGCAAGTAGTTAGAATTCTTAAATTTGAAGGTAGGGCGTAGGACATTAAACATTGGGTCACTTCAGTTACTTGTGAAAGCTCCCTCATTTGGAAAGCCTCCTCTACTATGAAAGTAGACGTAGGGATGTGTGAATCTCTTGGAAGCTTGAAGTCTTGCAAATCATTTATGGAGACTGATTAAAGAGGTTTGTTCATGAAGTTACAACCAGTTAAACTGGGGCGGAGGGGTTGTTTTCCATGGGCAACAGTGATTTTTTTTTTTTTTAAAGATCTCTGTTCCTCCTAATGTAAAGACCTGCCCTCCTCCCCCAATATGTTCATCTTTGCCAGTCTGTCATATGTCTGTCTTCAGAAAAATAAAAACCTAACTACCCCCACAAGTCCTGTTCTTAGGGCAGGTCTACACTACAAAACAACGCCCATGGGTGTGAAAAATCCACACATTTGAGCAACATAGTTATACTCACGTGCATTTTAAATGTAGACCTGCCCTTATTCTCTTTGATTTAGTTCTAGTTTTCATGGGTATTTTTTCTCCCCTTACAGACCCTACCTACACTCTTGCTCCACTTTGTTATTACAGTGTCCCCCCTGTGGAGTATGAAAATGATAATGTCCATGTTTGAGTTGCTGCTAAAGATCTTCCACCTTCAATCATTTTATTTAAATATAAATGCTGTCTTGCGTTGCTCCTGCTGCAAGAGTCATGATCCTTCTCACTCTCACATTGCTGCCACCCTTTGTTATGGTGCTAAGTGTTCCGTCTTTCCTGGGGAATGCATGTGAAATGTTTTTGCTTAGCAGAATAGTATATTGCCATATTGACCTACTCCTGTGACCACTGGAAACTGAACTGGGAGCAGGGTGAAAAAGAGAGAGCTGTTGAGGGTAAAATATGCTGTCTGTTAAGGAGCAAAGGAAGTGAGAAGATTGGAGATGTGAACACGCTGCAGAGCCGGAAAGAGGAGCAAGTAGATTGTTGTAAAGGTCAGAGTCAGTATGAAAAATTAGAGATACCTGTTTACCTCCTCTTTCTATTTATTTTTTTGGGGTCCCTTTCTCTCCTGGTTCCAGCCTGTCCATGTCTTCCCTTGTTCCTGCCAGTCCATTCACCCACCATCTTACAGTGCAAGAACTCAGAAATACAACTTCTTAGGCAAGTGTACACCCTCAGTAGCCCTTTAAATTCTAGTTTTTCTCCTAATTCCCTTAATTAAATCCAGAGTAATATAAATATTTTATAAACATCTTTGTGGCTATTAGCTTTTAAATTAAGATTTAACAACGAATATTTGATTTGAGAGGTGGTGTAATCAGGAGCATACATTTTAATCCCCAAACAGGTGTTAGTAGCTTAAATTACTAATATTGTAGGACCAGAAACAAAGGTGGTGGTGGCTTTTGTAATTTTTTTTTAAATAATTTGTAAGCACTTCTGAGTAAAAGGAAATATCTCCAACTATCCTTTTTAAAAATTAAGTTCAGAATAAAAAGAATGAAAGCCTCTCCTAACATTGTCCTATGTTACAGTGCCATTGGTAGTTACCGTGATAAAAGATGTGATCTTTCAGTATGGGTGCACATATCTGACATCTAACTGTATTCTCAGGCACTCTCTGACTTAGAACAGGATAGGCATTGACTCAGTCCATGGGAGATACAGCTTTCTCATCAGCTTACCTGCTCATCTGAAACTCTCTCCTAGAAGAAATTACGGTGATCATGCATCTCACTGCTTTCAGAGCAAACGCAGAGACTAGTTCTTTGATTTAGATTGTCCACAAAGGAAAATAACTCCACTACTAAACAAATTTAAGTCCCTCAATACTGGAGAATGAAAGGGATGTAATTTCACACATGCTCAATATTTTCCCTAGGCACACAGATCTTCATGGAGTAAGATATCTCCCCCCCCCACCACCACCCAAGTAAAGTACACATGGAGAACTTGTTCCCCAGGCATGTGAGCTGCACCCTGAGAGACCACAGAAAACTCTGAGGTCGCCCCTCTGGAACTTTCCTGTCTATTCTTCCCTCAAGAAAGACAGGGTTTGACAAGCAGGATGTGGCCGCCAACAACAGAGTCTTTGCCCCTAGAGTCTGATGTCAGACACTGGGGAGCCCCAAATAGGGTTCTGGAGCACTTAGGGAAAGATGAATAACTTTAATGCTGAGTGCGTGAGCATTAATTTATCAAATTCCTTAGGGTTGAGGATGTAGAGGGCTGCCTGTGTGGCCAGTCCTGCACAGTGCAGGATTTCCCCACAGAAAGTCTTCAATGATGGTGGGGTAAGGAGAGAGTGATACAGTAGAGGCAGCTCTCCACTGAATCACCATATCCCACGCTCACAGAAGAGGGTGATATATGGCCCCATGTGATGCTGGTTTATGCCATAAACTTCCTACCTCAAGATGAAAACCATACTTTGTGCTGTGTGCTGGGAGGTGCTTGGTTCTAATATAATATTTTTCATTTATGCTCAGAGGTAGTGCTTGCTTTTCATCTTAGTTCTGGTTTATTACTAATAAAGCACATGGACTTCTGTGCTCCCTGCTCCTGCCTGCACAGAAATGTGGAAGCGTTGGCTGGATCTCTGCTTTAAAAAATGGACAGAAGGGAGAGGACAAGCTATGAGGCATTAAAAGAAAAAGAGAAAGAGATGTTTTTCCATATGGCCATATTTGTGATTTGCAGCTAATCATCCTGAGCTATGCCACAGTGACCAAGGGAACTAATTTAGTACTCTAAGGGGGGGAGAAAATACCAAGTAATTTAAATACCCTAGCACAGGGGTCAGCAACCTTTCAGATGTAGTGTGCCAAGTCTTCATTTATTCACTCTTATTTAAGGTTTTGCGTGCCAGTAATGAATTTTCACGTTTTTATAAAGTCTCTTTCTATAAGTCTATAATATATAACTAAACTATTGTTGTATGTAAAGTAAATAAGCTTTTTAAAATGTTTAAGAAGCGTCATTCAAAATTAAATTTTAAATGAAGAGCCCCCCCAGACCAGTGGCCAGAATCCGGGCAGTGTGAGTGCCACTGAAAATTAGCTCACGTGCCGCAGGTTGCCTACCCCTGTCCTAGCATAATTCCTAGAAGATGGAAACTAAGATCTCCATCCCTCTTTCCTCCCTTTCCATTCCTTTTCTTTTTTGTTATCCTAGCACTATACTTTAGTCAGAGATGTGTATATGTGTTACTCCTAAAGGGCAAATGTGTGCCCCTTACTGATGGGAGTCCATGTATTTATGCCCTGATTGGTGGTGGTGGTATATATCATTAGCAATGGACTTACTCAAAAGACAAAACTTTTCCCTCAGAGCAGGTCTCCTATTAGCATCAGAGAGTGCTGTGTGAGGGCCTGGAGATTGTTTTAAGCAGTGGTTGACTTGAAATGGAATTGGACAATGATGGTGTTTGACTGATTCCAGTGAGAAGAACATAAACTTGTATTGGCAGGTATTAAAAACTTGCATGTCTTTATCTTTCCTGAATATCTTACTAAAATGCTCACATTTGTATAATAACCTTTTTTAAACTAGTGGCAAAGATCAAAAGTCATGGAACATACTGGGAGATGTGTATCTTTCTGTAAAATAGTTAACATAACATATATAATGGGTATATTATCACATCAGATTCCAATGATGAGCTCTTTCATGATTTTGGGTAAAGAGAAATCTCTCAGATTGACCAAATTGGTACAGAATTGATAATTTCTAAATGACTAAGACTCTGCAGTTCTTGGCCAGATTTATCACACATTCAAGCTGTCCTGACTATAATCAGCTATGTAAATTCCCACCTAAAATGTGTAGAGAACAGCTAGTCCCTAGGATTGTGTACCTTGCATATAAATATTTTAATGAAGAGAGGCAGAATAAAGACTATTTTACAATTAAACAGACAATGGAAAGCATTATTGCAGGAATGACCTTGGCAGAGTAGTCTCCTGATGGCCATTCTACAAAGTTCAAAAGTCATAAATATTGAAATATTCAAATTCCTTTTTGTGTCCCATTGGTCACCAACTAACTTCAGAAAATCAACTCACACAGGGTTTGGCCTATTGGCTGTCAATTACCATAGCATGCATTTTAAATCTTAATTAAATTTGCATAGTTGTATAATCTTTCTGAGAGCAGCTAGGATGTCTTCCACTTCCTGAATAAATTAGTGCATCAAAGAGCTGGTGGTCCCTTTTTATAATCCTAGGATTTATGTACACACCTCGTCAAGCCAGACTTACCTTTGAAATTTGGCATACGTGCACAAATATCATTCTGCCAAGACTCTTCATTGCTGTGCCAATTAGATGATACTACATCATGGGATCTGTTTGAACATGCCAGCAATGAGACAGTGAATGTGCCATTTACCTCGTGTCATTCACCCCTTTCTGAACTGCAAATTACCTTCAGTGAGCTACCAGCATTAATAGATCACAGGGATGCTACAAACACCCTGCCTTATGACAATGAACTGTACGCCAAATCTTCTATTAGATGTAGGCTTCTATTCTCAACTTAACGAAGGCCTCTGTTACATTGCTGGGGCTTTAGTGTAACTGAGATTGTGCCCACAATTGTCAAAGTGGAACTAGTTCCATAACAAAGTGAATACCCTCACATAGGAAGAGGAAGCATTCATTGGAGTGATGATGCTGTGGCAAGACCCTGATGCAAAAGCCATGAATACAAAAATTGAGTAGGTGAGGAATGCAATGATCTCTGTGCAACAGGCTCGTCAGAGATTAACTCCCAGGTGAGTACTTAATCATGAGTGATTTTTTTTTTTCCCTCTTTAATTTCTTGTCTGTCTTGCTGGGCAGCAGCACTTTCTTTTCAGTACTATTTATTGATGTATAATGTCTTTCCTAACACACTTTCTATAGATTCTAAATCAAAAGATTAGAGACATATTTATAGAAAATCTTCTCTTTCTAAAATGAATTGAGTAATGGTGGAGAATGCTTCACTGTCAAGCCTGCAAAGTGAAATTCACCACCACTGAAGAAGTGTGGGAGAGGTGGCTTTCAGCATAATTTATCCTTTGTAGTAACCATCCTTGAGCCATACTGTTCTGGAGAGATCGCTGTTGTGTCTGAGACACAGGATAGCCCAGATATAGTCATGGACCAAGGGCATGTTTTGAATGGACTTTTGAACAATGAGGGATGAAACAGGAGCATTTTATTACTTGGAGGTAGCTGTGGCCTAATTTCCTTCCACACTCTGCTTTCCTATGAGAATTGGTATGTTTCTTTTATAGGCCTCAGAGGTCATGAGGTATTGGACTTTTAAAACTGCAACATTATGGCTTAGTCTCATAGCTTTTGCTATAGTTTTTTAATCTTCTGCAAACTTAGTTTCTCTCTTTCCAAGACATCGACAGTGTAAATATTGTGGTAAAATAATATATTAAATATAGCACAAGGTGTAGAACAAGTAATGTGATGACCTTAAGAAAGGATAAATTTACAGCAAGATCTATACAAGCATGGAACAGTTTGTCAGAAAGATGGAAATTTTGTTGCTAGGGACTCTTAAAACTGGATGGGGCAAAACATTAGGAATTGTACTGTGCTATAAGGAATAGTCCTGCAAACTGGCAGCAGTTCTGTTTGTCAAACACATAGATGAACATCATTTGTTGGGGAAGAGTCAACATGGTTTTTGTAAAGGGAAATCATGCCTCACCAATCTACTACAATTCTTTGAGGGAGTCAACAAGCATGTGGACAAGGGGTTCCAGTGGATATGGTGTACTAAGCTTTCAGAAGGCCTTTGACAAGGTCCATCACTATTACTTAAGCAAAGTAAGCTGTCACTGGATAAGAGGGAAGATCCTTTCATGGATTGGTAACTGGTGAAAAGATAGGAAACAAAAGGTAGGAATAAATGGTCAGTTTTTTCAGAATGGAGAGAGGTGAATAGTGGTGTTCCCCATGGGGTCTGTAGTGGGACCAGTCCTATTCAACATGTTCATAAATGATCTGGAAAAAGGGGTAAACAGTGAGGTGTCAAAATGTGCAGATGATACAAAATTGCTCAAGATAGTTAAGTCCGAGGCAGACTGCAAAGAGCTACAAAAGGACCTCTCAAAACTGGGTGACTAGGCAATAAAATGGCAGATGAAATTCAGTGCTGATAAATGCAAAGTAATGCACATTGGAAAACATAATCCCAGCAATACATATAAAATGATGGAGTCTAAATTGGCTGTTACCACTCAAGAAAGAGATGTTTGCCATCATTGTGAATAGTTCTCTGAAAACATACATTCAATGTGCAGCGGCAGTCAAAAAAGCAAACGGAATGTTGGGAATCATTAAGTAAGGGATAGAGAATAAGACAGAAAATATGCTGCATGCAGATGTGGTCATCTCATCTCAAAAAAAGATATATTGAAATTGGAAAAGGGTTCAGAAAAGGGCAACAAAAATGATCAGGTGTATGCAGCAGCTGCCATATGAGGAGAGATTGATAAGACTGGGATGTTTCAGCTTGGAAAAGAGACAGCTAAGGGGGGATATGATAGAGCGATATACAGTCATGACTGGTGTGGAGAAAGTAAATTAAGTGTTGTTTACTCCTTCTCATAGCACAAGACCCGGTGGTCACCAAATGAAATTAATAGGCAGTAGATTTAAAACAAACAGAAGTATTTTTTTCCCACAATGCACAGTCAGTCTGTGGAACTCTTTGCCAGAGGATGTTGTGAAGGCCAAGACTAGAACAGGATTCAAAAGAGAACTAGATAAATGAATGGAGGATAGGTCTATCAATCGCTATTAACCAGGATGGGCAGGGATGGTGTTCCTAGCCTCTGTTTGCCAGAAGCTGGGAATGGGCGACAGGGGATGGATCTCTTGATGATTGCCTGTTCTGTTCATGCCCTCTGGGGCACTGGCATTGTTCACTGTCAGAAAACAGGATACTAGGATAGATGGACCTTGGGTCAGACCCAGTTTGGCCGTTATGTTTATCTAAATAGATGTGATGTAAGCCCGGTTCAAATGCAAATATCTCTGATCTCCTCCTTCAGCATGCCCAAAGAATTCTTGCTTTTTCTGTGGCAGTGGTGCCTGTGGTTGATCACATGGTATCATACTTTTAAGAATCAGGCCCACAAAATAACCTGCCAATGGTTTCTGCACTTGATTGACAGAATTGCCTGTGAAATGTTGGTGCAGAATGATAGACAGTAGTTGCATCAGTGTAGAAAATTTGCACAAACAGCCTTACATATAAAGCTTTGTTGCTCTTCTGAGCTCATGTTTCTTACCTACACCCACCACTGTTGCAATACTACGAAGTTCTACTCTGTTGTTTGTTTTTACTTTATAACTATGCTGGCCAGTTTGTAAGGGCAGGCCCTAAGGAACAGAGCACTCCATGCCTTTCATGGAGATCTTGAGTGAATGTATCTGAGGGTATGTTAACACTGCAAAAAACAAACGAACAAAGAAACCTACAGCAGGATGTCTCAGAGCCTGGGTTAACTGACTCTTGCTTGTGCTTTGGGGATAAAAATAGCCATGTGGATGTTTGGCCTTGGACTGTGAAACTCAACAAAGATTGTGTGTTTCAGGTCTGGGCTCCAGCCTGAGCCCAAACATCTGTGTTGCTATTTTGAGCCCCAAGTGCTAGCCTTGTGAGCCTGGATCAGTTGACCCAGGCTTTGAGACTCATTGCTGCTACTTTTTTTTGCAGTGTAGACATACCCTAAGTGTCTCAAGGCAGAGAGACCTTAAAGGTCATTCTTTTCAGCCTCCAGAACAGGTCTGGGCTCTTTATAGAATGGGCTACAGTGAGTGGCAAAGAGGAACTATTAAATGATCGACGTTACTCCTGCTCTCTGGGATCTTGAATATTTTGAATAATATAGTGGTAGATGCAGTGGAGAAGGGCATCAATAGGAGTGTGTTTGTTTGAAAGCCATTTTCTGTCTCCTGTTAGGCTGTGCAGGAGCAGCACAGCTGGTTGATAGCATGCAGTGTTTCCATAATGATCTAAGAACAGATAGTCCTTCTGTAGATTGGTGTAGGTCACAGAACAGTGTTGGCTGTCCTCCAATTAAAAGGGTATAGGGAACAGTGCTTGGTGTTCCAGGCAGATCTGGCAGGAGTTATTAATTGGGTCTTCCTATATATCAGCCCCTTCCCAAGAATACAGGGGCATTAACTGGAGTTGAGATATAAATTTCGTATATATCAAGACAATATTACTCTGCATCTGAAATGTTTAATGATCATCCCCATCTGTTTCACTTGCACAAAAATCTCATTGAAAATACTTGCTCTCTCCTTTTTTAATTCTGTCCCCATAATACTAGAACAAATGGTCACTTGAGGAAATTTATAACAAAGAAAGGATAGGCTTATATCTCAGAAGGGGTGATTCTGCAAATTTACCCTCATGAGTAATCTTGACTCTCTCATTTCAAGTGAAATAAGTGATATAATTTCTACATTTGGGGATTGTGACAATAAGAATTATACAAATACCTGAGATACGTGGGTGACCTAGGAGCATTGAGTTTGGGGCCATAGTGCCTAGTCAGCCTGTAGTTTGTGGTTAGAGATCAAGGTTCAGTACTGTACCTGCATATTAACAAGGGCTGAATAATTTTGTGACCAATTATATTTATATCTGCTCACTTTTTATATCAAAGAATGTTTTGTGCTTTTGTACATAAGCGCACTGCTGCAGGAGCCAGGAAGGAGTCCCCTATCCCCTGTACAGGGTTACAGAACTGTTTCAGTGTACTTCAGAGAACTTCCTCCAGCCCTGAAACTATAGGTATGAATCACAGCCACACATGGGATACCAGAGCTACGGAACCACTGTGATGTTTTCGGGTTCAACCCAGACCAGTAAGGGGTTGTCATCACCTGCCCTGCAACTTTGTGTGCATTTAAATGGTGTGCTTCTGTGGCTCACAGCCTGAACACCAACAGCCCACATACAAGCAGAAGGACAAGTTGCCGGGCAGGTGGTGACACAACCACTTATTGGTCTGTGGTGAACCCCAAGCATCTCATTGGCTTAATTTAAACAGGATTTATGTGCACCTTGTTCTTTACACATTAAGCACTGGTAAAATAGCTTGTGATTCTCAAGTGAGAAGTCTGGGAACAATTAAAGGTTATAGTTTTTATTATTTTCCATTTATTTTGAGAAGGAAATAGAGCAAAGGGAAGTGTAAAGATGAATAAGCAGCAGAAAAGGCAGGAGGAGCCAAGAAACATGCTGAGCTCATCAAGAAGCAATCAGAAGAGCTGTGTGTACAGTGGTCTGTCAGCAGCCACTCAGAGGAAATCTGAGTGTGGTGGTCATGCTGTGGGGCACTTGCTCCAAATGGGGGTCAGAGGGGATCCATTTTTCTCCTTCAGGGTATGCAGGAGACCAAGCAGATGGATTCCCTAGGTGCCTCGGAGAAAGGTCCAGAGCTGTGGAGGCTGGTATGGAAAAGGCTGCTAGGGGAAGCGAGATGGGTAGACCTGGAGACCCAAGTGTCAGAGTGGCAATAGCACTGGAGCAATTTGACCAGGACAGATGTAGCCAGCTCGAACAGAACAGGGTCAAGTCATACCCGTGGGACCCAGGAGGAAGGACATAATGGTGCACCTGCTCAGATACTAGCAGACGAACAGATGTGGGTGTGATAGATCCCATTGCTCTGCCTGTAGCATGAGTCATTATGGACACTAAAGGTTCTTCTGGGTTCTGACTGTGGAAATGTGGGAAATGTCTTTTCTTGGTGTGTTTTCTGTAATAATGTAACAAGTTTGAGCCCAAGGGCTCAAGTACAAGATTGCAATAGCCAGACTCAGTGGTCAAGGAGGTAAACCCTCACTGGGGAAACTGAGTCAGTGTTGAGTGGGGCTGTGGCCAGGGTTTGCTAGGAGCAGTGGAACTCTAGTACAACTAGCAAAGCAGAGGGGGGAAAAGTAGGGAAACTGAGCCACAGCTGGAAGGTACTGTGGTCCAAAAAATTGTGTATGGAGAGAGTCTGGGACAGCTACGGATAGCTATGGGCCAGAACTCCACTAGGAGCAGGGCAGATGCAGGGTGAAAAGTAGGGTGACTAGCTGTGCCAATTTTATAGGGACAGTCCCGATATTTGGGGCTTTGTCTTATGTAGGCGCCTGTTTACCCCCCCACCCCATCCCGATTTTTTCACACTTGCTGTCTGGTCACCCTAGTGGTAACACCTCTAGGGTTCTAGCACTTCGGTTAGTACCCATCTGGGTCACCCAGGCCAATATGTCAATGTCGGGGGGAAGGCATGACAGAGGCCCATCTATGGTTAATTACTGTGTCAGTAACACTTGTCAAGCCTGACATGCTACACCTAACACACTGTTGATATAATCTGTATCTAAAAGGTGTCATGTAAGGTATCCTATACAAACTGCTATCATGCTAGTCCTGAAAATTCTTGATGTACCTATGGGGCGTATACAAAGTTTTTTACTAGAATAGAATTCCTCACATAGAGTTAATGCATAAATTTCACAATGCTATTAATCACCAGTGTGTCCCAGGCTTTCATAAAAGACCTTAATCGATATACTTTTATAGTACAGTATTACTTACTCGATCAGTTGGTTCAATTGCTTATCATTTGATGTTCAGACCCACTGTCTTATAATCCAGAGGCTATCTCCCTCATTTGCTAGTTGGATGGCTTTATTTACTTCGCATGTATGTGTCCCCTCATTGTGTCTGTCTGACAACCATGCTGGTCAGACAAGCAAATACACAGTCCATTGTCAAAGGCAGACTGCTAATGCGTTCCTTGCCAAACACATTTTAAGAATAGAATTCTTGCACATATCCATAACTCTGTGTACACACCCCTGTCATAAACAGATAGTTAAGGGTTAATGTCTCTTTTACCTGTAAAGGGTTAACAAACAGTGAACCTGGAACACCTGACAAGAGGATCAATCAGGAGACAAGATACTTGCAAATCTCGGTGGAGGGAAGCCTTTGTTTTGGGCTGTTTCGCGGGGTTTTTGTTCTCTCTTGGGATTAAGAGAAGCCAGACATGTAACCGATTTCTCCCATCTTCTGAAACAGCCTATTCTGTTCAATTTAGTAAGTACCAGTTAGAAAGGTAGTTTAGTCTTCTGGATTGTTTTCTTTATTTGCAAATATGTATTTGCTGGAAGGATTGTATCTCTGTTGCTGAAACTTGTATTTGTGCTGGGGGGAGGATTCTCTCTAGTGTCTATAAGCTGAAAGACCCTGTAACATTTGCCATCTTGATTTTACAGAGACAACTTTTACCTTTTTCTTTCTTTTAATAAAAGCTTTTCTTTTTAAGAACCTGATTGATTTTTGGCTATCTTGTGTAAGACCCAAGCGGAGGGAATCTGCACTCACCAGGGAATTGGTGGGAGGAAGGAGGGAAGGAGGAAGGAAAAGCCTGATTTTCTCTCTGTGTTAAGATTACTGTCTCTCTCTCTCAGGGAGAGTCTGGGAGGGGGAGAGAAGTGGGGGGAAGGTGAATTTCCTCTCTGTTTTAAGATTCAAGGAGCTGAATCACAGGGATCTCCCAGTGTTACCCAGGGAGGGGAGAATCTGGGAGGAAGAAAGGAGGGGGGAATGGTTTATTTCCCTTTGTTGTGAGACCCAAGGGGTTTTGGGTCTTGGGGTCCCCAGGGAAGGGTTGGGGGGCCAGAAAGTGCCCCAAAACACTATATTTTTGGGTGGTGGCGGCTCTATCATTTCTAAGCAAGTAATTAAACTTGGGGGGATTCATGCTGGTACCCCATCTTTTGGACGCTAAGGTTCAGAGTGGGGGTTCATACCATGACAACCCCATATATACATCTCACAAGAATTTTTGGGAGTTAGCTGTTTGTGTTCAATGTAGTGAGTATGTTAGGCCTGACGAGTTACTGACACAGAGTAGTGAACCACTAATGGACCTCTGTGTCACTACCACAGACCAGCCTGTATGGCAAATCTTATGTTCTTATGTAGAATATCTACCCTGAGGAAGCAGAAATAAGTGCTTGATGTTGTAGTTTATGATGGGCACAGTGAGTGCCAGCTCTCTTAATTTAATGATAGATCCTTTAACTTGCTTGCTGAGCACCTAAAACCCTCTTTAAAAGAAAACAAAAACAGATATATGCCAAAACCACCCTTTTGTGATTGGCAGACAGTACAAGATGCATGGCATTTTTTCCAGTACCAGAATGACTTCTGTTCATAATGTGATCTTGATCATGTCACATCACATTTAAATTACACAGAAGGCAATGTATTTTTACTTTCTGTATGTATACTCTAGTTTTCCATATTTCCATATGTTTCTTAACAATGGAAATCTAAATGAAGGACAGTAAATGTGTCAAGATTATTTTTTTGACTGGTTTGGATAGCTATTAGCAGTAAGTGCGCAAAGAACTTATTGAGGAAATGCTCCATCCCCTTTTTTTAGAATAACAGTGTTCAATAATCAGACCCCCTGTTAATAGAGATCTACATACCGCAGTTCTATCTAGCCTTGGAAGACTGCCTAGTGAAAATTAAGTATTGTGATTATCTCTTGTGCTAATATTCTACCTATCACCAGGTCTCTGGTAGTTTGTGTGCAGCTTTCATTTAATGATATTGGAATTCTTGCTGCATTATTTAGGTGGATTTGGGTTACCTCATTTGGTGGGGTTAGCTTCTGACAAGTTCCAAAGATAGTAGTAGTGCTTTTTGCATGCAGTCCTCGTTTATCTTTGTGTGCAATCTCATTTGCCTGAATGCTTTATGTGGATCTCTGCATATTGGGCATATAATCCTCTGAGTTTATTAAATTGTTTTTTTTTTTAATTATTTGCTATGACCTCTTTTTAATTTTTAAATCCCTTTCTAACCCTAATGTGTGTTGTTAGAATAAGTACTTTACCTTTGTCTACCAAAAGCATGAACAGGAGGGCCAATCCCTGCGGAAACTTCTTGTAATTGTTCCTTTGGATAATTTGACTTTTAATATTTTTGTCATAGTCATGATTTTTTTCCCCTCCCTAATTTGTCCAAGCATTCTCAGTTCCAGCTGACATTCATATTGTCTTCCTTCCTTCCACAGCTGTGGTGATGTTGGCAGCAGCTTGTTAATCTTTTTTCCTCTCCCACAAACTGCTTTCGGTTGCAGATTACAATGTGCTGAGCTGCTTTTGTGTTGGGTACAGTTTAAATGCCAGCCATTCAAATTCATTTTTATTCCCTACACACTCTTCTGATTCATGTGAAACATGTTTCCTAATACATGTTAATTTGTCTTTGTAAGACTGAAGGGTCTCATTTTTTTCTTTATTAGCTAAAGTTACAAATCAGTTTGCCTCCTGTACTGCAAAAGGCTTTTATTCTTTGAAGACAATAAAACTCAAATTGGAATCTCCTCTTCTTCTTTTTTCTGTTTTCCATCTTCCTTTTTCCCTCAGTTTAAGTAATGTTGCTCTGAGATATACCCACCTTGCATAAGGGCAAACTGTTAATACAACATGTTATCACTAAACCCAATACAGACCTATAGATTATTAGGTTTTTATACATATTTAAAGAATTTTCCATGATCTTTTAGAGAGGACTTGAGAGATGTGAGTTCAGTTCTCTGCTCCCCCATCGATTTCATATCTGACCTTGGGAAAGTCACTTATTCTGTCCGTGCCTCCACTCCCCATCTGTACAATAGAGAGAACACTACTTTTTTATCTTACAGAGGTGTGATGATGAGAAATACAATGTGAGCTTCTGGGATGCTACAATAATGGGGGACAAACAGAAGATTATAGCATTCTCTTTTTATAGCACATTCTGATAGTAGACTTCTAAATTAACAGTTCTATAGTCTGATCTCAAACCACACACTTCTCTGCCCATTTAAGGTACATCTGCACAGAACACTAAGCCCGGGTCGTTGTGACCTGCATCTGCAAACTCAGTGTTTCCAAAGTCATGCTTGAGCAGCCACGCTGAATTGGAAACCTGGGCTTCACAACTATGCTGACGTGTCCAGGCTGCTCTACACAGACCTGAGTCTCAACTTCAGCTTCTGTGGGCATATACTATTGTATCCCAGGGTCCCTACCATGTTCTTCAACTGTGGCTGCTTTAGGGTGTGTTTCATAGTGGGTTGTGGGAGAACTTCTGTCCATCCAGCTGACACTGACCAGAAGCGTTTGGGTGGTTTTAGCATGCCAACACATCCAGCTGATCCGTTTTGTGTCCACATGCTCCTACTAATCAGAACCATCAAAACATTCTTAAACCCAATGGAAGAACTTCTACATCTCATTTCTTTCAGTCCTGTTTTGGGAAACAGGTGGCACATCTGTGAGACACTGGTGGACATGTCAGGGGCAGTTTTTGAATTGACGAAGACACTTCTTGGAGAGGATTGCTGAGATGCCAGCTGTGACCCAGCTGATTCTGCTCATGCCTGTTGTCTTAGCTACATGTTCTCCCTGTGCAGACCAGCACTTCTGGAGTGGGGCCATAAGCACAGACTGGTGGGATTGCATCATTATGCAAACACTTGGCATGACCAACTGTGGGTCCAGAATTTTTCCACAAAGAAGCAGTTGTTTCTGGAAGCTTTATCTCTTGCCCCTACCCTCCAGCATCAAGGCACGCACCTAAGGGTGTCTGTGCCAGTCCAGAAGCAGGTCACTATAGCCACCTTGAAGCCGGCTACCTCACACTGCTACAGATCCATGGCTAATCAATTTGGCATTGGCAAATCAACTGTGGGATTGATTGTGGCAGAAGTTTGTGAGATGATCAGGACTGTGATGCACCCAGAGATGGTGGTCATAGCAAAAGTTCCTGAAATTATTGCTGGATCTGAGAGAATGGGCTTTCTAAAGTGCGCTGGCGCCATTCATGAGACTCGTGCCTATAGTTTGCCCTCCACAAAGAGCACATTCATGGCCACAAACATAGGATGCACTGGCAGGGTGCATGATGCCAGGATTTTCCAGAGCTTGAAACTTTAGCTTCATGGGGAAGCTGGGACATTATTCCCACCCAATGACACTGTCGTCCTAGAGGATGCCGCTTACCCCTTGTTGTCATGGCTATGAAACCATATAGTGGTTTCGGAGAACCTGGCAAAAGAAGGTTCAGCTACACACTCAGTAGCTGTAGGATGGTGGTGGAATGTGCATTTAGCAGATTGAAAATCCTCTTGTCACAGCCTTCTAAATAATTTAGATGGCAGTGTCATCAATGCAGTCCACATTATTGTGGCGTCTTGTATTTTGTACCATGTCTGCGAAAACAACATGGGGGGGGACCATTTTTACCAGGAGTGGATTCAAAGCACTGCTGGATTTCTGAAGAGATATGCAAAGCACAGCCAGACTGTACACTTGTCATGACTGGGGCTGGATCCACATGTGCAACAGAAATCTGGGATGCTTTGTGCTCCCATATAATGAGTTTGCATGGTCCCATGCATGAAGAGCAATGAAATGGTATTTGAGGCTTTGCTGTGTAGTGTATGGGGCAGCTGTGGGAAGATATTTGTCAATGTGTTATATTAGAGATTGTGAATTTTGTAAACATTTTCATAAAATGCATAACATCAATGCTTTTCATCAGTACTGGCCATGGACTACAACTCACAGTTATGGATTATTGTGATGACAGTTTGTGTGTTGTGAGCATTACTGAGAATGGATGTGTAATGACATTAATTAAAGTCTGTGCCACCTCTAACATTACAATAGCAAATTTTATTATATGTAGCCTTGAAAGGGCCAGCTATTCCTGGGTATCCATTGTCTGTCTCTCTTCTCCTCGGGCTTTCTGGTCATTTTGTATCTGTGAGCTGCAATTGTATTTAGTGTATGAATGCACAGGGAACATTTATCTGTTCCATTTGCTATTGTTCATTGCCCTTGACATGATCCAGCCACCCCCTGAGTTGTCCAAACGATGCATAGCCTGCAGGGCACGATAGAGTGGAGGTGACTCGCTGTGTGGCAGGCGCTGAAGGTGGCACTGGAGCCTGCAGCCTGGTAGTGATGAGTGCAAATAGCTACTCAAACAGTTCCTGCTGCGCTGTCTTCCTCCCTCAACCAGTAGTCATGCTCCAGGAATTAGTCCATCAATTTCTCTTCGCACTTTGTAGCCTCTTTCTCTCCCCCCATCTTTCATCTGTATCCTTTTGATATGCCATTTGTTCCTTCCGGAATTCTGTGTACTGATTTGTTTTATGTAGCCGCTCTCCCATGAGCTCATCTGATTCTTTCTCCTTGCTTGCAGTAGGTAGGCCCACACTTCCAGGCTCCTGATGCCATGTGTTTGCCCTGTGTGGAGACAGAAGGCCTTGAAAGGAAGAGGGTGGGTGGGGGGAAGAGAGCACATTGTCTGACCATGGTTTTTTAAAAAAATGTACATGAAAGGGGCTGCTTTAATTAAAGGTCAAAAATGATACTTTATCAATGGGCTGTATTTTATTCACACACACCACTGGAAATTTCAGTCTTCTGGAATACGTAGGAGGAAAAATAGCACAATAAAGATAATGGATTTCAAGAAGGCAGACTTTAGCAAGTTTATGGAGTTAGTAGGTAAGCCCCCATGGAAAGCAAGTCTAAGGGGAAAAACAGTTCAAGAGAGTTGGTAGTTTTTCAGAGAGACATTAGTAAGGGCATAAGAGCAAACTATCCCACTGCAGAGGAAAGATAGGAATCATGACAAGAGACCACCCTGGCTTAACCTAGGCGATCTTCAATTATCTGAAACTCAAAAAAGTTTGAGTGGAAACTAGGTCAAAGGACAAATATATACACAAACACACGTATGTAGGGACAAAATTAGAAAGGCCAAGGCACAAAATGAGATTAAACTTGCCAGAGACATAAAAGGTAACAAAAAACATTCTACAAATACATTGGCAGCAAGAGGAAGACCAAGGACAGGGTATGCCCGTTACTCAATGAGGGAGAAGAAACAATAACCGGAAATGTGGAAATGGCAGAAATGCCAAATGACCTTTTTGTTTCCATTTTCACCAAAAAGGTTGGTAGTGATTGGACATCTAACATAGTGAATGTCAGTGAAAGTGAGGTAGGATCAGAGGCTAAAATAGAGAAAGAACAAGTGAAAACTTACTTAGACAAGTTTGATTTTATTCAAATCACCAAGGCCTGATGAAATATACCCTAGAATACTCAAGGAGCTGACTGAGGAGATATCTGAGCCATTAGCAATTATCTTCAAGAAGTCACTGAAGATGAGAGAGATTCCAGAGGATTGGAAAAAGGACAAATATAATGCCCATCTGTAAACAGGGAAATAAGGACAACCCAGGGAACTACAGATAAGTTAGCTTAACAGCAGTACCTGGAAAGATAACGAAGCAAATAATTAAGCAATCAATTTGCAAACACTTAGTTTACACCTTATCTTCTAACGGTCAGCATGGATTTTTCAAGAACAAATTGTGTCAAAATCAACCTGCTAGCTTTCACTGATAGGGCAACAAGATTTGTGGCTGGGGGGAAGCAGTAGTTGTGGTGTATGTTGATTTTTAGTAAGGCTTTTGATTCTGTTTCTCGTGACCTCATAAACAAGCTAGGGAAATATCTTTATAGTAGCTCCATCTAGATTGTATGTGCATAACTGATTGGAAAATTGTTCCCTGAAAGTAGTTATCAGTGGCTCACAGTCAAACTGGAAGGGCGTATTGAATGGGGTCCCACAGAGATCAGTTCTGGGTCTGGTTCTGTTCAATATCTTTATCAATGATTTAGATTTGAATTTTGTTCTGCTGTTCTGGCTTGTAAATGTTAATTTTCCATAATTTGCAAGTGGTTAAATGCTAGTTTGAATGTTCACATCACCCT
The DNA here is from genome assembly GCF_007399415.2 of Gopherus evgoodei. Classification (NCBI taxonomy): domain Eukaryota; kingdom Metazoa; phylum Chordata; order Testudines; family Testudinidae; genus Gopherus; species Gopherus evgoodei. The sequence continues at coordinate 43,306,297 of NC_044332.1, forward strand.
CAATATACTTGTTTAAATGTATTTTGTGCATATGTGTACAAATGAGTAACATGTGAATGAGCTAATTCAGGAATACTAGAAAACTGAAGAAAGTGTGGGGGCTGCACGATGTTAAGGCTATGTTTCAAGATAGATAATGTTCCTACTGCAATGAGCATTTCCAGTTAGCATAGTTCTGACCCGTCTGTGATATTGCCAGTTGTAAAGTCATGTGAAAGATGGAAACAAGAGTGCTGCTTTTCCCCACCTCCCTACCCCCGCCACTGCTTTTCCATTAACCACCTTCTCCCCACTCTAGCCTACTTAGACAAGTTCACTGGTACCTGTTGACAGTATGCAGATTAAGATGACTGTGCTTTAAACTAAAACTGAGCTTGCATTGAGTCAGTCCTATCTCATAGAACTGGAAGGGACCTTGAAAGGTCATCAAGTCCAGTCTCCTGCTGTCACTAGCAGGACCAAGTACTGTCTCTGAGGGGGTGGGTGTGGGTGTGGGTGTGGTTTTATTATTTTTTTTTTTTTGCACGCCCCCAGATCCCTAAATGGCCCCCTCAAGGATTGAACTCTCCACCCTGGGTTTAGCAGGCCCGTGCTCACCCTGGCAAACGCAAGTTGTTCAAAATCCAGTTAAGGAGAACATAAATGTCATGCTCTCATGGCATATAAAAAATGTTTTGTGCAGGACTTCTGCACAGTTGCAGTCCTTGAAGGTGACATTGTTCAGTGGCTTAGGGTTTTTGGTGCAGCTGAGGTTCCTATTTTCCTTCACATAAACGTGTATTCTGTGGTCTTTCACATCCAGCTGATCCCTGCTAGCTTAGATTTGCACTTATTCTGCATTCAGACAACTTTCAAAAAAAATTACTCAGTTGAACACCATATTTTGATGATGACAATATTTTTCCTTGAGGCATTTGTTTATTGCTTCTTCAAAGGCAATTGGTTTAAAAACTTAAAGCGCACTCATTCTTCATCAGTAAGGCTTTCTCTTTCAGCTCTTTGCCAGCACCATTAAACTCCATTAAAATAACTATATTAGAAGAGGTCTTCCGAATGACTGAAAATATAGCTGTAAGTGTCTGCACTAAGCACAAAAGGTGTAGTGCATGAGCGTGTCAGACTCTAAAGGTTTATAGATGTTGAAAATACAAAAAAAAGGACATTTTGGCTTGCGACTGGTGTAATTTCAGAGTTTTCAGTGGAGCTGTTAAAGAATAATAATTGTGGTGGTTTGTCTGTCTAATTCAACGCCTATATTTAAAATAGGTTGCAGAGCAGCTTTTTGCATTGTATTAATAGTATTGCATAGTTCTTTAGAAGCTGGTGTTTTAAACTTCTTTGGTTTGGTTTCTCATTTTCAAGCCAAATAGGTACTATATGTGGTGTGACGTTACAGTGCAATAGTCACACTCCAATATTTTTAAAATCCCCTGCAGTCTACCTTGTGCTGTGTAGCTCCCGAGCTAGCAGTAAGCAGCTACTGGAGAGTGACCACCATTCTGCAAGTTTAACTCTCCATGTAGATTTTAATCTATTTAAAAAGCAAAATCAAAGCCAAAAATTCTCTATCCTGTTTAATTTAGAATGTTCTTTCTCTCTCTCTCTTTTTCTTTTTTTTCCTACCAGTGTTCCAGAATAGCGCACCTCATGGTAGTGACTTCTTTGTCTTCCCTTCACAGCCTGTAGTGACCATTATCATGATAGGATTAAATAAACAAATGAACTTCAGAGCAGGGCACACCTAGTTTTGGACTTTGGTTTCTTCTGAGAAATGGTCCAAATAAAACCAAACCTGTATCAAACTGTCATTTTTTTGTAAGAGCCTGGAAAATGTTGTGTAGACCTCTGAGCTGCTCTACCCTTTTCAACCTTTTGAGGCTAAATAGCTACACCTGATGAAGGAAGTAATAACTACAAAGGATTATTACTATTTTTAAAGAAAACTTTAAAAGGTATCTTATCTGGCATTTCTCATTGTATAGAAAACTGCTTTCTATGCATCATTCTATCATGACTCTACTGGTCTCAAACCTGGGTCCACAGGGTTCCCCGTTGACTGACATTGTCCTGCTCTTACTCAGCAGCTTGCTACCAATTGACCAAGTAGAGAGACCGTGAAACCTGAAGCTACATCTTGAAGGCTTCCATTGGGCCCTGATTGGAGGAATGCCAGGACCTATTTAAATAGGGCTTCCTATTTAAACCCAAAGAAGGAGTGAGACAAGAAGTTGTCCACATAACTGGGTGAATTCCTATCTGGCAGCTACATTAGACTCTTTTTGCCTGGCTCCTGAACTCTGTCTTCCTGACTTGTCCCTGGATCCTACTTCCCTGCCTTGCTCCTGGTTCCTACTTTCCTGATCTTTTCCTGCCTTGTTCCAGTTTCCTGTCCTTGGCCTCTGACTCTGGCTCTGACCCTTGGCTCGACTCTGACTCTGAGCACCCAAACCACACACGACAAGTTTTCCCCATTACATATTGATGGCTGTACCATACAGCTGTTCATAGTCCCCTTTTTCCTGTTACAATGTGTTGATTTTTTTTTTTTCAAATGAGAATTTTTCCATTTTATACTTTTAGTACAATGGGCCATATTTTTAAAAAGGCGTCCTCTTGAGTTTAACTGCAAAGGCTTTTAAAGTTCTGCACTGTGGACTACTTCTTGTTTCTTGGTTTGATCATTTGAAATAATTAAGGCAACTGATTATAATTAAACACGATCGTGGCTGCTGATTATCATGCTGTGCTTCTAGCAATCTCATGAGCCTCATAAATGCTTTCCAAGGTGTGTTAAGAGTAGTCTGATTCTGTTTTGTTTTGCTCAAGTAGGTTGAGCAGAATCCTGGGAAAACAGGCATGATGTCAGGTTCTGAGAGAGAGCAAGATGGCAACAGAAGGGTATTTGATTTTTTTAATTTAGGAGTTAGCTTCTGGATGCTCCTGGTGTGTGCTTCATTAGGCTGCCTAATATACATACATGTCTGCAACGTGCTATGTGCATGCCTCCTGTTTTTGTAATCATGCCTGAATGCGTTTTACTGAGTTATTTATAAAGATCCAAACTTACTTTAAAGGTCAGACGTGTTTAATAGGTTTTCACCACATTTTCATGCTTGTCAGGGTTCTTTTACTTTAACAGCTTTTTCTCCATCCATATTAAATCTGTTCTATGTCAACAGCAACACTTTTTTTTTGGGGGGGGGGATTGTATTGCGTGGGTCAGAAAGAGGTGGAACTTTATTTTAATTCAGCAATTTAACATCAACTAAAATTTTCTGCATAAACACTTCAAAAGTCCAAATGCTTAAGGCTCATATCCTATAAACAATAGTATGTATAACTTTAACCTTGAATAGTACCATGAACGGCCTGTCCCATGTAAGAAAAAGGGGTTACTCACAGTAGTGAATGCTATGTACAGTAATTGCTTGCAGGTTCTTGCCCCAAGTAGTTGTGGTTCTCAAAAGATGGTCTATAAATCACCATTAGTCCAAGGAGCCCTTCCTGATGGCACACAAAATTTAAAATGTTTTTAAAAGCCCAAGTATTAACAGGAGAGGTGGTCCGTGGAAAGACCTCTCTCCTGAATCAAACTATGGAATGAAAGCATTGGCGAACAGCTGATGTATACTGTAACTGTCTGTTTGTTTAGTTACCAGAATGTAAATAAGGCTTTTGAAGTACAAGAACTAAACACCTATTGTTTCATTTTTCATAGGTTAGACGAGTACCTGGCTCCAGTGGCCATCTTCATAAGACGGAAGATGGGGACTGGGAGTGGAGTGATGATGAGATGGATGAAAAGAGTGAAGAAGGCAAAGCTGCATTTTCTCAAGAAAAGGTAAGTTGTTTTCTACTAACTGCTGATACACTAGCAAAGTAATGTTGTGTTTTAATTTTTTTCATGAAGTGTTTCTACAGTATAAAATAAACTACAACGCCTAATATCTAACTACTTCTTCTACAGTCAAAAAGAGTAAAAGAAGAGGAGAATACAGAGGTAAATAATCCTTTGTTACTTTACTGCCCTCCCTCTCCCCATAGCTTGGATAGGAGGAAATATTGTGATAGCTTCCAATTCTTATATTTATAAAAATTGGGGTAAAATTGTAGGGGCCTGATTCTGCAGCCTTTCTGCTGAGTAGTAAATAATTTTGAGTAGGGGTTGAGCATGAAGGTTATGAAGTTGGGCCTGGAGTGATTAACTTATAGCACTCATAGGGTAAAACAGCTAGGAAATTCAAGCAGATTCTGCTCGTGCTTTCTAGCTTTGAAATCTAGTGTGAAATATTGATTAAAATGAGCAATTAGGCTATTTTTAATGAATCTTCAAAACTGCATCACACTAATTACTACCTTTTCCCTCACACTAATGATGGCTGTTTCTCTGTAGCTGAATTGTCTCCAAAGAATTTTCAACCTTTTATAATCTGTATTGGTATTGTGCATAACTGGTAATTAGAATGGTTCATATCATATGCAGTATAATGATGCAGTACAGTGCTACAATAGAATAGATTGATTCAGTCACCATAAACACAAGAGAAATACCGTATTAAATGCCGTCTTCTTATGCTGAGATTAGGAAGGATTCCTGCCATGTAAAAATGGAATAATAGGATTTCTGGTTTAGTGCCAGAGTCCTGTTTAGATGCTTATTTATTGGATGTATGAAACGGATACATTCTTCATCTATAGCTTTGGAGCCTCCAATCCCAGCTGATGTGTTGCAGAGTCCTATATAGAGACGGAAAGTCTGCAAAAGTGTTGGTACCACAGGATTCTCTGAACTCTGTGCTTGTTCTTTCTCTGATCCCAATGTTCTTCCTTGACATGCAAAAGAAATCTTTCAAATTCTTCCTGCCTGAATCTCTCAAACATGGAACCAGTTAACATGTGGTGCGCCCATCCCTTTGGAAGTGGCTGTTAAGATCTGAGACACTTTGTGGTGCTGTTCAGTGAACTCCTTACTGCTTCTTTAGATCAGTCTTCAGAGCTGGAGGTGACCTTCAGAATAAAAATATGTATTGCTTGAATAGATCAGAGATTTGACACATTCCTTCCCCTTCCTTAAAGTATTTGAAAGTTGTATCATCTGCCCAGTAAATCCTAGAGTTCATAGATTTAACAGATTGGGTCCTTGCTAGTGGATCAAGAATCTGGAACTTCTGGAAACAGTCTACTTAGAGATTTCTTTATCTGGGTGATTAGTGAAGTAGTTGGCCCACTCTTCTGGACTAATGTGTGTGTTTAATTTTTTTTAAGCAGAGGGGCTGTAGCTAAGCTTCTGACTTCAAAGGGGCCAAATGGGATTCTGCCTAAATCTTTTTCTTCTGAAGGATTTGCCATTTTTATAAAGTAGTTGCCAAGGACACAGGTTCTTGTCCCATTTCTCAAAAAATTTCCAAGTTGTTCCGTGGGAAATTACTGCCATTGAAAGAGGAAGGAAGCCTGATAAGGTGGCAGGCTTCTGCCTGGTGACTATGCCTTCATCAGCCATATATGATGCAAAGAAAACTTGATTAATTTTCATCTAGTATAATTGCACTAGTTGTGCAGATTTCCTATGGAAAAGCCTAACCTGTGTCTGGGACAGCACATTTATGGCTAGTATAGTTATAGTCAAAGGGGCACAGGAGGAAATTTCTCCCTTAAAATTTCCTGGATGAAATAAGTACATCAGGCCCTGAAGTCCTTGGAGTTATCATCTGGCCTGTATGCATTCCATGTGGTAAGACTTCTCCTGGAGTAGCTAAGGGACCCAAAGCGTCCCTATCTATAAAATCAAATGGTTTAACATCTGCTTTGTGATTAATTTCCTTTGTTTCTTCATTGATGTCTCCACATCCTGCAGTAAGGTCACTCTCATATTTGGCAGGAGAGCTTTGTCATGAAGGTTATCACAAAACCTGAGACAAAAAGGCTGTCACAAAAATCTTAAAGTAGAGCTCTCTTCCATTTATTGGGGAATGGTGGTTTTGGAAATCCTCTTAAATCAGGAACATACTCAGCCAGTGAGGGAGCCCAGCATTCTGTCTTTGCAAGATCTGTGGGTCAGAAAAGTTAAGGTTTAACAGAGCTAGAACCAAACCATCAGGTAACTCATCTGACTATCCCAGGCCCGTCTCAAATCCGGCAAAGATCTAGGAAGTCAGTGCTCTTATGGCTTATTCAGTTTGCTTTGTGGTTACAGACTGGATATTAAATGAAGTTGGATCTTAAGTGTTATTTGTAGAAAGGAAGAAATACAAAACTCTGTAGACAAAGGCATGCCTAGTTCTGATATCCGGAATGGGAGACCCTCCTGGAATTTATAGATGCATAGGCGTTGTATCTCTGAGACAGTTATGAGTCTCCATATCTGAAACTCTCTCCCTGCAAAATGCTGTTTTCCATTACTGTTCTCCCTTTCGAGGAACCAGGGTGACATAATGATTATTAAAATAATACATCTGGGATGATGGGTGGAAGTGGAAAGGTTCACCATAAATAACGTTGTTGTGCTTTATCCAAGCACTCTCAGGAAGGGCCTGTGATCTTCCAGACCATCCTGGTCCTTTTGGCAATGCCCCTGTGAGCCCACACCCCCTTTTTGATATGTCTGATATTTAATAGAGGAAAACAGCACTTGACAATAAGGTCATGCCACCTAGAAGCAAAGCTGCCCAGGTTCAATAAGTAGACTCATCTGCTTGATTGTCATTCTACCTTGGCTTAAACATTCCAAGCGTGGCTTGCTCATTTTTGTTTATTCTCCGAGAATACTGGAGAGTTTAAAGAAAATGGTCTCACCCTGGGAACTGTTCACATCCAGCGGATGCTCAGGTTCCGTAGTGGACGCTGATCCTATGTCCCGGAAGTTGATATGTTGTTTCCTTTTAGGTTCCACAAGGTCTAGCAACAACAGCCTTGTTCTGCTCTCTGACACGTGCTTTTCCAGCTTTACACACTGTAGCCCCCTATTTCCTGCCCCCAGACTTAACCAAATCCCTCCTATCTCAGCCAGTCAGATTTCTTTGCCAGTTACTTAGCTCACTGCAGTAGGTCAGATGTGGAAGGCCACAGTGGACTTCATTAGTTCACAGCTTTGATGTCTCTCCAAGTATAATCTGGGCATCTGTTCTCTAAGCAGTGGTCTCTATTTAAATCTCTCTTTTGCTTTGTGAAGGTGGGATTACCAGACAGTTCCTTTCATTCCAGATTCATCATTCTGAATGTACTTGTAAACATCTGATACATCAGACATGCAGAATCGTCCACTCTGTTAAATCAGTAATTAGTTCCTCGGACAAGAGTTGTGGGGTTTTATGAAGTTTCCTTGCTAGTTAGGAATTGGTTACTGTTTAGGTTAGAAATGTGGAGGGAATGTTCTTATTCTTCTGTTAATCTCTGTACATCTCTAAATGCTGTAGGATATTGCCTTGGATCAGAGGTCAGAGTAAGATGTGCAAAATATGTGGAGCATGTCATTGGTGCTGTGTGCCTGTCAGGGTTTCCCATCCCCATGAAGACTATCATTTTGAATGGTGTATCTATAGCAGATGTAGAAACACCATGTAAAAAGATTGTAGTCTTACTATAGACACAAATTAGTTAATCTAAAGCATTCTTTTTTTAACTCTTGCTGACCAAGGATTCTTTAATTTCAGTAAATGCTAAATTTGTGCCCAAACAGTATTTAAATTGGCATGTTAAAATGACTCCTTTTATGAATCTCAGATGTGTGGTGTCTTTTTTTTTTCTTAATAAGTATGCCTTAACTGGCATCATTGTCCAAAAACAAGCTTTCAAAAAACTGTTCTGGTGGTGTGGATTTTTTTAAGAATCGCTGTACATAAAGATTTCATCATAATATTTTAACAGATTTCCATGAATGCCACTAATGTCCCAGAACAGATCCAGAATCTATCTATGCAAGACCTTCAGGTACTGTCAATTGTTATAGTTTATAGGGTTTTTTAAATTTTTTGTAGATTTCAGGGAAGTACAAATTCTTACATAGTGGGAGTGATGGGAAAAGGATAACATGAAGATGGAACAGAAAAATGGAAGAAATAACGAACATGGATTCCAATATAAAGATTTGGCAAAGCTGGGGAGGTCAATCGTGGTGGACTCCTAATTCTCCACCTACAGCTAGAAACAAGATTTAACTAGAAATAAGACTAGAAACTTAGTGCTTTGTGAAAACAACCGAAGAAGGGCCCAGTATTCTAACTCCATAATTATTACTTAATAGATTATCAGAATTTGATACTGAGTGGAGAAAAATCCAGTGCCCTAATTTAAGCTCCATGATTTGTGGTTCTGTAATCTATTAATACACAGACTGTTCTGCAGATTTCACTTGCACTTTAGACCTAGCACTTTAATAAAGCCCTTAAAAGGTGCTTAAGAGCCAGGGTACATGTTAAATATTTTATGCTTGCATCAAACCTATAACAGGGAAACTACTTAACGTTTCTGTCTGGCATCCATTGTAACTTACATGCTGCTTTTTTCTTTAATAGTCCCCGCCTACTGTTAGTAATGAATATACTGAAGTTCCACATGCAGTGAATCTTGTTCTAAGATTAAGGTAAAGGATTCATCTATTTATTTTAGCGTTCCTTTTTTGTCGACTGTGTTATTCCTGATCTCCCTCATTAAATTTCCATAATATTAGCATAAAATAAAAATGTTAACCTCTTTAATCTCCCAGTATGACCAGTATGAATTGTGCTCCCATGTCTAATTGGTGTCTTTTAATTGCTTACTAAAACAGAGGAAAATGAAAAGCAGAATATGAATGTGGCTTTAGGCTACGTATACCCTTCATTAAGTATTTCCCTTTTTTCCTTGCAATGCAGGATCACAGTCAGTGATTTTTAATGAGTTTCTTTCACACTTCAGCAGTCAGCCTCTGACAGAAATAAACCATGGCTGTATTATAAGTTACCTGCTCAAAAACATTTTTTACTAGCAGGTTTGATCAACTACTGTGGAGAAATGACAGATATCTTTTGAAAGAACATTCAGTCTTTTAGGAAATGGAGACAAATGTGATGTCTGACTTCAGAGTTTTTATTCAATAGGAGAAAATCAGTTTATATTTAATAAAATCTGTTTACAGCTTATTATAAAATTGCTTGTTAAGTATCAAGCGTTATTCTTGGAGAAAACTGTTTTTTCAGAAAAAGGTAATTAGCTTTCTATGTATTTTTCATAGGGTTTCTCCTTAAATGGCTAATTTATTTAAAGTAATTTACAGGGGAACACAACTTCAAAACTTGTCATCCTTCTGCTCATGCAGATAACGAAGTGATAATCTCTTCCACAGGCATGGAGGGGGGGAAGGATATTATGACATTATACTTAATTAGCACAAATACATATGAAGGGAGTACAAATGGCCTTTTTATAGCCAAATGTTTTTTAATAGTTGTCGACTCAAAGCCAGAAACAAAACAGCTATGTATAAAGTACAGCATGTGATTTTCCTGAAGGCAATAAACATTTAAAACTCCTTTAGTAGAAATCAGTAAAATATCTGCATGATGAATCCAGAAAGCTAAATATCCTATGTTAATCCAGAAAGCCATCCTCCTCCTCTTGTGACATCTACAAGAGATTGCCTAATCAACAATGGCTGCGTTGTGTGGGAGTCAGGGATAAGTGACTGTTTAAAAAAGTCTTTAAACTGATTTGGAATCAAGTTGTGCAGCAGTCAAGCTATGTAACATTGTTACCCTTCACTTTTCCATCTGCCCCTCGACTACTTCATACTCATTTTCATCTTATCTCCACTTAGATCATAAGTATCTTCCCATGTATTTGTACAGTATGTAACGCAATGTGATCATGATCGTTACTGGGGACTCTGGGTGGAATTCCCATAATGATTTATTGACCAATTGGGGTAGTTACTTGAAACACCAAACCTTCAATATTGCACCTAAGGAAGATGGTGACTAATGTTCTAATAATAATAATAAAATAATTTTTAAAAAAATAAACCACTAGAACAGATGTAGTTGGAAATACTAGCTGGGGGTCATATGTTGGAATGTGCAATGAAAATCCCTTTTGATTTTACTTTCATATCAACAAAATAGAATACAAGTGAATTCAGGAATTCTTTTGTGTAGATTATATTTTAAAAGCAAAGCAAGAAATTGACTGCTTCTTACTAGATGAACAAAAAATGGGCCCTTAGGTTTGTTTTTTTTCCAGAATCACTCACAGTGAATCAAGCTTTGAGAAGCAGTAAGGTAGACTGTGTGGGGAGTTTAATTTCTGAACATAAATACTGAGCTTTAGTGGAAGAGAGGAATTCTGTTTGGGTTTTCGTTGGTGAAGTGTGTGTGTGTGTGTGTGTGTGTGTGTGTGTGGTTTTTTAATAGAAACAGTCTATAACAGAATTATAATTTATGTAATATATTTCTAAATCTTAATGCCATTTCTGTATGAGTAAGTTGTAATAAGTTTTGTGACAGCTGCTTATAAGGTTTATCTTGCTGAATATTCACAGTTGGGTATTGCCAAAAGAGTTACTTTGTGCTTGGGGTGGGACAGGAGGATGAGGGAGTGGCTGACAGCAGACAAAACCCCTTCTGAAATGATGAGATGTAGGAGGTTACCGTTTGTTTTCTATATCTCTTGGGGTTGTGGTGAAGGATGCAGCGGCGACTCCAGGCACCAGCGCTCCAAGCATGTGCCTGTGGCGGCAAGCCGCAGGGGGGGCGCCCTGCCAGTCCCTGTGAGGGCAGCAATCAGGCAGCCTTCGGCAGCTTGCCTGCGGGAGGTCCGCTGATCCCGTGGCTTCGGTGGCTGGTACGTCGAAGCCTCAGGACTGGCGGACCTCCTGCAGGCAAGCCACCGAATCTGCAGGACCTGGCTGTCATACCTTTAGTCCCAGATTTGGACCTTAGCGTCCAAAATATGGGGGTTAGCATGAAAACCTCCACGCTTAGCTACCAGCTTGGACCTGGTACTTGCTGCCACCACCCAAAAAATTAGAGTGTTTTGGGGCACTCTGGTCCCCCTGAAAAACCTTCTCTGGGGACCCCAAGACCCAAATCCCTTGAGTCTCACAACAAAGGGAAATAATCCTTTTTTCCTTCCCCCCTCCAGGTGCTCCTGGAGAGATACACAGACACAAGCTCTGTGAATCCAAACAGAGTGACTCCCCCTCTCCGTTTCCAGTTCTGGAAACAAAAGCACTTTCCTCTTCACCCAGAGGGAATGCAAAATCAGGCTAGCAAATCCAACACACACAGATCTCCCCCTGATTTCTTCCTCCCACCAATTCCCTGGTGAGTACAGACTTAATTTCCCTGAAATTTCCCAGAAAAGAAAACTCCAACAGGTTTCAAAAAGAAAGCTTTATATAAAAAGAAAGAAAATACATACAAATGGTCTCTCTGTATTAAGGTGACAAAATACAGGGTCAATTGCTTAGAAGAAATATGAATAAACAGCCTTATTCAAAAAGAATACAAATCAAAGCACTCCAGCACTTATATTCATGCAAATACCAAAGAAAAGAAACCATATAACTTACTATCTGATCTCTTTGTCCTTACACTTAGAAACAAAAGATTAGAAAGCAGAAACTACTTCTCCAAAGCTCAGAGAAAGCAGGCAGACAGAAAACAAAGACCTCAGACACAAAATTCCCTCCACCCAAAGTTGAAAAAATCCGGTTTCCTGATTGGTCCTCTGGTCAGGTGCTTCAGGTGAAAGAGACATTAACCCTTAGCTATCTGTTTATGACACTGGCACCTCCTGCAGGCAAGCTGCCGAAGGCTGCCTGACTGCCGTGCTTGGGGCAGCACAAAAGCTACAGCCGCCCCTGGAAGGATGAGGCAGATTTACAAACTGGCTTTTAAAAATGATCTAGGATCTGATCTTTCAAAACCTTATTTATGTGACTAGTTCTTGCTCATGCAAATATTGACTCATGAGTCAAGTTTGCTGGAAATCCATAATAGGTTACTGGACTCTTTGGCTACAAGTATGTGGTAGGTGCAAATAGTTCCTTGGCAGGGGAGAGGAATAAAGAATCTTGTTTTCTATAAAGCAGAAAGATCCATAAATGCAAATAGACTTCTTGTGTCTTGACAAAGAGCCTTTTTTTCTGAGGCACTGACAGACAACTGGCTGTTAGCAACTGGCTGAAATGAAGCTTCTAATATTTTTCATTTTGCTTAGTTAATTTTCTTAACTAAACTTAGGCTTATAATAGCTAGGAACTTCATCTTTATTTATGGCCTATACAAAATAAGCGTTGCCTCTATTGAGATGCCTGCTGTGGGTTGTGTAGACTTTTTTAATTGGGACAACCTCTGGCTAATCCTCCATTGTGAAGATTGTCTTTTGACTGGAGGGCAGGCGAAGTAGGAATGAGAACTTCTTGAACTGTCAATCAAAGGCAAAGGAGCTGCATTTCCTTTTCACTAATGAGGCCAGAAAGGAAAGTAGGTATAGGCCAGTTTGGACATGCCAAGAGCTGCATTACCTATGGGGAATGAGGCTTTGTTACACAAACCAAGTGGTAATGTGTTTTGGGTCTTTGATTCTTATTTACTAAATTGCTAAATTATAGATGAGCTAATCTATTAGAGCTAGTTTAAAAATACTGCCTTTTTTTTCTTTTTAAATAAAATTTTATTGGCCAGACTCTCAACCAGTTCTAAAACCTGTCTAGTCTATCTTGGGTGTTTGTAGAACATCAGTGGCTAGGCTCATTGGTCCTGCAGTATACTCTGTTTTTTAAATTAAATTGTGCGCTTTGCTTTTAATCTCGTTATAGGTACTCTAATAGTGGCTGCTGTGGTCTGGTGACGAAGGGACTGGGAAACAGACTCCTGGGTTCTGTTCTCTATTCTGTTGTTGATTTGAAGTGTGACTGTGGGCACGTTCACTTGAGCAGAATTTGTGCTGGAGAAATTGCAAGTTCTTTACATGTAAAAGGAGGTTCAGGCTTCACTGGGCATATATTTATAATCAGTTCATAGTTTAATATTTTATAATAATAATTGCTTATTAAGTATCCAGTTTTATTCAGATACCTGGACCTGGGTTTCTGAATATTCTGGAGGTGGAGAGGGTGGCAGATCATCCCAAATTAGTTCTAATAAAACCCTCAGACCATACCATGAAGTGTTCCTTTATCACATGTTACAGAAAAACTATTTTGGGGAAGAGGTTTTAATCTTTAAATCTACTTCTTGTCAGTCTATCTGTGAAACCAAGTGCTTTTTGTTACTTGGACCCCAACTGAACAGAGCTCAGAGAGAGCATCAAAATGTGTAAAAGTGACTTCACTTAGCTGGGGCCCTGCATCACTGCAAGCAAGTCCAGGGTCACACTGGAAGGGGGGAACTTTCCCTCAGTCTTCAGTAGTATAAGACTCTCCTTTCTACTAGCAGCCTGAGATAATGGACCTTAAAGTTGTTACGTTTCTATGTATAGAAAAAGCTGCTTCTGGGCCAGAACTGTGTGTGTCTACTTATGTTATAATTAACATATATTATGTCAATTTTTTAATTCCGTAGTGGAAAAGTACACTAATTCTTCAGTCCTACAGTTGCAGCTAATAAAAACTCTGTGCATGATGTAGTCAATATGCATAATATTGTACTAAGTATATCTCACTGTTGCTTCCATCACCTCTGCGTTCAAAGTGGAGGAAAAAAGCACTTGGCTTCTGCACATAAGGTGACTTTGGTCAGTAGTTTGCTTTGCAACATGCTACATTCAGTTGGGATTACAAAATGGTACGCAACGAGAATGCTCCTTAGGATTTCTGCCTTTATCTGCCGCTTCTGCTGATTTTTTTTTTAAACTCATTTAATATTTCCTGCTGAGATGCTCATTAAGTCTTTTTATGGCCAATACAGATTTGAATATCGGAGAATTTTTTTTTGGAATTGTTAGAATGATCCATAAGGTGAGAGCCAGCGTTAGCATGGAGTAGCTACCACCTAGAGTATATTAAAAAGAAACACATTCTCCTAATATGCCACATGCTACTGTCCTAAACCTTTAAAAGAAAACGTATATTCAAATAAGCTTTGTGAGCTGAGCTCTGAATGGCAGAACTGAGAACTTTAAAAAATGTTTCTTAATCCAAAATGTTGAAAACTCTTCTTAAAATGAAAGTTCACTCTTCAAGCACTCATGATATTAAGCCCACTAAAGGACTTCACAAGGTTCAAAACAAAATGACTCAGTGTGTCATTAGTAGTTTGCAGCAAGTACCTTTGAAAAATTAAAAAATCCTTAGAACTTACTGGAAAAAAATGCAAATATTTACCAGCAGAATACACACAGGAATTAATTAGCTGTAATCTATGATTGCAAGACTGTCCAAAATGTTCATGTAGACCAGTCACCACTTAGTCTCCAGCAAACAGAGCTGCAGAGGGAGTTTCTTAAAGACCTGTGCTGAAATAAGCAGTGGTGGGTCACACAAAAATAACTGTTACTTGTTGTTAGTGACCACAACAGAATAAAAGTGCAGAGCTACATCCCAGATTGATTCTCACAAAAGAAAATTCATATTAGGGTGTTGGTTCCTTTCTAGGCCAAATATCTCAAAGCCATGCTGCTTTGTGATAGTCCTGTTGGATTTCACAAGCTAAAGAAGGTTTAGCTGGGTCAGTAGTTTATTGGACATATCCCAGATTGATGATTTTCAGTGTTCTGGGTTGGGGCATACTATTTGTTGCTAGAGATGCTGCCTCTTGGATAAGCTATACAAATACTCAAATAGCCATCATTAAAAATTCCCTGGAACTTGTTATAAGAATCTGAGTATTGAGCTCTGCTGGTCTGGTGAGCTTCAATTTGAGTAGCTGATTTTTGCCATTCTTAACTTGTATTTAGTGAGTAGTCTTGTCAATGGGACTACTGGGGAAGAAGATGCTTCTCAGTGTGAGCAAGGGTAGCATCACTGAGTCTTAAGTAATTACATTCTGTCTAGTTAGATTCTCTATTGCAGTTTTAGTTTTTCATTTTCTGCCCCTAGAAAGATTGTTGTATGATATTGCTATGCACTGTAAAATAGCTAGTGCATGTCACCCCTGAGGCGTTGATTTAAAGTAATCCCTGTATATAACTTATCAAATTGCTTTGAAATCCTTTGGTATTAAATATTTACTGTATCCAATGGTATTTGTAAAGTCAAATTCCATTCAAGAGACTACATTGTCAGCATTATTCAATGGCCTGAAAATAAAGATTGTCTATACTTTGTATGCAGTATAGCTACACCTATTTGATAGCATTAGAATTTCAAAGTACTTACATGTTAATATGTTTTTCCCTTACCTACAATCATTAGTGTTTATTTGGTACCCTCTTGTCATGAGAAAATAACTCATAATTCAAGTGTCCTCAAAGCTATCATTATGAGTAACTACACAGAAACATACATTACTTCCTCTCCACAGAAGGCTAAAATATGGTGGTTTACCTCCAATTTTAAAGAGCAGGAAAAAAGGAATGATGACCCTCCCAGACTGCAGAAGGTCCTTGATACACATACTGTGGGTGGATTTTGAAAGGGTCTGTATGATATTCTGGCCACAGAGCAATGATCTTGGTAGAATAGAAGGAATAAAGGATTAACTGACACTGTCCCAAGACTAATTCAATATATTGGTAGTTCTTGTGAACCAGATGAATTAATCTTGTGGAAAGACAAGAAAGGTAAGTCCTTTCCACTTGCACTTGCAAATGAAGTAGTTTTGTTGTATAACTGCATATTTTATTTAGAAAGTTGAATGTGGAGATAATCTTAAAAAATAAGAACTGTTTGCACTTATTTATCCATAAATATTGTGAATTATCATTTTTACTAAACTAAAAGTCCATTTCCTAGAATAAAATAAACAGTTTTATAATGGTTATAGTAATATGTGATATGATCCTTTTCTAAAGAATGTATCTGCTTTTTAGCTTCTGAAGAATCTTCCTCTTCTATAGCTTGGAAAAAAATCCAAGGAGTAGATAATACTAGATATCCTACAATAAGTGCCATAATGTCGTTGATCAGATATACAGTTCAAAGGTGGTCCTTTAAGAGGAAGTTAAAATGCAAATCCTCCTGCTTTACTGTAAGGGTTGTCTGTAGAACATATTTTTCTGTGGAAGATTATATACAAAACTATGAAACTCTTTGTGTGTGAATTAACTGTCTTCTGTGCTAGCAAGACTTGTCATAATGTGCATCTCGAATACAAGAGTCTGCAGTAGGTTAAAATTTAGATTGTACAACATGTAGGTAGCCTCTGGATAAATGGTTCATAGCCAACTAATTATCCCCAATTAAAGGTAATTGGCTTACCTGCAGGCTATTCTAGTGCAGGCTATTCCACCAGCTTCAGTTCACATCCTGAGGCCTTCAAAACACATCAGGTTTCTTGAGTATAGGTCTCCTAGATCAGTAGCTATTGAATCTGCAGTCAGAAAGCCATTCTCTTTAAAGTTAAGAGTGCTCAGCTAGTGGTGACTCAGCAAGTTTTGTGCTCAAGTTTAAAAACAGGTCCTGACTGTTAGACAGAGATGTACAATACCTTTGTGGTAACCTTTATTCATGGACTCAAACCATTTAATATCAGACCCAATACTTCTTTAATATTTTATCACTACTGGTAAAGTACACCGTTTATGTAGCTTCAGTCATTAGAGGAAACTGAGTTAACAGTACCCAAGTAATTCTTCCCCTATCTTTCTTGGCAGTATAGTGTTTGATAATGTGTAGGCGGGTGGGAGGGTCTGCTTCTCTTAGGGTATGTCTACACTGGCAAGCTTCTACACCACAAGTTATACCACTTTTATTAAAACACTGGACTTAAACCGCTGTTGCGTGTCCACACTGTGCTCCTTGTGATGCAAAAGCGCATCCACATTAGCAGCTCTTGCAACGGCAAAGACAGCCGTGCATTGTGGTAGCTATCCCACTGTGCAACTGGCCACCTGGTGCTCTGGGAAGGGTTTGCGATGCCTCATGGGGCAGGCACAGTGTCAATGTTGCAGGTTCCCCAATCCCTTTGTTCCATGGGCATCCTACTACATTGCCAGCTGCTTTTCATCTGAAGTGAGGGAGGGAGAGTATGTGACAGGGATTGTATGTGTGTGTATGGAGGTGGGAAGGGGGACAGTGTGTGTGTCAGCATGTTGTCTTGTAAGTTCAGATAGCGGCAGGAAGCACCCAGTCCTGAGGCAGGGGGAGGGAGAAACCCCAACATCAGCCCCTGCCTCCCTCCTTGGGAGCAGATCAGCACAACACACAATGGCTGTCAGAAATGGTGCTTTGAAATGGGAGGGGCGCATGTCTCCAGGGTGGACAAGTTCAAAACAATGAGCAGAGCGGTCACTTGAGGCATTATGGGACTGCTCCACAGGCCAATTACAGCGAGGAAAGCAATCCAGTGTCTACACTGGCAATGGAACACTGGAGCCCTTCTGCTAGGGTGAGCCGATGTCCAGTTTTTAAAGGGACAGTTGAGTTTTATGGGACTTTTTCTTATATAGGTGCCTATTCCCTCCCATCCCCTGTCCTGTTTTTTCACCGTTGCTATCTGGTAACCCTACTCTGCACAAATAGCCTTATGACTCTCTTCAAGGTGTTTTTTTTTTTGCAGTGCTGCAACTGAGGAGCTTCTGTGCACAAAGTGTCTTGGCAGTGTGGACATGTCTGCAGTTTGAGCACAAAAAGTTGCTATACTGTGCAGAAACTTGCCAGTGTAGACAAGCCCTTGGCATTTAAAACACTTTTCCATTCCAGTCCTTTTTTGTAAGGTGTGCCCGAGGAGTTGTCCTGTTTATCAATTGCAGGCACACCTGGTTACTGTGTTTTTGAGAATGATTTCAGTTCTTGGTTTTTGAGAATGATTTCAGTTCTTGGTTTCCAGTGCCCTGGAGACATTGAATGGTAAAAGTCGTGCATACCACTCTCAGTGCTTGAAAGCTTTAAAACTGGACAGTGACTAGAATACTTCACACTCTCTCCTTGATCAGCTAGTCAAGTCATACCCATCAACATTAGACAGATGCTAATCAGACAGTATCATGTTTTTGACAAAGAGGTCGGATGGGAAAGCTAGCAACTTATTCTATTCCAGTTCAACTAGATTCAACTCAGATCAACTCTTCGGTTGTTATCTTAGCATGTTGATACAACATCAGAGGTGAAAAATTTAGCTTCCCATTTAAAGGGGCACACACATTCAGGAAAGGTTTGATAAAGCAACGTAAGTTGTCTGGAATTTTAACAAGCGTGTTTTTGCTCCTGCCTAAGCCTAAAGTATCTTTTAGGCCTCTTCAAAAGCTCCTTTTGCACACTAAAGGAATTTCTTCTCAAGAAATGCATATTCCTTTTAGAACTTGCCACAAGGCTTTTGTTTTGATTGAAAAAATGAAATCACTGTCCAGAACCAACCTTTTTGTAATGGACTAATCCCACTCTCCTTCTGAAGAATTGTAGTGTTGCTTTAGGTAGCTTGGTCACTTCTGTCATAGTATAATTCCCAGATCTGAACCTTAACGTCCAAAATATGGGTACTAGCATGAATTTCCCTAAGCTTAATTACCAGCTTAGATCTGATATGCTGCCACCAATCAGGACTTAGGTAGAGCGCCTGATAGACTCTGGTTTCCCCCAAAACCTTCCCTGGGGACCCCAAGGCCCAGATTCCTTGAGTCTCACAACAAAGGGGAATAAACCATTTCCCTTCCCCCTCCTTTCTTCCTCCCAGCTCTTTCCCGCCCTGGGTACACTAGGAGATCACCGTGATTCAACTTCTTGAATCACCACACAGAGAGGAATGATACCTTTCCCCAGAGGCAATCCAGATTCAAGTTCCGTGAATCTAAAACAAAGGGATTCCCCCTTCTCCCTTCCCTCCCTGTTAAGTACAGACTCAATTCCCTTGAGTCTCAACAAGGAGAAAAAATCAAACAGGTCTTAAAAAGCAAAACTTTTTATTAAAAGAAGAAAAAAAAAGTACAAGTTATCTTTGTAATTTAGATGGTAAATATTACAGGGTTTTTCAGCTTATAGACAATAGAAAGAAAGCTTTCTCCAGCAGAAATACAATTTAAAAAACTTTCACCCAAATACACATTAAAACTCTACCAGCCAGATACACAGTTGCAAATACAGAAAAACAATTAAAAAGACTAAACTGTCTTTCTACTTTTGTACTTACAAAATTGGAACAGAAGATTAGAGAGCCTGTAGGTGTGTGTGGTCACTCTCAGAGCCTAGAAGAAAGCAAAACCCAAAACTACAAACAAAGGCTTCCCTCCACCGAGTTTTGAAAGTATCTTGTTTCCTGATTGGTCCTCTGGTCAGATGTTGCAGGTCACTGTTTGTTAACCCTTTACAGGTGAAAGAGACATTAACCCTTAGCTAGCTGTTTATGACAACTTCACAGTTCTGTACTTGGGGAATATGTCAATATGCTGATATGTTGTCTCTTTTGTGCAAGGTATACAGAAGCCCAGAACGGCTTTAAATGTTGAATCTGAACTTTGTGCTCTTATTCCCCTTTGTTAGTCTAGAAGATGCAATGTCTCACCTTAGTTAAGTCACAAAGCTAATGTGGATTTGACTCCTTCAACTGGGTGCATTGAGCTATTCCTTCATGGTGTATTTTGTCACAGAGAGACAAATCCCTTTCATACAGATACTTCACCAGGGGGCTGGAGTGGTTAGTTAACTTGTTGACAGAATCAGAAAGTCATCTACATCCACAGTATGCAGGGCAAGGATATTTTGCGCCCTAGGCGAAACTTCCATCTTTCACCCCTACCCCCTCCCGGCACATTGGCTCGTTGAGGGGCAACTCCCAATAAGCCTTTATAGTCCCCCGGGGCCAACCGTGCCCAGGGGCTGCTCCCCAGACCAGATTCCCCCATCCCTGCCCCCTGAACTCCCCTGGAGGGTGCACAGCCCCACCATGAGCCTTCCCCACCCCAAGTCCACTCACTGCCTTTGCCGGACTTGGGCTGCTTCAGCAGCTCGGCAGGGAGGAGCTGCCTTCTGGGGGCTCCTGCAGCAGATGCATGCAGGCAAAGGCCCCCAGGTGCTGCCCCCCGCCGATCCTCCCCCTCACCACGCTCAGGCTCTGCGGCTCCTGGGAGTGTGAGCCGCCGCTGCCTGTCCCCGAGCAGGCTCAGGGCACTGCGCCCCGGCAGCAGCTCACATGCCCAGGAGCCGCAGAGCCCAAGCGGGGTGAGGCGGGAGCTGGGGAGCGCACTGGGGCCTCTGCCCACATGCATCTGCTGCAGTCTGCAGGAGCTCCACAGGGAGGCGCCAGGCCACAGCCTGGGCAGGAGGAGCGGGGGGCATGGCTGTTCCCCACTAGTTTGCAGAGACTCCTGGACCATCTCCATCACACACAATGGACATGCAGAAGGTACCTAATTAAAAGCACTAAACTTGGGAATAAAAAATGTCAGTCACAGGTTTTTTGATATGCCCTGAAGTTTGTCAGGCATTTATTTGCAAAAACTTTGTAGTAAGGGTGAGTCAGTTGTCTTGATGAATACAATATTAAATATTATGGAATACATGATGCAGCTCTTCTCTGTTTTACATTTTCTTAATCAGTATTTTTAATGTATTCTAAAGCCTTCATAAAGTAATCATTCCAGATTACTACATATTTAACTCACTGAAACAGACATTATTTTAAATTAATCAGTCACAGAGGTTTAGTGTGTTTATAACAATGTTCATTGCTTTTAGAAAAAAGGGAACACTAATTTACTGTGTGTGATCTCCATAACAATACACATGTTTATGAAATTTCACCAACTTTAAAAAATGTTTCCAAAGATTTTAGGCATAACAAAGGATTTTATATCTTACTAACGTACCGATTTTGCTTAAAACTAGTTCATCAGATAGTCAGATGTAAAGAAAGGGAAACTTTGTCCAGCTATCTCCAGGCAAAAGGCTGTTGCTTCCTTCAGTGGGGGAGTTGCGGGGGGGTGAAAAGACAGGAAGACTTTGGAAGTAAGGTTTTTTGTTTGTTTGTTTGTGTTTTTTTTTTACTATAGTAATTAAAATGTGTATTTTAGATAAGGGTGGTCTTTTGAAGAATTTATTTAAAAAACCATATGTCTGAAGATGATTGTGCATCTAAAAATCTATGCAAGGATTTTTTAGAGATGTGATTTTTATGATCTTCATCAACTCACTAATGAAATATTTTTAAAGCAAATTTTAAACTAAGGTCCTGTAGACTGACATGTTCTTATATTTTTACCATTGCTTTTCTTTGTTACTACACTCCAAGAATAACTTCTTCTAAAAAACCGCACCAAACCTTATATGCTGTCCTGTAGGAAAGAAAATGTTGTAGAGAAATGAATACAAACACTGAGAGAAATATAGAAATCTGCAGCTAGCATATAAGTGAAGCTTTAACTGAATATTGCTTTTCAGTGTAACGAGGTACATAGCCTATGCTCCTCTCACTAGTCAAAGAACTGAATTCCCAGGGACATCCATGCAGGCTGGGTCAGACTGATGGAGCCATCCATTCCAGAAAGGAAATAACAAGTAAACAGACTGTCCATTTTGCAACCTGCCGGTCCATGACATAACAGGACATAGTGACCAGTAAGGAAAAATAGACTTTTTTCTCTCATTCTGTATCCTTACTGTCTTGCTACTCATATCCCCATCCTTGTAAAGGCTCTTTGGTTTAACAGCCACCACCTGCAGCACCTTAAGAACTAAAAGTGCATTTCTAGCATTTTTCATTGTCAAGATAGCCTTGATGTTAAACAAGCAGCTTGGCTTCACATGTGCAGTAGGAGCCTTTTTTCACTCACTCACATGCATGCACCCCTTAGAATGAGCCAGCTAATTTGGGGCTGTCTGTGCAAAGTGGTGGGTAAAGGACAGGATTTGGTTTGAGATTGTTTAGATGGGTGTGGGAATTGCAAACACTGTTTTGCAGGCCTGCTCTGGTTTTAGTGTAGTTACAGCTCATCATCCGCCTAAATCTGTGTATATTTATCACACACCAATGAGCATTTGAGGCATTAGTGAATGCAATCTCAGCAATTTATGAGCTAAATCATAAATCTCATCCCTATATCCCATTCATTGGAATGATTCTCATCTTATACCTATGACTGATGTAATCCTTTTTTATAAAGCCTAACATACTGATGTTTCATTTGAGATTGGGGTTGGTCAGCTGTGGAGGGGTTGTCTTAAATTTGCTCTTCACCTGGCAAGTTGTTTTCCAGTTGTTGTCCATTGGTGGCTACCAAACACTTCTGTACTGATTAATTAAATTATGGTGGTAGCAATCCAATGAGCTCCAGTGGCTGTAGCTTTTGCAGCAGATGTGAAAAGGTAGGTTTGTATGGAGACTGGCAGCAGGAACAATCCATAGAGAAATTAAAAACTTCCAAAAACAAGCTCTAGCAGTGTAGGAAGTGAATGAAAGTGCTTCATTAAGATATGAACTGAACTATTTATTGTGCCTTTCTAAAGCATATTTGGTATGTACAGACCATAAAATGTGTTTAATTACATTTCATATTGCCCCTTAAAACTTGCCATTTTGCTCCATGAAAAATAGCCTATGCTTCAGTAAGGAGGAAAAAGTAAATTTTCGTTTTAGCTGTGGAGCAATGGTATAAAATGTACACCATGATTAATTAAAACACTTTCTCCAGCCTTCAGGCACTTCCGAGATATCTGTTCTGAAATGAAAAATGTTTTCTGCCCTTGTATTCCAGAATGCTACTAAAACACCAGTCTCTCGTTCTGTGATTGCCTAGCTTGATTATACTTTCTCTTGGCAATATATGATCAGAAAACTTAGTAGAATATTTATATTGAAGAAAGGAAGGTCTGGCCTGGGACCAGTGCCAGAAACCAGTAATAAATCTATTTTCATTTTTAAAAACCCTTCAGACTCTGAGGATTCCTAAAACTGCAGGCTAAAATCAAATGTTCTCCTAGAATAGCAGGTACCTAATGTTTGTAGGGCAGAGGAACTTACAAATATGCATGTAGGGCCCGATTCAAAGCCTATTGAAATGGGTGGGAAAACTCCCAGTACTTTCAATGGGCTTTGGATCAGGCCCATATTTACTTACAAAGAACCAGCTCCTGGTCCCATTGGAGCTGATGGAAGTCTTGCCACTGACTTCAATGACAGCAGGCTCAAGTCCTCAGCACCCAATTTGTTTATACCAAAAATTGTATTGAGTTAAAGCAGGAGTGACCCTGCATTCGACAATGACCTGGAATTATAGGAAACATATTCAGAGGGACTCTCTCTGTTTTTTGTTTTTCAAAAAGTAACTGAAAAACAAAGGATAACAATGCAGAATGAGAAGATGTCCTGTTCACACAGAGTGAATCTTCAAGAAGCTACTTTTCAGGAAACTTTTTTTTTTTTTTCTCCAACCAGTTTGCATGCGTGGAGAATTTCTTATTTTTAATACAAGAACATTAGAGCACTGATTCGCAAAAGCATTAGAGCACATGTGTGAAGTTAAGTAAGGGCTTCGGTGTGCTTCCTGAATAAGGATGTTAGTGTTCTGTCAGCTGGGCTAGACAGACAGCCATGTAGGAGCCTGGATGTTTGTATCTGATGATGGGAGGATGAAGCACCGGACATGACTTTCAAGTACTATTCTGTGGCAGGTGCATAGGGCACCATGTCTAACCCCACTCCACCAGTTAGAATGTGACATGGGGCCACAGAATGAGGAGAAATAAAGTAGAAACAGGGTACCTCAAAGGATTCCTCCTGTAGTTTTCCCTCTCAAAGTAGTAGTAATAATCATCCTAGTACTCCAAAAATGTGAAGTTACAGCTATACACACATTAAAATATTTCATTCCAGTTTATGTATATTGAGGGTATTTATAAATACCATCTGTATCTAAAGTTGCAGTAACTACAGTAGAGTCCTCTAACAACTTGAGACACAATAGAAACAGATAAAAATACTTTTTTCTATATTTTTCAGTCCATTTTCAGTTGATCTTTTTTTTTAAGTACTATTTTTATTCAAGTATATAAGCATTTTGTCAAGGCTTCCTTTAACACCAAAATTAAATCAAACCTCGATAACATCTTACAGTAAAATTGACCTTGTGCCACTGTATCAGTAAATCACCATCCACAGGGACAGTAAACTCATTATAGTAGCCTTGGAATGGAAGCAGCCCATTGGAAGAACAGTGATAGATGAAAAAATTATCCCCCGCCCCCCCACTTTCTTGGGGAAACTTGCTTGAAATGCAAGACTTACCTGAGGTACATACAACTGACCCCACACATGTTAGATGACGAAGGGAACCATATTTAACTGGTTTACTGCTTAATAAGGAGTTGCAATTTTTAATATTAAACATACAAAAATGCATCCAAGGATGCAGAAATGAGCCAAGGCTTACCAATTCTTTGAAGGGAAAAGCATGGAAAGGAACTGTGGTTCTAAATCATTCTTATTTTTGTCTTAATTTTATTTATCCTGTTATTTCAAACACAAATGCATAAACAGGAAGGGAAAACTAATGGAATGCCAAACGAGATCTTGCCTGGTGAGCTAGAATGAAAATTAGAAATGGGTAAAGATTAATATAACTCTGTGATATACAGTATATAGCTATGGCTCTGATTACTGATTCAGCCAGTGTAGTTATGATCTAAACTTCTGGCCTTCTGAGAAATCTAAATGAGCGAGGTCCTTTGTGTTCCTTTATTTTTAATTATGGCAGCAACTGCAGTGAGGCTGCACAAATATTGTACAGTAATTCCTTGTTTTTTAGGCTGTTGTGCTTTGGGTGGATTGTTTTTTTTTTTTTAAATGAGTTGGTGGCATCAGTGATGGTATAAATGAATTTCAACTTTTAGAGACGTGTTTCTGATGTTAATTCTAGATAAATATGTCTTAGACAAGGCTCTGGTTATGGTGGAAATTCCCTGCTTTGTAGGAATGGGATTGGTGTATGTGACATGCCCCAATTGTTTATAAGAACAGCCATACTGGGTCAGATCAAAGGTCCATCTAGCCCAGTATCCTGTCTTTCGACACTGGCCAATGTCAGGTGCCCCAGAGGGAATGAACAGAACAGGTAATCAGGTGATCCATTCCCTGTCGCACATTCCCAGCTTCTGGCAAACAGAGGCTGGGAACACCATCCCTGCCCATCCTGGCTAAAGCCATTGATATAGTGACCAGGGAAGATAAAAGGCTGATTCATGTTGCCAAATGATGCCATCCAGACTCTGTCTCTACACCCAGATGCTGGGGATATATGGTTTACGGACTTGTCTGCACAAGGACATCCAGGGAAGTTTCATATGAATTAACTAAAACTTTGGATTTGAAGTGGATTACTTAAACCATGTTAAATCTCTTTGTGAACATCCTCATTCAGAATTAAAATGTCCTTAATTTGGTATAATTAAGTCACTCTCAAAATGAATTAAACTAAACTGAATTAAAGCTGCTTTAATTCTGATTGAATCCCTGCATGGATGCTGTTAATGCAGTTTAACTACTTCAAATTCACACCTTTTAATTAATTTGGATTAATTTTTTCAGCTTGTCCCTCTGTAAACAAACCCTTAGTTGCAAGCAATCTCACTAGTGGTCCTCAAAGAAGAAAAGACGGTTACTCACCTTTGTAACTGTTGTTCTTCGAGATGTGTTGCTCACATCCATTCCAGGTAGGTGTGCGTGCACGTTCGTCGGAAACTTTTTTACCCTAGCAACTCCAGTGGGCCGGCAGGTCGCCCCCTAGAGTGGCGCCGCCATGGCGCTCTATATATACCCCTGCCGGCCCGCCCGCTCCTCAGTTCCTTCTTGCCGGCTACTCCGACAGTGGGGAAGGAGGGCGGGTGTGGAATGGATGTGAGCAACACATCTCGAAGAACAACAGTTACAAAGGTGAGTAACCGTCTTTTCTTCTTCGAGTGATTGCTCACATCCATTCCAGGTAGGTGACTCCCAAGCCATACCTAGGCGGTGGGGTCGGAGTGAGAAGTCGCGGCACGGAGCACTGCAGTTCCGAAGGCCGCATCCTCCCTCGACTGCTGGACCAGGGCGTAGTGGGAAGCAAAGGTGTGGACCGATGACCAGGTCGCTGCCCGACAGATTTCCTGGATGGGCACACGGGCGAGGAAAGCCAGCGACGACGCCTGCGCCCTGGTAGAATGCGCAGTCACACAGCCCGTAGGGACATGGGCCAAGTCATAACAAGTCCTGATACAGGACGTAACCCAAGAGGATACCCTCTGGGAGGAGATAGGAAGACCTTTCATACGATCTGCTACCGCCACGAAAAGTTGGGGGGATTTCCGGAAGGGCTTAGTCCTCTCTATGTAGAACGCGAGAGCCCTACGGACATCCAGCGAGTGGAGCTGCTGCTCCCTGCCTGAGGAGTGAGGTTTTGGGAAAAAAACAGGAAGGAAAATCTCTTGGTTGACATGAAAGGCTGAGACCACCTTGGGCAGAAAAGCAGGGTGTGGCCTCAGCTGCACCTTGTCCTTGTGGAAGACCGTATATGGGGGGTCTACCACAAGAGCTCGGAGCTCCGACACCCGTCGAGCTGAGGTGATAGCCACTAGAAAGGCAGTTTTCCAAGAGAGGTAGAGCAGGGAGCAAGTAGCTAACGGCTCAAAGGGGGGTCCCATGAGCCGGGACAACACCAGGTTAAGATCCCAGGTTGGAGCAGGGGGACGGACGTTAGGGAATAAACGTTCCAGCCCTTTAAGGAATCTCGACACCGTCGGGTGAGAAAAAACGGAGCGACCGTCCGCACCCGGGTGAAAGGTGGAGATAGCTGCTAGGTGGACTCGCAACGACGATAAGGCCAGACCTTGCCCTTTGAGGGACAAAACGTAGTCTAAGATTTCGGATACCGAAACTTCCATAGGGCGGAGATTTCTCTCTACGCACCAACAGGAGAAGCGCTTCCATTTCGCTGAATATGTGGCTCTTGTGGACGGTTTCCTGCTGCTCAAGAGCACCTCTCTCACAGGCGTAGAGCAGCGCAGCTCGGAACCAGTCAGCCACGCAGGAGCCACGCCGCTAGGTGCAGCGACTGCAGGTCTGGGTGACAGAGGGTCCCGTGGTCCTGGGTAATCAGGTCCGGATGAAGGGGCAGGGGAACTGGGTCGGCTATGGCCAAGTCCAGCAGCATGGTGTACCAGTGCTGCCTGGGCCACGCCGGGGCCACCATGATCACGAGAGCCCTGTCCCTGCGCACCTTCAGGAGGACGAAGGAAGCCCTGAGGTGAATGGAGTGGGCTACGCAAAAGTCCCAGAGACGTATCGCCTCGTGGCACAGGGAGGAGGACCTGGTGCCGCCCTGCTTGTTGATATAGTACATGGTCGTCGTGTTGTCCGTGAACACGGCGACACAACGACCCTGAAGCTGATGACAAAACGCTTGACAAGCAAGGCGGACCGCTCTCAACTCCCGCATGTTGATGTGGAGCCCCACCTCCTCCTGGGACCACAGGCCCTGTGTCCGCAGGGTCCCTAGGTGGGCCCCCCAGCCTAGATCTGAGGCATCCGTTGTCAGGGATACCGATGGCTGAGAGGGGTGAAAGGGAAGACCCGCACATAATACGGACTGGTCTAACCACCAGCCGAGAGAATCTAAGACCTTCTGAGGGATTGTGACTAACATGTCTAAAGGTTGCCTTGCCGGCCTGTAATGACTGATAAGCCACAGCTGGAGAGGCCTCATGTGGAGCCGAGCGTAGCCGGTCACAAAAGTGCACGCCGCCATGTGGCCTAACAGGGTTAGACATGTCCTCACTGACGTCAATGGGGCTGACCGCAAACGTTGAACGATCGCCGCCATGGTCTGGAACCGTTGCAGAGGCAGCGAGGCCCTGCCCACAGTGGCATCCAAGACGGCCCCGATAAATTCCACCTTCTGCGTGGGCCTCAGAGTGGACTTGTCTGTGTTTATCAAGAGGCCCAGACTTGCAAATATGGCGGTGATCATGCGGACATGGCTGTTGACCTGCTGTTCCGACGTGCCCCGAATCAACCAGTCGTCCAGATAAG
This sequence comes from Gopherus evgoodei, assembly GCF_007399415.2. NCBI lineage: Eukaryota > Metazoa > Chordata > Testudines > Testudinidae > Gopherus > Gopherus evgoodei. The sequence goes on from NC_044332.1 coordinate 43,334,361, forward strand.
GGAACACGTGGACACGGTTGCGCCGAAGATGCGCCACGACAACTGCCATGCATTTTGTAAACACCCTCGGGGCCGTGGACAGGCCGAATGGGAGGACTGCAAACTGATAATGAAGAGCCCCCACAACGAAGCGGAGAAAGCGTCTGTGGCGCGGCCAAATGGCAATGTGGAAATACGCGTCCTGCATGTCGAGGGCGGCGTACCAGTCTCCCGGATCCAGGGATGGAATAATGGTCCCCAGGGATACCATGCGGAACTTCAACTTCACGAGGTATTTGTTGAGTTCTCGCAGGTCGAGGATAGGCCTGAGGCCCCCCTTGGCCTTGGGGATCAGAAAGTAGCGGGAATAAAACCCTTTGCCTTTCTCGTTTTCCGGAACCGCCTCTATAGCTCCTTTGCTGAGGAGCGTCTGCACCTCCTGCCGAAGGAATTGCTCGTGAGAGGGGTCCCTGAAGAGGGACGAGGAAGGAGGGCGGGAAGGAGGAAACGAAACAAACTGCAGGCGGTATCCCGTCTGCACCATGCTTAAGACCCAGCGGTCCGATGTTATTTGGGACCACGCCGGGAGGAAAAACGAAAGGCGGTTTGAAAACGGGGGGAAAGGATCCATAGGGGAAACTGTTACCGCGCCCTCGGGCGCACCTTCAAAATGAAGGCTTAGGACCAGGCGGGGGTTTTGAGGAGCCTTGGTTCTGCCCCCCTTGGTCCCAGACTGCCTGCGCCTGCCGTTCCTGCCGCGGCGCCTGTAAAGGTCCTGCCGCTGGCGGAACTGGGAAAACGGCCTACGTTGTTGCTGTTGTTGCGACCTAAAGGGTCTACGCTGCGTCACGGGGGTGTGCATCCCGAGGGACCGCATGATGACCCTGTTGTCTTTTAGACTCTTGAGTCTGGGGTCTGTCTTATCGGAAAACAGGCCCTCGCCTTCGAAAGGAAGGTCCTGTATAGTGTGCTGGAGCTCCGGCGGAAGGCCGGAAACCTGCAGCCAGGAGATGCGACGCATCGTAACTCCTGATGCGAGGGTACGGGCAGCCGAGTCCGCAGCGTCCAAGGAGGCTTGTAAGGCCGTGCGAGCGACCTTCTTGCCTTCGTCTAAGATGGCCGTAAACTCTTGGCGAGCATCCTGTGGCAGCAGCTCCTTAAATTTGTCCACTGCCACCCAGGAGTTAAAGGCGTATCTGCTCAGCAGGGCCTGCTGGTTAGAGACCCTGAGCTGCAGCGCCCCAGCCGAATACACCTTACGGCCAAGGAGGTCCATCCGCCTGGCCTCTCTGGACTTGGGGGCCGGAGCCTCCTGGCCGTGACGCTCCCTATCGTTCACCGATTGCACTACCAGTGAACCGGGAGTCGGGTGAACATGTAGATATTCATAGCCCCTAGAAGGGGCCATGTACTTTCTCTCGACTCCTTTCGCTGTCGGAGGGATGGAGGCCGGGGACTGCCAGATAGTATTGGCGTTGGCCTGGATGGTCCGTATGAAGGGCAGGGCGACCCTGGTGGGAGCATCGGAAGAGAGGATGGTGACAATTGGGTCCTCTATCTCCGAGACCTCCTCTGCCTGCAGACTCAGGTTTTGAGCCAATCGCCTGAGGAGGTCCTGGTGCGCCCTGAGATCCAGCGGGGGGGGACTGTTGGAGGAGGTACCCGCCACCGCCTCATCCGGGGAGGAGGATGATGAGACCCCAGGCACGATAGTGTCCAACTGAGGGTCTTCCTCAGCCCTCGCCTCTGCCTCCGGAGCCACAGCGGAGTCCTGCTGTTTAGACCCTTCCTCCCCTTCCGGGGAGGGAGGGGGGCGAGACAAGGAGGCTTCAGGGGCCCTACGCTCCGCAGTCGCCGGTCTAGCAGGGAGCTGCTGGGGGCCCTGGGCCTGATGGTATGCCCAGGGTGTCCAGAATCCCCACTGTTGTGGGCCTTGGTCTTGCAGCGGCGGATCCCCGAACAGCGCCGCCTGCCGGTCGGTGCCCAGCGCATACCCACTGTCCGTCTGGGAGGATACGGACGGCTGTCTCGAGGGCCACGGCGGGGCCAACCCCGGATGGTAAGGGTCTGCGCGTGCCGGCACGGAGGATCGTCTCGGTGCCGGGGACCGGTGCCGGGAGTCATATCGGTGCCGGGACCGGGATCGGGACCGGGATCTATCACGGTGCCGGGATCCTGATCGGTACCGGGTGCCGCTTCGGTACCGGGACCTGCCACCAGCTCGGTGCCGGGAGGTCGACCGGGACCTGCCACCAGCTCGGTGCCGGGAGGTCGACCGGGACCTACCACCAGCTCGGCGCCGGGAGGTCGACCGAGACCGGGACCTGCCACCAGCACGGTGCCGGGAGGTCGACCGGTGCGGCGAGTAGCGTCGGGACCTGCTCCTGGAGTCGCGGTGCCGTTGTCGCCGACTGGAGCCTGACCGCGACCGTCTCGATGCCGACCGTTGCCGCGAGTGCGACCGGTACCGCTGAGGGGAGCGATGCCGGGACTGCGAGCGGCGTCGGGATCTGGAGCGCCCAAGACGTCGGGACCTGGATGGCGAACGACTGTCTCTGGGCGGCGCCGACAGCATGGGCTTGCCTCTGGACACAACCCGCACCGGAGGTACCGGGGGTGGCAGCCGAGTGGGCTCAGTCAGGGCAATAAGGTCCCGAGCCGAGGCGAAGATCTCCGGTGTGGATGGGACCACTACCTCAACCCCAGATCTCATGGGGGAGCTCGGCGGCACCGGACTCAACGGACCCGCCGGGCCCGGAGTCAACGGTGCTGACGGTGCCGGCGGCGCCGCGGCCGATGTCGAGGCCGGGCGCTCAAGCCGGGTCTGCCTGGCCGGAGTATCAGACTTCGACGGCCTTGGCTCTGATTCCGGTGCCGGAGAAGGTCGGTGCCGGGGAGTCTTCTCGGTGCCGGAGCGATCCGGTGCCGGTGCCGATACCACGGCCTGCGAAGCCGACGGGTCAAGTGCCGCCTCCATTAGGAGAGTTCGGAGCCTCTGATCCCTCTCCTTTTTTGTCCTCGGCTTAAAAGCCTTACAGATGCGGCACTTGTCGGATCTGTGCGATTCCCCGAGGCACTTCAGGCACGCTTCGTGGGGATCGCTGGTAGGCATGGGCTTCTTGCAGGCCGCACACTGCTTGAAGCCCGGCGAAACAGGCATGAGCCTGGCGCCGGGTGCCGGGAAGGGCTAAGCCCCCGGCAAAGAACTACTTAACAACTATTTAACTAAACTATCTACTTAACAAACTAATTAACAACTATAATGGAACTAGAGATGAACGATAGACAAGCGATAGAGAACTAGGAGAGCTAGGGATGTGGAGGACAGCTAAGCCGCGCTCCACAGTTCCAACGACCGACATGGCTGTAAGAAGGAACTGAGGAGCGGGCGGGCCGGCAGGGGTATATATAGAGCGCCATGGCGGCGCCACTCTAGGGGGCGACCTGCCGGCCCACTGGAGTTGCTAGGGTAAAAAAGTTTCCGACGAACGTGCACGCGCGGCGCGCACACCTACCTGGAATGGATGTGAGCAATCACTCGAAGAAGAAAGAATAGTTCATAAAGAGGAGTTTATTAAATTGGTGGGTTTGGTTTTTTGTTTTGTTTTTTTATCTTCAGTTCTATTTGCCCAGACTCCTTTGGGTGGGCTACGTTTGTAGAGCTTTAGAACTCTTAATTTTAGAGTGGAGATTTAATAGTGCCTCCTAGAGCATGGGCCAACATTTATATTTAGTACCCAAGAATGTTGGGTCTCAAATTGGCTCTTTTGTCCTAGTGGAGCATTCAAGAGAGAAGAGAGGGCTTCTCTTATCTCCTGAGAGATGCCGTCCTGCTCTTCATTCATGATTCCCTTAATTGGGTATTGATCCTCCACCTGGCTGCTCAGTTGCTGAAGGTACACAGAGGCTTTTATAATGACCCGAGAGAAGAGAGGATATGGAGAAATCAAAGGGTGGGTGTGGGGAATCCTTCCTCAGGTCAGGCTGCTGCAGCTACCTGTGTATGTCTGGCTTAGTTAAGACAGAGTGAAACCAGGTTGCAGCTGGGTGAGAGTGAGTATTCTGGCATCAGCACAGCTTAGTTTCTTACTATTGCTGTCTATCTGAAGATAGAATATCCCCCTGTGTGTTAAAGATGGTCTGAGATAGCTGTACAGGTAATGAATACAGACGTCCCTGTTACATGCTTTTATGTAGAAGTATTCCAAGCCTAGTTCTTAGAAGCCCATTTTAGTGTTCCCTCCCCCTTCCCATCAAAACAAAAAACATTTGCTTACCGTGTCGTGTGGGTTCATAATGGTTACTTCTTTCCCCCTTCCACTGTGAAAGAGAAACTCTTTTCTATCTTCTCAAACTTAACAAGGTAGGCAGGATAATATGGTTATACTCCTATCTGGAATAGTTTGTCATCTACAGTAGGCATATGGCTTTTAAATAAGCTGGATCATTTTAAGGCAGATGAGAAAATATACAGACTGGCTCATCCACCCCTAAAACAAAAACCAACATTTCATCCAGATCTTGAGCTGAACATAAATTCCACTTTTTTTCTTTTAATTTTTTATTTGTTTTTTGTATGCATGTCTGCTAACCATCTTTTTCAGGCATGAAACTGGCAGTAGCCCTGGAATAACCTTTCGTGTCATTTCATGCTAGATCAAAATAGATCTACAAGCTGATTTTTATTTTTATTTTTTCCCTTGTCAACCTGTCCTTTCTTGGGAAGGAGGCAGAAAAGGGAGGTCTTGGAGTCTCATTGTGGAAAAGAGTGTTGCTTGTGTTCCTCATGAAGAGTATTCAGTGAACAGTCATATGAAACTTCCGTATCTGTACAAAACATCATTTTGTACAGATTCTGGTATTTCAGAACAATAAATATATGAAATCACAAACTTTCTTGAAGTTGAAATTGATAAATAAGAAGCACTGTATCCATTTTCTTTTAGAAAGTGGGCTAAAAGCAAAACAACTTGTTTTCAGTAGCTTTACTGCTTATTTAAAAAAAAAATAAGTTTTGGTATAATATTAAAAAGAAATCCATGGAGACTTGCTGCTTGTCATCTATCCCGGCTAGCCCAACTTTATTTGAACTGTAGTCTGTCTAGTTTTCAGACACCGATTTCACTATGATCTCATTCATATCAGCATTTAGAGATCTAGCTGATGGACACTTTACAAATAAAAAAAAAATGTACTCTCATTTATTATCTGTTGAACTTACAGTTGCAAAAACATAGGCCTTGGCTACACTACAGAGTTGCAGCGCTGGTGAGGGGGTTACAGCGCTGCAACTTAGGATGTGGCCACACTTGCAAAGCACGGCCAGCGCTGCAACTCCCTGGTTGCAGCGCTGGCTGTACACCCGGTCGAGCCTCGGGTGTAGGGGATCCAGCGCTGGTGATCCAGCGCTGGTCAGCAAGTGTGGACACCCACCAGCGCTTTTATTGACCTCCGTGGCATAAGGAGGTATCCCAGCATACCTTAGAAGCCTCTCTGGTAATCATGCACACTCCACTGCCCTGGGCTCAGCTCACCCCTCCTTTAAATGCCCCGGGAATTTTAAAAATACCCTTCCTGTTTGCTCAGCCAGGTGTGGAGTGCAATCAATCATTCAATCAATCAGCGACCATGCCTCCACGCCCCAAACGAGCCCCAGCATGGAACAATTCAGAGCTGCAGGACCTCATCAGTGTTTGGGGTGAGGAGGCTGTGCAAGCACAGCTGCGCTCCAGAAGGAGAAATTCTGATACCTATGGGCAGATATCGCAGTCCTTCCTGACAAGGGGCCATGAATGGGATGCGTTGCAGTGCAGGGTCAAAATTAAAGAGCTGAGGAGTGCTTACTGCAAAGCCCGTGAGGGAAATCGCCGCTCAGGAGCTGCCCCCACAACCTGCCGTTTTTACAAGGAGCTGGATGCCATACTTGGGTGTGACCCCACTGCCAATCCTAGGAGCACGATGGAGAGTTCAGAGCAGGGAGAAGTGGGGGAGGGTGTAGAGGAAGCCGACAGTGAGGCTACTGGCGTGGAGGGAGACACCCCGGAGTCCCAGGAGGCATGCAGCCAGGAGCTCTTCTCAAGCCAGGAGGAGGCTAGCCAGTCGCAGCAGCAGGAAGTTGCTGGTGAGGAAGAAACTGAGGAGCGTGCTCAGGGTAAGTAGATTTTTATGTTTTGGGAGAGGAGGGTTTGGGTTATGGCTGCCTGCATGCATGCCTAAACGTGGAATAGCCCTTGATTTGCTCTATCACGTCTCTGTAATCTGCCTCGGTAATCTCTTGAAAAGTTTCAGCTAGAGCGTTTGCAATTTGCTTTCTCAAGTTGATTGGGAGAGCCACCGTGGTCCTTATCCCGGTCAGACTATCTCGTCCGATCCACTGTGCAGTGAGGGGTGGGGGGACCGTGGCTGCACACAGGCAAGCTGCATAGGGGCCAGGGCGGAATCCACATTGCTGTAGAAGACCCTCCCTCTCTTCCCAGGTAACACGCAGCAGTGATATATCTGGCAGAAGGAAACCCTGTTGAGAATTTAGGGATACTTGAGTGCAGGGCGCCAGGTTCGCGGTCCCACCCCCCAGCCCCGCGGTGCGTTCCGGTCACCCCCCCACCTTTCCCAGCACGTAGCTATCCCCGCGGTGCGCTCCGGTCTCCCCTCCCCCCCCACCAGCAGGCATCCAGCCCCGCGGTGCGCTCCGGTGTTCCAAGCACATTGGTAGCCCCGCGGTGCACTCCGGTGTTCCCCCACCCCTCCCAGCAGGCAGCCAGCCCCGCGGTGCACTCCGGTGTTCCAAGCACGTTGGTAGCCCCGCGGTGCGCTCCGGTGTTCCCCCATCCCTCCCAGCAGGCAGCCAGCACAGCTGTGCTTCCCCCCCCCCCCCACCAGCAGGACGGCATTAACGCGCCCCCCCCCCCCGGCAGCAGCTCGCCACCTTCCTGTTCACTACTGTCCCCTGTGCAGGACACCAGCTACGTCCTGTACCCAGTGCAGATAAACCCCAGTGACCCATCGGTCAATTCCCCCTCCCAAGGGGAACTCGGGGGGAAAAACACTCACCCCATTGCTCGCCATGACTTAGCTTCCCTGGCCTCTCTGTGTTATGTGAGGTATGTGCGAAGGACGCTACCAAAAGTCTAAAAACTCCTTCACTGTGTGATAATAAACAATGTAGCCTCTGTGTATTATATGGTTCTATCTTTCTTTTTTCTAGTGACCTTGACTAATGCAGCCGGATCACCTGTCTCACGTCGATTGCAGAACTTGAGAAGAAATCCCAGAAAATCAAAAGAAGAATTGATCAAATCAGTTATGAATCACTACAACAGAGAAAGTAGGAAGACACAGGAATGGAGAGAGAAAATGTATGAATGGAGAGAGAGAATGCATGAGGGGAGGCAAACAGAAAGCAGGAGAAAGGAATTGGCTAGCAAAAAAACCTCAGAGCAGATGATAAGCCTCCTGGCTCGCCAAACTGAGTCTTTCGTGTCTCTCGTAGCCATGCAGGCAGATATGTACCGTGGTAACCCACAGCCCTCCCAAAGCTCTCTTTCTTGTTCCCCAGTATTTGCACAAAACACCTTTCTCCAGCAGCCAGTTTCTTATTACCCCCATCTGCCCCCAACACCTGTACGATCACCTACCAGCCCTGATAACTATAATTCTTACCCTGTGCACTCCACCCCCATTACCCTGCAGCATAGTAATCCTGAAGTGCAGCAGACATTGAACAGTAATCCAGATAGGACATATTCAAACCTCTGAATGTACAGTCCACCACCCTAACCCCCCTTGCCTTTTATGTACTGTATGTTGAATAAAGGATTTTATGTCTTTTTCAATACGTTTTATTATTGCAGGAAGTGGTAAATTTTGTACCCCAAGGTAGAACAAAGCACAGCAAAGGCACCAAACATTACTGTTGCCTCTGAGCATCAAATTACTCCCTTAAAGCATCCCTAATCCTTGAAGCCCTTTCCTGGGCCTCCCTATTAGCCCTGCTCTCTGGCTGTGCAAATTCATCCTCTAGGCGTCGAACCTCGGAGGTTCATTCCTCACTGAATCTTTCACCCTTCCCTTCACAAATATTATGGAGGGTACAGCACGCGGATATAACAGCGGAGATGCTGCTTTCCCCCAAATCTAGCTTCCCATAAAGACAATGCCAGCGGGCTTTCAAACGGCCAAAAGCACACTCCACAGTCATTCTGCACCGGCTCAGCCTGTAGTTGAACCGGTCCTTGCTCCTGTCAAGCTTCCCTGTATACGGTTTCATGAGCCATGGCATTAAGGGGTAAGCGGGGTCTCCAAGGATCACAGTGGGCATTTCCACGTCCCCTACTGTGATCTTGCAGTCTGGGAAAAAAGTCCCGGCCTTCAGCCTCCTGAACAGGGCACTGTTCCGAAATATGCGTGCATCGGGCACCTTTCCAGGCCATCCTGAGTAAATGTCAGTGAAACGCCCACGGTGATCCACAAGCGCTTGCAGAACCACGGAGAAATACCCCTTGCGGTTAACGTACTCTGATGCCAGGTGGGGTGGTGACAGAATAGGAATATGCGTCCCATCTATTGCCCCTCCACAGTTAGGGAAACCCATTTCTGCAAAGCCATCCACAATGTCCTGCACGTTCCCAAGAGTCACAGTTCTTCTTAGCAGGGTGCGATTAATGGCTGTGCAAACTTGCATCAGCACCATTCCAACGGTGGACTTTCCCACTCCAAACTGGTTCGCCACCGATCAGTAGCTGTCTGGAGTTGCCAGCTTCCAGATTGCAATAGCCACCCGCTTCTCCATTGGCAGGGCAGCTCTCAATCTCGTGTCCCTGCGCCGCAGGGTAGGGGCGAGCTCAGCACACAGTCCCATGAAAGTGGCTTTTCTCATCCGAACGTTCTGCAGCCACTGCTCATCATCCCAGGCTTGCAGGACGATGTGATCCCACCACTGAGTGCTGGTTTCCCGAGCCCAAAGGCGCCGTTCCACGGTGCTGAGCACGTCTGTTACTGCCACAAGCAATTGAGTGTCTTGAGCGTCAGGCGTTTCAATATCATCATCTGACTCCTCACTGTCACTTTGCAGCTGAAGGAATAGCTTCACTGCCATGTGTGATGTGCTGGCAACATTCATCAGCAAGGTCCTCAGCAGCTCAGGCTCCATTTGTAACAGAAATCTCAGAAATCGCGCTGCAGAATCACAATGCCGCCAAACTGCTCGGAATGTGCAGCAAAGCATCACGGGGCGTTGGAACAGGAAGCGGAAAGACCCGCACACTTCCTTCCCCTTCCCACAAGCCACAGCGCCAAAATGGGACGAGGTGCTCTGTGGGATAGCTGCCCACAATGCACCACTCCCAACAGCGCTGCAAGTGCTGTAAATGTGGCCACACTGCAGCGCTGGTAGCTGTCAGTGTGGCCACATTGCAGCGCTGGTCCTACACAGCTGTACGAACACAGCTGTAACTACCAGCACTGCAAAATTGTAAGTGTAGCCATACCCATAGTGTCCTATCTTAAGCTTCAACCATATATGATAGTCAGTAATGGTAGATTCTTTGTAGGTAGCCTGTGGAACATGGTTACGTGACCATAGTAGGAGTATAGTTAGGTAATTATTTGTAAAACTACTTAATGTGTTTTTTTTAAATGTGGGTGCATGAAATTATACTGTCTTCATGTCTCATGCTCTCCCCGCCCCACCCAAACAATCAAGTTCATTTTGCAGCTTCAGTGGTTGTATTTCCCACAGTCATTGCTTTTAAAGCAGAATTTTTGTTTTGTAGAGAGACATACACACACTTACTTATTCTATTTTGGCCTTTGGGTCATCTTTCTAAAAGAGGAAAGGCCAGGTTCAGAAAGACTAGTGACTAAATGGGCAACCACCTTGCTTTGGTTTCTGTATGAAAGCATAGTGCTGATCAAACCAGAAAGGGGATATCTTAGCTGTTTAACATCTGCATCACATGATAACAATGAAAGCAAAAAATCAATGAAGGATTTAAAAATATCTGTCATAAAGTGCAGGGTTTAAATACCAAAATCACATTGCAAGGGTGATGCCTGCCAAAATGTTGTGGTATGATTAAATAGTCATTCATTATGTTTTGGTAAGGGGTGATTTAAAGTGGCTCTGTAGAACTTTGGCACCGGGAAATGACTAATGTGCCTATTAGCTATCAAAAAAGCAGTTTTGGAAAATTTAACTCCAGTTAATGTGCTTTAGTGTAAGCTGCTCTACTGCAGGAAAAAAGCTGGGAAATCTCCCCAAACTACCATAATTAATGTGCCCCTGGCTACAGTGCTTCTGAAGAAGCAAGAAACATAGCTGCCAAATAAGCATGACAAGGGACTGCAAAAAGGGGTGTGTGTGTGTGTTTCAAAGAGTAGAATTTCATAGATACATTAGAGAGAGTAGTAGTACTAGAAAGTAGGTGCTGTTAACAAATAATGAGGGAGATTAAATTAATGACTAAGGTACTGAATTCCTTTCTTCTAACATTTCTGTCTAACAAAAATACATGGAATCAGTTTGAACAACTAACTAATGAAAAGTAACTATACCTTACAAAATAGGAGTTGCTTTTAAAAAAAAAAAGAAAAGAAAGAAAAGGAAGGAATACTTGGGAAATCTACATACAAATTAGCTAGTCCACAGGACCTGCATCCAAGTGTATCAAGGGAATTAACAAGTTAATTTATTGCATCACTTACACTAATTAGCCCTGGAGGGATAGCTGAAGACCAGAAAAGTAAAGGCAGTTGACACCAAAAGAAAGAAGTGATGCTCTGAACTCCCGAAACCCAAGTGTAGCTTTTATCTGGCCTTCTTAAAATGCAACAAATAATTTAAAGAAAACATTAAATGTCTAGAGGATAATGGGACTGTAAGCAATAAGCATTGTGGATTGCTGGAGAATGGGTCTTGCCTAACAAAAGACTTGCTTTGTTTGATTGTTGCACAATTAATGAATGAAGGGAATGCAGCAGGCAATTGTGTGTGGCCAGCAGACGAACATCCGCCGAAATGCCACCGACAAGCGGCGTCATCCAAAGGTGATTTTTGGTGGCATTTCGGCAGCTATGCCTATTGATGTTGCCGCTTGTCGGCGGTGTTTTGGCGGATGCTCCTCCGCCGCCACGGGTCCTCCGTGGCTCGTCATCTGGCACCTGCCAGACGAAAAAGGTTGGGGACGACTGATATACAAAGTTTACAGTTTGGTTCAATGGCTCTCATCACCCCCACTCTACAAATTGTTACAGCACCCTGTCTGTAGCTGGCCTAAGGAAGAGGTGGAAGCCCCTAAACTGATGTCTTGTAACATGTTCAATCTAGTTTTTTTAAATTGTACTGTTGGGGGCGGCTGCATTTGGTAGGGGGAGAGACTGAATGACATACTAGATCTCTTTTCATTTCTAAATGTTTTAAGATATATATCCTGGACTGTCTCCTCAAAGTATATTCTGTGGTACAGAAGTGCCTAGCTGTAGATAACTGATTTCTTGGTGAGTTTGGGGTGATTACTGGATTTGGGAAGGTAGGTGTGGTGGTCTCTAGGTTTCTGGTCTGTAGGTTTCATTATTGAAGCTGATGCTAGTGTGAAAATGTTTGAGAGAGTGTTTAATGGATGAATGTTGGTTGTTGTGATTATGGTAGAAATCTGAGGGAGTTTAGATTGTCTGTCCAGAAGATGAAAATATCATCCTATGTATCTCAGATATTTCATTGGTTTGCTGGTGCATTTGTCCACAAATTCTTCTTCAAGGTTGTCTGTGAAGAGGGGAAGTGGTCCGTCGGAGAATCTGTAAGGGGTAGTCCACATCATGGAACAATTGTATCCTGTCTTTGAAAGTTGCACTCTCAAACTACATGTAGCATGACCAATAAGCGCTACAGAACTTTTTAGCTAATTTTGTGGTATCTTGAGGCCTGTGGCTTGTGTCTTGGTGCAGTGAAAATTGTCATAATTTAGTCTTTCTGTTGTAAAATGCCACAGTCCAAAAAAAGTCGTCAACCCCAAACTCCAGACTATAGCAGTCCTTTCACTTCCCTGGGAAGCAAACTGCATACAATGAAACGATGCAGTTCCCTTTTATAACTGTTAAAATGTGTTTTGCATACATGCTGCTCTGAAAGTCAGAAGGAGCATTTAAAAGTTGCTTATTAGTAACTTGCATCAAATCATATATAATACTTTAATGTCTTGTTATATACTGTATTTTCCAGCTGGGAAAACTTATTCTGCAGTTGCTAGACACACAGCAATCAGAATAGTACAAACTGATGTAGTGTTCCCAAGTGTTGCATTTTGGATTTCTCAGTTTGCCAGTGAAAACACACATAGCCTGGACAATTCAGCATTGTCTACACGTCTGAGGGAGTATGAGTCTACTGTTCATCCCAATAAAGGCATGGAGTAAAGATTTGGTGCTCCTGTTGCACTAACTTCAAAAGGCAGTATGCAGATACCGAGTGCCAGGAGATGATGCCTCTTGCATTTGGTGAAACAGTGTCCTGTTTAAGGGAGATGTTAAGACATTTGGCTCACTTGCTTTTTCAAGAATGGGTGTTTAATGTGAAGTTCACTGTCAGCCCTTTGCTGAAGAAATTATTCCACATATTTCTGTGACTCTGATATTGGAAGTAAGCCCAAAGAATGAAAGAGCTTTTTCTTTTCTTGGTAAGGCTACTTGAAAGCCATAGCCTCCCTGGTTTTTCCGGAGAGAAACATCATTTTATACTATAATTCTCTGCTGACTAATGGATGTGGACTTAATGGCAGAAGCAAATGAGCTTAATAAAAGGCTGTATGTTACTAATCAGAAAACTGCATAGTTGCATTATCTGTCTTTCTATTAGATTATACCAAATTACCTGTTAGTATCTGTTTTACTAGAATAAAGTGCCAGATACCTCAAAGTTGAAATAATTTTCAAGTGTCTGGTATTTTCAGTAGGTGGATACTTTTCATTATAAACATTGCTTGTAGCTTTGTAATTTTTCAATATCTTCTAGCTCATTCTAGTAGGGTGAAGTATCCATTTTTGTTATGTTTTGCTGTTTCCTGACTATATAATGTTTCTAGCAAGTGATGATAGATCTCAGTCATGGCTGAATGTGTCTGTCTGTTGGATTTAGGTTTCCCACAGTAAGACTTTATGGCCTGGTACACTGAAATTTGAACCTGCTTATAGTTCCCTTACTGAAGAGAAGAATAATGGACTGAAGAACACATTCTACTGCTGTTAGCTTTTCAAGTATATTGAGCTATTCATTAGAAAAAAGTGTCTGCTACAGCAATTAAGTTAGTCTCGGGGCTTAGCCCGCTTGCTGTTTCCAAAAATGAGATGGATTTCTATTTTGCAAATGAATGAATGTTTTATTGATGATGAAAGTTATTAACTGATACCAAAATTGGAAATCTGAATGGAAAGGAGATTTTTGCAGCATAATCCCTGTAGAATCTTAAAGAAATTCTTTAGGATGTATAGGAAACATGTTGCATGCTGAACTGGCTGCATGCTGAACTGGCTGAAATGCTTTTTTCCTGGTATATATGAAGGCAGCAGTTTTTAGGCTTCAGTGCTGTACCATCTATATAAGCAGTCTGATCTCGTATTCGTGGGAAGAACCTCTGAGTGGAAAAAGTACTGGAAAAAGGAACTGTTTGCATTAATGCAGTTTTATAAACATTGCTACAGCTAGAATGGGGGGAAAAACCCTTGAATAGTTTCTCAGATGAAAACTTCATTGAGCTGCCCAAATGAATATTTTTGTTTTTTCTAAAAAGCTGTGTTAAAAATTTGATTGGCTCTTGCTAAGCTATTGGAGCAGGTGAATGACAGGTGAATGATGTCTTACACATTTCAGATAGTATTCCGAAGTTTATTTTACACTTGGACCACTCAAGCATATTTTATAGCTATAAACTAACCTCCAGTTTTACTCCCCAATAAGTACTAGTAGCTTGGATATATTTAGAGAACTTGTATATAGAAATTAGTTTTTTAAATTGTTGTTAAATCCATATTGTGGGTGAAACTCACCTCACCCTGACGAAAACCAAGCTTTGCACAGAGACCAAAGCAGGGACAACGTGACAACACTATATGGGCAGGGTGCAGGCCTGCAGTGCAGGCACTCTTCTAACTGAACTAACAGCCACAATCACATCCCGCCTCCTTTCACAGTTCCTAGCCATATGGTCCATGTTGAGGGTTGTGTCGCTGCCCTCTTCCGCCAGCAATCACCACCCTGTCCCACCCCCAACATTGGTTTCTGTGCCAGCCTGTTTCTGTCCACAACACACACTCATCTAGTATGTAGGGATGCAGTTCAGTTACGTGCACTTACATGCAGCTTTCTTATGGAGCTATATCACCATATTGATCACTGTTTACCTTCCCCACTAGGGTACAGTGCATGGATTTTTGCCATGGTTAAACTAAGTCATGGAGCTCCAAAAAGATGCATGGGCTATACCTGTAATACAGCTTTCAACAAATGCCTAAATCCTTCAGGATCAGGGAAGGAAAAGAGATCCAAGATGAGAGCATCCAGTGACTGCAAAGGGCAGGTCAGACCATGTGGGCCCCTAACCTTTTAGATACTTGCATTAATAAAGGGATCTTGCCACTAGCTACAGTCTTCTCTCATGCTAAACCTGAATCCATGCTGTAGGTTGGGCTGGTTGGAAGGAGTGCACATTGTGTTAACAATTACAGAACAGGTTAGTTGGCATAGAATCGTAGAATATTAGGGTTGGAAGGGACCTCAGGAGGTCATCTAGTCCATCCCCCTGCTAAAAGCAGGACCAATCCCAACTAAATCATCCCAGCCAGGGCTTTGTCAAGCCTGGCCTTAAACCTCTAAGGAAGGAGATTCCACCATCTCCCTAGGTAACCCATTTCAGTGCTTCACCACCCTCCTAGTGAAAAAGTTTTTCCTAATATCCAACCTAAATCTCCCCCACTGCAATGCCTGAGGAAAGGATGTGGAGAAGAGAGAGTACGGGGACCGAAGTAGTTTGCATGGTTTATATGTTATACCAATAGAATAAAAACCAGCAGGATCTTATTAGAAGGGATAAGGCAAAGATGCCACATTTATTGTAAATATAATAATAAAGCAAAAGATAAAAGTAAACAAAGTTGTTTAACTACTTATTCCTATCACTACTTATTCCTTATACACAACGTGTGTGTGTGTGTGTGTGTAATAAATATATAAAATATTCATTCGCACAATCATTCATTCAAGTTCTGTATAGATGTTATAGTTACCAGCCTCGAAGTTGCTCATGCCAAGTTACTGGCCAGGTATCTTGGTCGTAAGGATGAAGCCGAGTCTGTGTCAGATGCACCTGATGCTCCTGGAAGTTGGCAGCAGAACCAGAGACTCAAAGTCCTCAGTCTTTAGAGTGCATTCTTATAGGAATTAATTCCTATGTTAGTTTATGGGAACTGTTTCATCCTGCTGTTGCTGACTCAATCAGCAGATGGCACATTCCTGGTGGCTCCAGACTGTCCAAAGTTTGTGTTTCTCATCCTTCCATGTGTTGGGGTGGATCCCAGTTTACCCTCCGGAGGTTGTCTAGTGGTCCACTTGACACATTCTTCAGCTGATGCATACTCCCTTTCTAGGCTGGCACCTCCCTAACCATTCATGTACATCAAGCATTCATCAATATACATTCCCTATCTTAACCATGTTTTAATTTACTGTCTCCACCACTTTTGGAGTGTGTACTAATTTATTTGAGACTCCCGGCCCTTTAATCACAGAGGGTGGGGGTCTGTTCCTAGGAGCCGTTGCCGTTACAATGAAGTGAAAGTCACTTAATGGCGTATAGCGGTTGTTTACATTGTATCAGTTACAGCTTAAGGTTCACAGAATGGGTGGTAGCCTAGTGTTCACTTTAAGAACAAAGTCAATTAACTTGTTTGTAAGTTTTACATAGTAATATAGTATCTTTCACAGGACAGATACAAGCAATGGTTTCTGCAGACAGTAGCTTACAAGTTTTAACAGAAGACCGAAGAGATTTTTGTACTTGGTGAAACTGTTGGATTTTTAATATTGAATGTAGGCTCCTAAAGAATGAATAGACAATGTGGCTGACTTGAACTACATAAAATAAGCAAAGAATCCTGTGGCACCTTATAGACTAACAGACGTTTTGGAGCATGAGCATGAGCTTTCGTGGGTGAATACCCACTTCCTCAGATGCATGTCATCTGAGGAAGTGGGTATTCACCCACGAAAGCTCATGCTCCAAAACGTCTGTTAGTCTATAAGGTGCCACAGGATTCTTTGCTGCTTTTACAGATCCAGACTAACACGGCTACCCTCTGATACATAAAATAAGTGTTCGAGTGTGTATATTACCAATGAAATCTTGAAAAGTTTTCCAACCAATTTTATTAAACATTATAGAGCAGTTGTGGGCAACTAGTTGCCTGCGGGCCGCACGCACCTTGTCAGAGTAATCCTCTGGTGGTTCATGGGACAGTTTGTTTACATTGACTGTCCACAGGCACAGCCGCCTACAGCTCCCAGTGGCTGCGGTTTGCCGTTCCCAGCCAATGTGCACTGCAGGAAGTGGCAGCCAGCACATGAAACCAAAAAGTAGAGTTCTTATTGAGTTGCTTACAGTTTTGAATTCCCAAGACTTCCATGTTTTGTACTGTTTCTCATTAACTGTCAGGCAAGGAGGGAAAAACAAAAGAAACCATTTTTCTTGCTCTGTATTTTTGTACTCGCTGGAAGATGGGTGGTAGAGAGATGATTTGCTTCTGATGTTATAGTACATATATGTTTATATAACTTTATGCTGGGAGACTTTTTTGTCTTTCAAAACATTGCTTTATGTTTTTTGTTTCACTTGAAAACTAACATTATTAGGGTTATATACAGAGTCTGATGTTTATTTTGTATTAGTTTTCTGGGTTTATTCTAGCATGTGGGTCCCTGAAATTGTCTGGCTGTAAATGGTGTGGCCAAGATTGTTTGTTTGTTTTAAATCTAAAAAAAAACCTAAATATAATCCACCATAATCGCCAACGTATTCTTGTTTCATTGTACAGAGTTTTATTAAGATTTTATACATCAAGTACTGAAAATTTGAAGTACCGTACTGAAATACTGCAGCAGCGATTATCCCAACAACTTTAAAGTATGAGCTGTTCCTGTACTAGAGAACTGGAGCTGGGTTCCCCACCCCCATAATAAAAGTTTGCTTTACGGATCGGATGCCACTATTTTTTTTTAATAATTTAAAAATACATAATTCTGTTGGTTGCTCTTATAAGACCAGTATTGTTAAATTTCCCTGGGATTTTCACTTATTTATGTCTGCTTTTATTTTATACTCCAGTTGGGTAACAGTAGAACATAAAACTGTGAAATGCTTTTTATATATTAACAGCAACTTATTTATATAGTTGAATACACTTGTAATGAAGCACAGCTTATTCCAACTTATTTTAATGTTTGCACTGGATGTTTTTCAGGAACTCTAGAAAAGAACTTAATGACATACGATTTGAGTTTACTCCAGGCAGAGGTAAGCCGACCTTTAATTAAAATAATTCTTTTAGTGCTCAAAAGGGTATTTCAAAATTATATTAACCATTAACAGTAATAAAATTACCACTCTGAAGTGTTTCCTAGTATGCAAAGTTGTATATTACACTACTTAAACCAAACAAAAATAGTGCAGAATATGTAAATTCTAGTGACAAGGTTATATCTTTTACAGTATAATAGATACAGAATAGATTTTTTGTTTCACTTTTTAATCTAGTGAAATATGCAGTATATAGAAAGGTCACTTTGCAAGGTGACGTGAGTTACAGCATGTACATTTTTATGGTGTAACAATAAATTAATCATTGTGTGAGTGATAGAAAGTCGAGTAAGTTATCCCTGAAAGCACATGTGATTATAGTCTGAAATAGTACTCTGAAAATGGCATTGTGAGGGTCCACATTTGAGTCTCTTATGGCTTCCATATAAAATTTGCCCAGTTTTACAAGTGAGAAGTGTTTGCCAATTCTGCAAACTCCACCTTTTTCTGAAAGTTATCTGTATTTCTGGCTTGTGTATCATCACTAATAATTAAGTTATTGTAATTGGAACTTTAGAATCCAGCTCACTTTTCCAGCTGTATTTGCTTTCTATTGCTAATAGTTGTAAGAAGCCCTAAAACTGTATTTTTGCAGGTATTATTGGTTAAAACATATATCTGATAGGTTGAGTAAGAAGATACTGTCCACTTAGCCAACATTTGGGCAATAACCATACTTCAAATTTCACAGCAACTGAGTTTTCTAAATTGAATACATACTAAGAGTGCTGCTGCCTACAAGGAATCTAAATTGGAAGGGAAATTATGATTATACCTCTACCCCAATATAACGCGACCCAATATAACACGAATTTGAATATAACACAGTAAAGTGGTGCTCAAGGGGGCTGCGCACCCCGGTGGATCAAATCAAGTTCAGTATAACACGGTTCACCTATAACACCGTAAGATTTTTTGGCTTCCGAGGACAGCATTATATTGAGGTAGAGGTGTACTTAAAATAGATGTCTTTTTCTTGGACATAGGAAGGTAGAGGTGTGTGTGTATGTGTGTGTGTGTTTTCTTTTGGGTAAAATATACCTATAGTGCAGTTGATGAGATATATAGGGCTATATGCTCTCCTCTCTTATTAATTTAATTTATTTATATAGTGGTATTTTTGCGATGGTTTGTTTTAATATAAGTACACAAACATACCCCCTATCACTGGCAATCATTATGGAGATCAGCCTCTAGATGATCCTCCAAAGAGATCTTCATCTACCTAGATTTCTTACTGATCGTTGGGATAAAAAGAAAGAGAACAAGGCTGACCAGGAGACAGTGCCCTGTTCTGACAGACAGGTAGACACCATGATTCAGGCTTTTGTGACCTCCAGGCTGCATTACTGCAACTCTCTCTAAGCCTGGGAATGAGTATACAAACCATGGAAAATGTCCAAATGATCAAAAATATAGCAGCCTGCCTACTAAGAAATACCATTAGGCAGGATCCCATCACCCCAGGGTTCCGGTCAGTGATCTGACCTCCCGTTTACAGACTACATTGAGAACAAGGTTGTAGGTCTAAGCTTTGCAGGAGTGGGGATTGGGCTATTTTAGGCACTCTCTCTCTCCTTCCTTAGTCCTGGCTTTCTACAAGAATTGCATCCTTCAGGAATGAAGGAGCTGTACACAGAGTAAGACATGGGAGTTGAAGATGGTGCTCTTAGTGTCTATTCCACAGCTATGGAACTCCCTGATCAAAATGACCTTGAAAATTACAACCTTGAAATCCAAATGAAAGGGCCCATCTCTTCAATGTAGCTCTTTCTTCATAACAATAATAAAGAAAGCTCAATAAGAGAGCTTAAGGTGATTGCCTTTTCTGCCTTGGGAGGAAGGGAGTGAGAATCACACAGCAACAACCCCGTCTTATTTTCTTGTAAGGTGCTCAGATATTACAGTGAGTGCAATATAAAATATCTAGTTAGGTAATAGGGGAGAGATGTCAATGCCAGGGAATGATTTTTATGGGCTTCATGGAGAATCAAAATGTTATCTTGTTTGTTGCTCTGCAGAGTATGATGGGCTAATAATCAATGGGAAATTATGGTTCCCTTTCTTATCTTTTTCTAATAAAGACAGTTTTGAATTCAAGCACACTTAGGGTGTTTGAAGCTGAAATATGTTTTCTTAAATTGCATTGGATTATTGATTTTTATTTTATGGCCACTAATACGCATTCATTTCACCTTTTGAACAGACACGGCAGATGGCGTTTCTCAAGAGCTGTTCTCTGCAGGCCTGGTAGATGGTCACGATGTAGTTATAGGTAAATTACACTTAGTTTGCAATCATGCTCTTGCTAAAACTTGTGCTAAATGGATGTGCTTCTGCATCTTTTTATACAAAATGCATTCTCAACTTTGCTTTCCTTCTCATATATGTACAAGAGAGCCAGTAGTTCACTTTGATATAAATCCTTCCATTATCTCTGGAAGTCAGAACTACTGATTTAACATAGGTTTTGATTTCACCGGGCTGTCTTTCCTGCTGTTATTTTCTAAGCAGTAAGTCATAACTTATGTGCTAATTTCAATTTTTGTTCAACGGAAAACTGACTTTTGAATTAGCTAGTTAGGATTTATGGATGAGATTTTTCAAAAGGGCTCAGCATTGGCATAATTCTGCTCCCATAGAAGTCCATAGTAAATCTCCCATTGAATTCATGGAAAGAGAGAGAGAGAGGAATTTAGACCAGTCCTGAAAGATTTAAAAAATCCCACCTGATATCTTCAAGCAATTTCTAGTGAAAAGGGAGAATCTCAAAGTGGTCTTTGGTGATTGCTTCTAAAATATTATACTTGGCAAAACATGCTTGGCTAGAAAAGTCTCTTTTCTCTGCAACTTGGCTCCTCAAAAATTGAATGCAAGAGTCCAGTAGCTTCCTTTTTTTTACCAGAATAAAGGATTTATTGAAGAGCACAACAAAGGACACTTGTGACTGGAACATCATTAAAAAATTTTAGAGGCTTACCTCTCACATGATGATGTATATTTGGTACTGGTAACACTATGTAGAATTGAATTACTGCACCAGTGTCAGAATCAAAGCAGTCAAGGAACATTTACACCCATCACATATTGGTTCAGATGAGTAGTTTGTCCAGGTTACCTAGTGGGTTCAACTCCTGGTCCTTGCATTGCTGTCCTTCCTCACCATGTTGGTCCACTTGGTTGGATCCCTGTACCCTCCATGATCCAATTTCCTACATCTAAATACAAAAAAGTTCTGCTTGAGGGTTTTTAGCCTCATCACCTACCTAAAAGAGGTTACTCAGATACTTTATCAAAATCTAACTCACTGAAGTATTTTAGGAAGGAAACTGATATTCCAATGCTATTGTATAAACAAAGTCCATGTTTGTTTTGGCTGGGACTGGGAAGCTAAAAAAGAAGCCATACCCACTTTACATATAAACAGACAATTTCAGTCTCCATAGCTGTCAACCAGGAGTATGATTCCCATCTGACTCAGTCCCCAAATGCAGCTGCCACTCCCTGTCTCTTCTCCAATAGGCAGTGTCACCCAGCTCTTTTCCTCATTTTTCTCACAGCAGAAGTGAGCAGTTGCCAGAATTGCAGCCATTTCTCTCTGCATGCAAAGTCTCAAGCTTAATATTGCAACTTGGCCCCATGTAAAAGAATCCCTTGCCTTTTAGCCCTGCCCTTTGCTTTAGAGATGGCTTATGGATAGGATGGAGAAAACTACAGATCTTTGGGGACAGGAAGGAGTATTTGAAAATCGATAAGATCAAACTTGCACCTGGGTAAGCTGGAAGCTGGCTCCTCTTGCCTGGTGTGCTGGCTGCACTCACTGGTGCTTCTTTTCTTGGATCTCAGCAACACAGACTAAATTAAGGCCTCCCAGTCCCTGAAAATTAGATCCTGAGGTACCACAGGGGCTTCACGGCTGGGCCTGGTACCCCTGAACAAACGCTAAATTCACAACTTTAAATCTTCAATCAACTTGTTGTTACTCTTTGGATAAATAGAGAGATTATCCAGCTAGTCAGTCATAAAAATATATTATCATGTTTTAACCTTATTTTGGATTGCATCAAAAAGTTTGATATTTTTAATACATTGGGGATCTTGATCTTTATTATTCTCCCTATATATATGATTGTTTCTTGGTATACCCTAGTCTGTCTCATATTGGAGGGGAAAGCCATTTGTGTAGCTGTTGGACATTTCATGAGCGTACTAAAATCCTGTACAATGGCATTAATTCCAGTAATTCCAAGTAACAGTATGTCTGTATGGTAAAATTAAAGCAAGTCCTTACCTTGAATGCTGCAGATGTTGATCTTTGCGCTACATTTTTTTAAATTTGCATGTAGTATTTCATAATGTCTGCTCATTTGTGCAGCATTTTAACATTCCAGAAATTTGTGGACAGAACAGTATTCTTCTGGCATGTGGCTTACTCTTTTCATATCTCACTGATGTGCACACATCCTGCAAACTTTGTTTTGCTTCTGCACAAAAATATAAAAATTAAATTTGAGTTAGATTAACCTCCGCCAAAAATAACCAAACCAAAAACCATCCCGGACGCAGATATCCACATATATAAAGCAGATATCTGGAGATTTGTAGGGCTCTAGATACAAAATTTTGGATCCACGTTGATCCACAAACATGGTCCTTGGGTATCCGGATGTGGATATTCACAGATTTGTAGGGCTCTAAAAATTATCATCTCACTGAGATTTTATAGCATTTGGGGGGAAAGTCCTGTAAATAGTGATGGTAGATGGAAAAGAACAGTGGATGTTATGCCCATTACTAGAAGCAGTAGTGAATGTAATACTGGATCCGAAGAAACTTGGACTTCAGGTTTCATGCTCTGATGTTATGTATATTTCAATCCATTCTTTAACCAAGCTTTAAAGGGATTGTCCAGTCTTGTCCAAAAAATATAGACAGGAGCACAAACTGAGTGTTCTGCTTGTACACCTGAATAGTAGATTTACCACAGGTCTTCTAACTGCCATACCTCCTGTAAGAAAATATAAAACAGCATTAAATCACTTGAACTGGGAACTGAAAAATTGATTTCCCAGAGTCGGTTAAGAGAAATTGAGCAAAACTTTTTCCACTAACTTGAATACTGGATGAATTAATTTAACCCATTTGGGTTTTAAAAACAAGCTAAAATCCTGACAGGAAGATGATCGTGAACACATTAATCTGTTTAGGAAGCTCATTTGTTGTGCATGTCTTGATATTGCCTTGATTATTTTAAAATAAAAGGTTTAAAGTGTGTGGGTGGGCGGGGGGGGTGGCTATAGCAGGGATATTAGTTCTGTTAACCTTGCTTCAGCAGAGGACCTGGTTCCATTAGCTTCCAGATTAAATGCAGCTGATAAATTGCATTTCACTTTTTAGCTGAAGCATGCACAAATTCAGCCTGTAAATGTGCATGAAAACAAAGCTGAGTTCTGTGAAAGCCTTGTGAAACTTGATCTTTTCATTGCTCCTTTTTATAAATCTAAGAAGCTATAGAGATGGAAAGTCAGGGGAGACATCTGTGATTAGTATCAGGCTAGACAGTTTTTTGGCATAACCTGTTCCTGAAGGATTGTTGGAACTGTGCTCATCAAAGACTGTTGCAGAAAGCGTGGCAACTGCATGTGAGTAAAAGCTGTAACTGGGGTTCATTTGGCATGTACCCTTTCACAGCATTTGCTGTTAAGTCTCAACATTTTTCACCTCCTGATTGCTACTGGATTTGCTTCAGTTAACATGGGCTTCAGAGGAAGATTTTGAACTGAGATAAGGGTGTCAAGGATAAGATGCTGTACTGGCAATAGGTGGAGAAGAGCAGACCCCAGTGGCTGAGAAGAAGCCACCTGCCCCCAAGGCTTGGATGCTCACACTACCACACCTAAGAGAAGGAGATGCAAGGTGGTAGAGAGTAGCACGGAGGCTTCCATCTGCTGACCTAACATCTTGGGAAGTGTGCTTCCTGCTCAGAGCCCTCATCCAAGACATCACAGAGTGGTTGCTGAGGCTCATTGGACCTCTGACCACTACCCCATGTTCAACCAATTGGGCACTCAGGATACTGCCTAGTATGACCCAAAGCAGATGAGTAGGATGAGATTGAGGGCCCAGGCAAGAATATGCATCCTAGAGATGAATGCATTGCTGTGCAGGGAGTATTGACAGAAGGTTTTGACTTCCTAGACCATGGGATGCTATTCCAGGAAAGAGGATTATTGGGAAGAGATGAGGCCCACCTGACCAGGAAGGGAAAGAGCCCCTTCAGACACTGGCTAACCAACCTAGTGAGGAGGGATTTAAATTAGGTTCAAAGGGGGCAGCTGACAAAAGCCTATGGGTAAGTATGAAAAAGGTGACCTTAGAGGGCTAGATGTTGGGACGGGCCAGGGAGGAGAGGAATGAAAAATAGGAGCATCAAGAGAGAAAACAATGAAGGAATCTGCACAACATATTAGATGTCTATGCACACAAGCAAAGTGTATGGGGGATAAACAGGGAGAGCTAAAAGTATTAGTACATAAGCTAAATTATGACTTAATTGGCATCAGAGAGACTTAGTGGGATAAAGGTAATTACTGGAATATCGGCATAGTTCAGGAAGGACAAGTAGTGAAAAAGGAGGTGTTGCATATATATAAAGAATATATACACCTGTTATTTGAGTGATGGTTCCTATGTTTATTTGACACATGGGCACGTATATGTGCCATGCAACTCAGTCCAGAGATTGTAGGTCAAGATGACCCTCTTGAGAAACATTCCACCATCAGCCTCTGCTCAAGCAGCAGAGGGTTCATGGGTCTTAATTTTCAGTCCCCGCTACTACTGTGACCTCTACCTGTTCCTAGTCAAGAACCACCCTCTGTTACTGATACCAAACACTTCTATCCCTCCCCAATCTTTGGGGTAATCTCTCACTTTTTGCCCACAAGTTGGACTCTGTCATGACAGACAGTTGAGTTCTAGAAATTATCAACTGTGATTACTCCATTGAATTTCTCTCCCTTCCTCCACACAAATCACCTTCCCTCTTCCTCTTCAAGGACCACTCACCAGGAGATTCTTTGGCAGGAATAGATTCCCTCTGCAGGGACCAATAGAACAAGGGCCAGCTCCGTTTCAAGGGAGAGGGTTCTATTCCCTATACTTCTTAATCCACCCCAAAAAATGGAGGATGGAAACCCCTTCTAGACATTCAACAGTTGAACATCTTCATTTGAAAGTCAAAATTCAGGAAGTCGAAATACACTAGTATCAATAATTGCCTCCCCAGAGGAGCAAATCTGATTCGTGCCTCTCAACATGGCTGCCTATATTTGTATAGACATTCATCTATCCCCTAAAATTTTTCTCCAGTTCCTAGTAGGTCAGGAACACTATCAGTTCAGTCTTTCGCTTTGGATTCGCCACAGCACACATGATATTCATAAGGGTTTTCTCTGTGGTGGCAGACCAAATGAGATGTCACAATTACAGAATTTTCCCGTATTTGGACAATTGGCTCCTAATAGGTCTCCAACCACAAGGTTAGATCAGTTACTTTGTTCCTGCTCCATCTTCTAGCAGCACTGGGTGTTGGTGTGAACAAATAAAAGTCCATTTTGACCCCCCCAACAGACAAACTTTACTGAGGCAATGCTGGACTCCATTTCAGCGAGATCTTTTCTCCCCACAGAAAGATTTCAGTGAGATGTCTGATAACAGAGGCTACTTGCAGACCAAAGACTATAGTGAAAATATGCTTTTCTCTAGTAGGCCATTTGTCTTCATGTACTTATGTGACCCCATTCACCAGACTTCATCTGTGCTGCCTGCAGGCCTTTCTCTGGTCTGTCTGCTCACCAGACAAAGACCATATGTCATTACCTCTCTTACCTGGTCGTCGAACCCAAAACAAGTGTGAGTAGGAGTCACATTCAGCGCTCCCACCCCAGTGCCACCACCACAACAGACACATCCTTTCTGGGTTGGGACACTTACCTGAATGATCATACTGTACAGGGTATTTGGACCCCAGGGGAGGCCAGACTGCACATCAACTTGCTAGAACTGAGTGTGGTCCTCCTGGCCAGCAGGTCTTTCTCCTGCTTATAGTCACTCTATATCCAAGTAATATTGGACAACGTCACCACGTTCTTTATATAAACAAGCAGAGTGGAGCAAGATCCCTTCCCCTTTGCCTGGAAGCAGTCTAGTGATGCATCAGAAACCACATCACTAGATAGCCACATACCTACCAACTGTTCACTTTTCTTTAGCAGACAACCTAGTTAGGCACTTCTGTGCAGATCACAAGTAGGAAATACACATCTCTGTTCTGAGTGATATGTTCACTCTGGGGGGAAATACCTCAGTGGGTTCTCTTTGCATCCCAAACAAACCGGAAATTTCCCCTGTACCTCTCCAGAGCAGCTATGGGCCACGATTCCCAGGATGACACTTTCCTGTTGACATGGACAGACCAACTCCAATATGCCTTTCCACCCACTCTCCTGCTACCACAGGTCTTGAGAAAGATTTGTCATGCCTGGGTCAGAGTCATTCTCATAGCACTCAACTGCCCCAGACAATTTTGGTTCCCAGAACTTTTGAGAACGTCAGCCTGTCGTCCTCTCAGGGTCTGTCCCTTCTGAGATCACCTAACTCAGGAAGATTGCAAAATCAGACACTCCAATTCAGATCCACTTCACCTGATGGCCTGGCATTTGGATGGGCATCAGATCTAGAATGCTCATGTTCAGAGGCCATTCAAGCCATTCTTACTCAAAGTAAGATTCAATTAGGAACTGCTCCCTAGCTAAATGGAAACATTTCTCTACCTGGGCACAGTGCAATCAGTCATCTTCAGACTCTGAAGATATCTCAGTCAATTTAGATTGTCCTGTCATTGAAGAACTTGGGTCTTTTCTTTAGCTCGTTGCGGGTCTATCTTGCAGTAATCAGTGCTTTCTTCCCTCTAGTAGACAGGGTTCTGTGTTTACTCACCCAACTCATAAATCAGAGTTAGGAGCAAGATGTAAGGCCAAGGTAGAGAACAGTGATCTGTTACCGATTCAGTACAAAAGAGGCTTTCAAAAAGGACTCGATCAAAGCTCACTAACAAACTGTTAATGCATGCCAGGAGGGTCCACTCAGTCTGCAGCCGGTTAGTGTTGTGTAGAATCACACCCCAGCTTGCCGCAAACTAAATGGTTGTGTAGAAGAGCCGTAAGTGATTAAAGCTTGCCATATGCCATTCAGCTGATTTTAGCTTGGCCAGTAGGCCAGCTTGCTACTTGGATATATTTAGCCAAACTAAACTTTTAAGCTATTGGCTTGACAATGGTCAAGCAGCTCAAATAAGAGTAAGCTTTGTGGCAATTTCTAATTTAAAAAAATAGCAACTCAATTCAGAAACACGTTTGTCAATCTATAGTCCCCTCCATCTATTATTGTGGTTACAAAGAGAGTAAATTCCAAGCTTTGCATATCCTACACATTTTTTTAAGGGAATGTTTTGTCTTATTTGAAGCCAGTGGAATTATATATTTCTGCAACAGCTCAAAGGTGTATTACTTTATGTGCTAGAGACTAGCTTCAATTAAATCCCCCAAAGTCAAGATGCTCTTACAGTTATTAACCTGTCCCTCTCCACCCACCAAAAATGAAACAAAACCAAAACACCCTGATAAGGGTTTGGTGTTGAGATATACAGTTGTGCATCAGTGTGTTAATGACACAATCCAGTGTTCAGAAATGATTGCCAAGAGACCTCCATATAGATTTTGAACACATAGAGTAGAGGATAGTCTGATACATATCAGATATTTTGATGCACTTGTTCACTGCCACTGGTTTGACTCCTGTTTGCCAGATATTATAATCAGAACCAAGCAACATCACTTAGTCACCAGAGGAACAACTTTTGTTAAATAATATCAAAAATTTCTTACTGAGCAGTCTACTATGTCAGAAAGAGCCAACTGAGTAATATGTAGATAATATTTGGAATGGGTAACACTAATCATTTGTCTACATCTGTTACATTCTCTTGTAAGAAGTTTGAAGCCATTTGGAGAGTATTGTTTGAATCTCATTTCTACACCTACCCTTTCATTATACCAACTTAAAATATCACAATTTGATTGGTTTCTTTTTCACTTGGGTGCTGATTCACATTCAGCAAAGGCGATAAGGACTGCTACAATAAGTAGGTGAGGTTGAAAGCCTCACATCTATAGTAAAAGATTGTTGGATTCAAAGACAGGTGTGCTGGCTACGCCAAAGAATGACTGCTGGACCAACTTCACAGTGGCTTCACCATAAATTATTTCTGAGCAATAAATAATAGTATTGATGGCTCTCTATTAACCTTAGTGTCACAGAAATTAGAAAATGAAAGGACTACTGGTCTCCCCACTTCTACTGATACATGATTCCCTATAATATTTTACTGTTTGTGTTTAATTTTATTTCCTTTTGTCCAGTCTGGTTTCAGATGTCTCACATGCTAAAGCTTCTGCTTCTTCCCTTTTATGCATTTTTAGCATCAGAACTTCCCCTCACTCCTTTGCTTACATCCTTTTCTACCCACTGACTTCTGGTTAATAGTCCTTATGCTCAGGTGAATAATTAATTCCTCTCTCTCCTTTGTGTTTATTCCATCATTCAAGTATCTGAAGCTAGTTCTAGGTAGCATAAGACCTGGGGATTCAGGTGAGGTTGGTGGCAGCCATGACTACCCTTTGTCTTGGTTTTTTGCTCTTTGTTATGCATTAAGGTCTAAAATGGAGGATAGTGCATATGGCAGGCCAAGCACTGAGGCTGCAAGGCACACTAGAGAACAGCAAAGTGAAGCAGTGGCAGTAGTGCTATCAACCTTCCATGTAAAAAGAGAAAAAGCTGTCCCCATCTTTGCTCCAACTATCTCCATTCAACAGTTCTGTTACTTTCTTCTTCCATGACGTAATGCTTCAGAGCTTGCAGCCTAAAATCTAATCCGCTTTTTTTGTACCATATCATATTGCAAACTCTTATCTAACTATTTGACTGATCACCACAAGTTTTACTCTTAGATTCATTGCACTGAGACTATTTCATTCATTCATTTTGTTTGCAAGTCAGTCTTCTGTGATACATCTGTCATACCACTAGAGCTATTTTTTGTCATGAAATTCTGTCCAGGGAATTGCTCTCTTAGTAAATGAATAGTGGTTTTGCTTGTTTGTCTGGAGAGGTAAAAGCTGAAGTGTTCATGTTAATCCATATGTGATTTTTGTTGGTTTGTTTTTTTGAAGAAGGAAAGATTTTTAGATTGTTAGATTTGAGATGTGTAGACCACATGATGCATAAAGACTTTGTGTAGTGCTTTAGGCAGCATGATCACTCACTAGAATGATACGGCTTTGAAGGATATCAAAAAGAAGAGTCTTCTCTTCGTTCAAGAATCCTGTAGGGATTCATTTGTAACTTAGCTTGTGATTGTGTGTCTGCTTCAACCAAAGGATCCAAAAGTGAAAGTTCAGTATGTTAACTTTACTCTTCTTAACATCTTCTTATAACAGCATGTAGGCACAGGAAAATGCCCCACAGTTCCTTGTGGCTTGCCCTTTTAGCTTCTATAGTTTCCCCCCCCCCCTTTGGCTTTATCCCCATCTTCATCTCTTGAAAAAAATCTACTTATCAGCTGAACTTAGTGGTGCTTTTTGTTCACATAATTCTAGCCTATCACCTTTCTTTCTGTAATCAGAAAAGTTATTTTGCTGAAAGTAGGTATATTACAGTTATTTATAAAAAGCTACAACATTGCTAGAAGTACCTAGTTTGAGTAGCATTACTTTCTGAAAGCCTGAAGCTTCACAAGTTTTTCATTAATATCTTCAGTGCATCTCAAGTCCCTGCTAATTTTGGTAGTCTTGAGGACTTTGTTGAAGTTTTTGTTGCATCATTTTTTGTTGCTGTTCAAGCTTTATATAGTATAAGAGTAAAGCTGTAATATCAGTTCCATTCCTCAATTCTCCTGCCACTGTGTAGTACCTATCAAATATATAGATACTCCATAAGGATCCTTGTGACAGACCAAAAAACTCAATCTCTAGAAAATTGGTTTTAATCTCTGTTTCTGGTTGGAACAGACCGTTCTGTAGAGCAATCTTATTTATCTCTCTCCTGACCTACAACTAATTTTACGTAAGCTATTTTATGGTAAGTATTGTCATCTTGACACAGTCACGTAACTCCCATTAGCTTTAATAAGAGACGCGCACACATTATTGATAGACTCGCCCCTAAGGATTTTATAGATAACTAGGAGCTTAAATATTTTCAGCACATCCAGCTCATTTAGATCCTAACACACTGAAGGGTGACTCATAATGACTAGACTCTTGGGGATTCAGAGAGCATCAAATACAGCCTTAGGTGGTCAAATCTTGCATCTAATTGCTCCTTCAAAGAAGAAAAATCTGAATATTATGCCTTTTTAATCATGTAAGCTGTGTATAAAATGTCTTTGATACTGAAGAACTTTATGTTCATTGAAATATGTTCTGCTGTATTAATTTCAAGGGTCAAAAGAGTTCAAGGTGTTAAATGCATTGTCCAACATAAAAATAGCGATACAATGAATTCAGGAAGGGGGTGTTCCTACAGAGACCCTAGCTTACTCAATTTCTTGGTAAACATGCAAAAGTATTTGTTCCAAAGTTGAAAGACAAGAAAGAACAAGAAATTAAAACAAGTGTTTATATTGAAACTGAAACTGAGTGATTAGGCAAATCAAAATTAAACCTTTAAAGCCCGTCTCCTTTTTAGATATAAAATATTATAACCTCTTATTTTCAGAATCTTTCTGATGAAAAGGCAAGAGTTAATTTTACTTACAGTTCTTATGTCTAAAGGATATTCACTTTTCCTGTTTATAACAGACAGACTGACCCAAGGTGAAGGAGAGAGGGAATGGGAAAGGTGGGGGTAATATGGCTTTTGGTGATGTCTTTAGAACACTGAATGGCTGGTCAGTCACGAATGGATACTTTGCCTGACAGGTCAACTACAGTACCTGTTGCAAGAGCCCTGGTTCACATTCTGGTCAGGGACGTCATGTGGTTGGACCTTTTCTCCTTAGGTACAACAGGATTGTGGTCATCTCAACTCGCTGTGCTGATGCAATGCAGTTTATTTCAGCATTTGATGAAATGTCAATAAAATAAGAGGAAGGAGGGGAGAAAGTAACACAAAAGGAATGGAACAGAACAGGATCTTATGTGCCTTTACAGTACTGGCAGTTAGGTATCCACACTGATGAGCTGAGGAATGGATGTCAGGATAATAGGATTTTCAGTACTCACAAGTGAAAAAGAAAGTTTCTTGAAGAAGGGCAAAGCTTAATAGCCTTCTCTCAGGAAGAAAGTCTTTCAGGCTCATTTTCTGCTCCTGTCTTGGGGTCAAGGAAAATAGGATGACACAAGATGAGCTGGGATGTCAAATGGGACAGAAGAGATGAGCACGGGGTTTTTTTTTTTCTTTCTTTTAAAGTCTCTTTTTAAGAAACCCAAAAAGCGAAAAATGGGCTGTTCATCGTCATTATTTTGTCTAACAGTTATGCCCAATAGCCAACATACTAATTTTGGCTACATGTTTCCTGGTTTTTAACTAGCATAATTTTAACACTGTCACAGCCAGGCTGTGGGCAACCAGACCAAGCAGTCAGAGCTAGGGACTGTGGTCGCAGGTCAGGAGTCAGCTGGATCAGGATATCAGGGGGTCAGAAGTAGGAGACAAACTGGAGAATAGAACCATGAATCAGATGCCAGGAGTTGTGCCAGGCCAGGATGTCAGAAAATCAAGCTGGGGCACAGGAAAAGGAAGCACAAGGCACACAGTTCAGAATAGGGTGGAGTCCAGTTGTTCAGACAGCTTCTTGTTCCTCCTGCTGGCTTAAGTAGGGCCAGCAGGTCAGCCAGCTGCTCTGGGGCTCCACCAATAGGACTGAAGGGGCAGAGCCTCAAACTAGAGCTGGGCTTTATAGTCCCAGGTATGCAAGTGTTAGCAGGCTGGAGCGTGGCTGCGCCTATAAACTGTGAAAACCCAGGTTTGAGACCAATGTTCACAACAAACGCAGTTCTTGAATCATATTACTAAGCCGTTCTTGTTTGGTCTTATTTTGTTTTCCCCTTTCTCTGCGCAATCATTGGCAAATGATATGTTCAACCTTGAGCCCTGGCTCAAGTTCTCTGTCTGGGTAGTTCATATGCTACTTTAATCACAGGTTGATCACTTTACCTCAGCCTTGTCAAAATGCTACAGGTATCAGTGTTTTACAATAGGTCTAAAATATTGAGCGTGACCTACCTAGGAGCGTGAGGCTTAGAAGTCATGAAGGGGTCTCTTTCAAACTTCTCCTCCTCAACTACAGTGTCAGAATTCTTGGGTTTGAATATATAATCATGGACAACCAAAACCTTGTTGAGACTTCTAATTTCTGAAGTGTCTATTGGCATTTTCCACACTAAACCACATGTGTTCTTGATGCTGTTACAGAAAAAAAAAATATGAATTTTCTCTAGAAACTGCTCTGGTTACATAGTTTTGTGGTTAATGCATTAACATCGGGTTCTGTAACACTTGCTTTTAAACTTGCGATGGCTGTCTGGCTTTTCTCCTGAGATCAGGTTTTTGTGTTTCAAAGTATCTTCCTAAATCTGATTTTTCTAAAGTTTCTGGAAAAATGATAAATTGCTAGTTATGTGAATGTCAATTTTTAAATCAGTGAAAACAATTGTCACAATTTGAATCTGTTTGTTTTGCTTATAGTATGAGGAATACATTGTTATGAGTCACTGGCATCAGATATTACTTACCCAATACTTAATCTTGAGTATTTTTTGTTTTTGACCCCCTAACCAATACCATGTTGCTGGAATTGCTTGAACACTAGGTATAGTTCTAGCACCAAAATTATTTCATGTTCACATTTGATATAATGTTCCTATTCAATGGAATATACTCTGTTCTCAGTAGATGGAAAACTTTTTCTGTCAGCTATTGCTTGCCATACTACTTTGGTTCAGTCCTGAGTTCACATCTTTCTGCCTGCTACCTTTGGGTATTAAGGAATTTGAGGACTACCATCTTTACATAATCTCTAGATTTTATGCAGTTCAAATGGGGATGAATATTTCATAGGTTCCTATCTGTCAGAACTGTCTTTAAGCAATGCAAACATGGATTTGCAACCTTCCTACTACATAAGGCTGGCAAGAATTCAACATTTTTATCCTACCATTTCCTGTTTAAGGAGACTTACTGTCAATATCTCTTTCCAACAGGACCAGATTCAAACCTCCCCTTACAGTCTGCGACTGGGATGTGTGTTTGGGTTATAGATTGTTTCAGCATTTAATCTTTTGGAGACTTGATATCTGACACACACACCCCAAACACCAGTGAAATTAATGCGCTCTAGAAAATGCCAGCATTTTAAGGATTAAACATCACGGACAAACATTTTTCATCCATACCGTATCTCTAAAAACACACATTTTAATCTGATGATAATTGTGTTGAACTTTATTCACTTGTAAAAACACTTGGAGTTGAGCATTTTAGTTGCTGGGGCTGCTGCTGTCTTCCCTGTATTGACTTCAGCTCATGCAACATCTAGTTGCTCCTCTTAGACTTCTTGGAGAGAGGGAAAAAAAATAAAAAAAAATAAAAAAAAAACAGTTGCAAAGTCCACTGGCTCCATGTCATACAGCACACTGATTTTAGGATGTTTTTCTCCACTGTTTAGCTGGACTATTTGTCTGTTTTGACCTCAAAGCTTTCATGAGTCGGCTTCTCAAAACAAAATGTAGTGCATCTAATGTGAAGCTGTCTACTAGAAGTGGCACAGTGTTCTAATCTGCTAAATTTTGGAATAGATACATTGAGATATGTATTAAAAACAAACTGAAAGGCCAGAAATGTAACTTTAAGGAAGGGGTGTGTATAGCAGTGTTTTCCATGAATATTTTGAGATATCTCTGAAAGCTATTTATCAAGTAAACATTCCTCTGCAGTATTTGCAACGCAGCTGTTACAGCATTGTTTTAATGCATGAAAACCTAAAAGTGAAATTGATTGAAAATTTAATCAAAACTGTAAGTGAAACTCACTTGATAATTCCTTTATTCACATAAAAATGCATAAAGAAAACAAATATAAAGTAAATTAGATTTTTATCTGTAGCATAGGTAACTTTTTTTAATGTCTTTAAATGAAAGGATTCCATTTTAAATATATCCCATTAGATTCCTATTATACAAAACACTCTACTGTCTTTAAAACAACTTTTCATTGCAATTAATTAAAATAAAGGTGAATTAATTTACTTCTGTACACTTTCTGCAGAAAATGCTGTGGATCTGGCCCATAACCTGGCAAGTTGTCTAAACTGCATAACAGTTTGAACTAGTATCTCCTCATTTTTAAGTGTGGCAGATTTCTGTGTCCCCCAGTGCCTTAGTTATCATTAGAATATTCACAGCTTTGCTTCCTGTCTGATTAACGTTTTATGATATTTCATATAAGTATGTGTGTAATAAAATTGCACCTTCCTGCCTCATTGCTTTAACTTCCCCACCACTCTCCTCTTAGCAGGGCCGGTGCAACCACTAGGCGAACTAAGCGGCCGCCTAGGGCCAGGGCCGGCTCCAGGGTTTTGCCGCAAGCAGCCAAAAAAAAAAGTCGTGATCTGTGGCAATTCAGCGGGAGGCCCTTCATTCCGAGTGGGAGTGAGGGACCCTCTGCTGAATTGCCACTGAATAGCTGGACGTGGCGCCCCTGTCCAGAGTGGCTGCCCCAAGCACCCGGTTGCTAAGCGGGTGCCTGGAGCCGGCCCTGCCTAGGGTGCCTAGTGGTGAGGGCGCCTAAAAGCCCGCTCAGGCGAGGAGGTGGACTGGAGGTGATCTGGGGCTTGGGGGCACGTGGAGGGCTGCCCACAGTAATGGGGCACACACAGGGGAACCGCTCCCTGCCGCAGATCACCTTCACTCTGCTACCTCCGCTGAGCACACAGCCCCTGCTCTAATTCTCCTCCAAGCCTGGGAGGGGAGGAGAATTAGTGGCCCCGGTGTGCTCAGCAGAGGAGGCGGAATGGAGGTGAGCTGGGGTGGGCTCCCTGTGGGGGCTTCCCAGGCAGGGTTAGCTGTATGGAGGGGTGCTCCCCGGGCGGGGTTAGCTGCAGAGGGGGAGGTAGCTGCTGCGGGGGGCTTCCCGAGTGGTGGGCTGGGTTAGCTGCCGTGGCGGTTGGGGTTAGCTGCTGCGGGGGGGGGGGGGAGTGCCTCTGGTGAGAGGAGGGGTGGGCGTGGTTAGCTGCTGTGGAGTGTGGGGGTGGGGTTAGGTGGGTTGGGGGATGGCACAAGGTGGAAGTTTCACCTGGGGCACAAAACTTCCTTGCACTGGCCCTGCCTCTTAGGAGCAGAAGGGCTCAGCTAGAATGACTGTGGCCCAGCCTGTGCTGGTGAGTCTTGTGGGGCTGGAGTTGGTGCTGGTTAGGGACAAGGTTTTTTGTTTTGCAAACAAATGTGCGTGTGCGGGGGGGGGGGGGGAAGTAGTGTGCAGCTTTGAGGCATAGAGGCTTTTGGATAGGTGATGGTAGCAAGCAGGAATATGTGGGTTTGTTAATCTTGCTTAATGGCCTTTATAATTGGCTCTTGAAGTACCCAGCGGTGGCCTTGGCATTACTGTGTTAGGGTGGCTGAGACAGTTGACTGTTGTAGAGGCAAGAGGCCTAGGGAAGGGTTGGTGATTGGGTGTCTTGATCCCTCTGATGATCACCTTCCTGCCAGTGCCGCTAATCCACAGAGTCTGCTCAAAGTAAAGCAAGACAAAGCAACGATCAGCCTCATAGCCCCGGCATGGTCTCATTAACACTGTTTCAGCATGCTGCTGAGTCTCTCGGTAGCCACCCCACTGCCACTACCTCTTCGGTCGGATCTGCTGTCTCAGAACCACGGCAACCTGCTGCACCCAAACCTGGAGTCGCTGCACTTCACTGTTTGGCTGCTGCGTGGTTGAGTGTGGTCCAACAGCGGTGTTCCGCTGGTGTCCAGCAGGTCCTGCTGGGCAGCAGAAAACCATTCACTAAGATTACATATGTGACAAAGTGGAGATGGTTCATGTGTTGGGCTGTGGACCGACACGTTCATGTGGATGAGGCCCTGCTGCAGGACACCCTGCAACCTTTCCTTCTTCAAAAAAACAAACACAAAAAAATCATATGTGGGTTAACATGAACACTTCTGCTTTTACCTCTCCAGACAAACAAGCAAAATCACTATTCATTTACTAAGAGAGCAATTCCCTGGACAGAATTTCATGACAAAAAATAGCTCTACTGGTATGGCAGATGTATCCTGCATTTCATAATGGCCAGGCTTCACTTTCAGTTCATGGCATTACCCTTTGGCCTGTCTTCGATCCCAGGGTGTTAATGAAATGCGGGCGCTGGTAGCAGCTTAGCTGGGATGTTGGTGGGTCCAGATCTTCCCATATCTTGACGACTGGCTCATCAAGGGCAGGTTTCTGGAGCAGGTCCGCCAAACCCTGGAGCTGGTGCAATCCATCTCCAATGATCTGGGCCTGTTAATAAATACAGAAAAGTCCATATTAATGCCGGTCCAACTCAGAGTTTATCGGAGCAGTTCTCAACTCTATATGAACGAGGGCCTTCCTTCCGGAAGCACATTTCCAGGCCATGTCAGACTTGATTAACCATGTGGAGAGCCATCCGCTTACCACAGCCCACATGTGTCTGTGACTGATGGGCCACATGGCTGCGTGCACATACATGGTCAACCATGCCCGTCGTCATCTATGATCGCTCCAGGCATGGCTGGCCTTGGTCTATACCCCCGCAGGCTTGCCCTGGACCGAGTGTTCATGGTGCTGAGCCACATCCTCTTGTCCTTGGACTGGTGGCTGGATCCAGAGTCGGTGCTGCGGGTGGTTCCCTTTGTGACTCTGTCTCCATCGCTTACCCTGGTCTCAGACGCGTCGCACCTGGGCTGGGAAGTCCATGTGGATGAGTTCAACACCCAGGGCCGCTGTCTACACAGTGATCTGACCCTATCAATGTCCGGGAGCTCAGAGCAGTTTGCCTGACCTACCAGGTGTTCTTGTCACACCTGAAGGGCAGGGTGGTGCACATCCTGACAGACATTACCACTGTGATGTATTACATCAACATGCAGGGCAGAGCCAGGTCTTGGGCCCTTTGTTGGGAAGCTCAGCCTCTGGGACTTTTGTGTGCCATTCATCTGGCAGCCACCCACCTGCCTAGAGACAAGAACATCCTGGCAGATAGCCTTAGCAGGACCTTCTCATCTTGCCACGAATGGTCACTCCATCCGAGCTGGGCAGCCTAATCTTCCGCAGGTGGGGGGCTCCCCAGTTGAACCTGTTTGCATCCAGACAGAACAGAAAGTGCTACATGTTCTCTTCTCTGCGGGGCAGGGTCAAGGGCTCCCTGTCAGACACCTTCCTGATTCCGAGGTCAGGAGCTCTGATGGTCACCTTCCTGCCAGTGCCGCTAATCCACAGAGTCTGCTCAAAGTAAAGCAAGACAAAGCAACGATCAGCCTCATAGCCCCGGCATGGTCTCATTAACACTGTTTCAGCATGCTGCTGAGTCTCTCGGTAGCCACCCCACTGCCACTACCTCTTCGGTCGGATCTGCTGTCTCAGAACCACGGCAACCTGCTGCACCCAAACCTGGAGTCGCTGCACTTCACTGCTTGGCTGCTGCGTGGTTGAGTGTGGTCCAACAGCGGTGTTCCGCTGGTGTCCAGCAGGTCCTGCTGGGCAGCAGAAAACCGTTCACTAAGGTTACATATGTGACAAAGTGGAGATGGTTCATGTGTTGGGCTGTGGACCGACACGTTCATGTGGATGAGGCCCTGCTGCAGGACACCCTGGTGCTTAAGGTGCAGTAAATAGTCCAGTGTCTATCACTATCTTTGATCAAGATACACTTGGCAACCATTTTGGTGTTCCACCCTCTGCTTCAAGGCCGTCCATCTCAAAATGGGGCACTCCCCTTTCAAAACCTTGGCTTCCTGCTCCCTTCTTTTTCTCTCGTGGGAGGTCGCCTTCTGGGTCGCTATAACTTTGGCTTGTAGGGTATCTGAGATCCTGGCTCTCACGTTGGAGCCACCCTATATTGTCTTCTGTAGGGACAAGGTCCAGCTGCATCCACACCCAGCCTTTCTGTCCAAGATTATCTCCCAGTTCCACACTAGTCAAGACATTTACTTAGCAGTCCTTTGCCCAAAGGCTCATGCAATGGATGAGGAGCGCAGGCTGCGTACCCTGGACATCAGATGGGCGCTGGCCTTCTACATTGATAGAACAAA
Source organism: Gopherus evgoodei (assembly GCF_007399415.2). Classification (NCBI taxonomy): domain Eukaryota; kingdom Metazoa; phylum Chordata; order Testudines; family Testudinidae; genus Gopherus; species Gopherus evgoodei. The sequence continues at coordinate 43,372,345 of NC_044332.1, forward strand.
GCCATTCCATAAGTCAACACAGATGTTCATTGCTGTCGCTGACAGGATCAAAGGTTGCCCAGTGTCAGTCCAGACAATCTTGTCTTGGATCACGGCCTGCGTCCTCTCTGCTATGAGCTGGCAAAGGTGCCCCCACTGGTAATCATGACTGCTCATTCAGCTAGGATATAGGCAGCAGCAGCAGCCTTCCTGACGCAGGTGCCAATCCAATAGCTCTGTTGGGCCATGACCTGGTCATCTGTCCACCTGTTCGCATCGCACTACGTGCTGACCCAGCAGGCTTGAGACGATTCTGGCTTTGGCGGAGCAGTGCTGCAAGCAGCGAGACTGTGAACTCCGAGCCCACCTCCATTGATTCTGCTTGTGAGTCACCTCGAATGGAATTGACATGAGCAAGCCCTCAAAGAAAAAACAGTTATGTACCTTTCGTAATGGCTGTTCTTTGAGATTGCTGCTCATGTCCATTCTATTACCCACTCTCCTGCCTCCTGTCAGAGTTGTCAGCAAGAAGGAACAGAGGGTATAGGGCCGGCACCGTTTGATATACCGCGGTATGCGCACATCACTCCAAAGAGCACAGGTACAGTTAAGGCAATAATCTCCAAAGGTTGCACATGTGGGCGCACACACCTAGAATGGAGTGGACATGAGCAACATATATCAAAGAACAACAGTTAAGAAAGGTAGGTGACTGTTTTTTCTTGTCCTTCTAGCCAGCTGAGAATGGTTCTCCTTAAACCGTGTATTCCAAAGTTTCAAATCAATTTTTTGTGCAGGAGAGTATTACATGCTGAAATCCAGATAAATCACGCCCACTGTTTTTATCTTTATCTACCGATTCAGCAATGTACTTTGAGAATTCAAACAAATTTGTGAAGCTTAATCTTTCTTTGAATTCCTGATGACAGCTCCTTTATAAATAATGCATTTCAAAATGTTTTTCCTTATCAATGTGTCCAATGTCTTCCTCACAATAGAAGTCAAACTTACAGTTCTGTTGATCTCTGTATCTTTTGTTCCTTTCTTATAAGAAATGTCAGCTACCATCCAGTCCTCTGAATACCCACTCCTTAGTGAGCAATCACAGGTCATCTCCAAATGCTGTAATAGTTCTCTGGCTGCCTTTCTTAAACAGCTTCTGATAAAAGGGGCTTTGGACTGTTATCTTGAATGTCTGCACTAAGGGAGTAACTCCATACATTTATAAATCTTTTCTTAACCCATGTTGAAGGAAACTTGAACTTCATTTAATAGCACCTTAGTTTCTCGTACGAACAATTCTGGCTGTTCAGTACAATACTAGGAGCAAATGTAGAAGCAGAGAAACATTTATGTAACCCAAGTTCACAAACTTCCGTGTTTTAGGATTGGATAGGTGTACAGATTAAGACACTTGCCCAGGGAGAAGAATTCATTTACATAATGGATAAACCAGAAATGAAATGCTATCTGAGCATTCTGTAAAACTTAAAATTTTGCATTAGACACAGTCTTGCAAATGTGATTCAGTAGTGCCCAGTCTAAGACATCAATGGATGTACAGCCCAGCAAACACCTTATGACAGACTACCACCAGAATGAATGTATAGATTAAATGCAGTTCTTTGGGCAGCTGAGTTTTCAAGAGCTCATTATACCATTGGAGAGTGTTCCATCAATCCAACAGTCCCATTTCTCTCTAATTAATTCAGTAAAAAGGGGAAGCAGAATGAATTCTGAAGCTGGCAGATCCCCAAGGCAGTTGCCGTTTCATGTAGTAATCTTCTTATCAAATGAAAATGCCAGTCACTGCCTACACATAGGGAAGTAAGGTTCAAAATGAAAAGGCCAATCCGGTGAGACTGAGCGCACGCAGGAAACTTGGAGGGATTGTGTCCCACTATGTACAGGCTGTGTTTTGCTGCCTCCAAACAGGATTACCCACAGAACAATCAGCTGGAAAATAAAGCCGTCATTACTACTACTCCTTTGGACTCCATGGTAGAAATATATACATATTTGGGAGAATTTAACTAGCTCCCAGTTAGCTGCTGAAGGTATCACTAACCAAACTATCTAAGCTAAAATGTCATGATACAGTATATGCATACAGTTATTTTCACTGTTTAAAAAATAGCTTATTTCAGAATCTAACCTAGCATTTCTCTTCTCAGTGCCAGCAGCCGTACTCTAGAGAGGTTTGGGCTTGAGGGACAGGGTTACCAAATGGTGAATCACTTTTTTTAAATGTTAGGAAGCCAGGAAGATTAATCAAAGGCTCCCTATTCATCTGAAAATGGAGAGGTGCATGAAAATGTTACTTTCCGGAGTGGGCCACAAAGTAATGTCTCAAACCTCTGGATTCTGTCTTGTGCTTTATGTTTATGCCAGACGGATCTGCCTCAGCTGACTGATTTGGTATTGTAGTTGAAAAGCATTATTCATATTACTGTATTTACCATCTCATTAATTTTGTATTTTTCCAGAGATTTTCCCTATTCAGAAGTCATTAGGGTTAAAACTCCTGTGTGGAGAATTTCAGCTAACCAGCCACAAGATTCTATGACACTAGAAGAATAGAACTGCAATTTGAGATTGAGGAAAATGCAGTTAGGCAAACTTTTTGTAATCCTGGAGATTGAATTGCCATTTACTTCTGTTTGTTTGTTTGTGTTGTCTGTAACTTGAATTAGATCGTTGGTCATTTTTACAAAACTAAGATCTGATTTATCAGCTTGAAACCTTGTATGGAAAACCTTGTATCTGCAGCCTAAATAAATATATGCAATTTCATAGAGGTAACAAGAAAAAAAATAAACAAAAACTTTGCACATCTGTCCTGAATTAGAGCTGTGTTTGCATAAACATTGAGTTGCAGTAACATTATCAGGTTGACAGAGTGGCTCAGCCATTTGTAACTAAGCAAAGCCTTACAGGGGTATCTAGAATGAATTGTGGTCCCCAAGTCAAATATGTATCACTTAGAAACACAAAGGAATCTTTATAAAAAAAATAAATAAATAAAAATAAAAAAAACAGTCATTCACTGGTGTAAACAACATCAAACCTATTGTACTAAAAAAATGCTGGTAACAGTTGGAGAAAATTTTGATTCTGAGAAATAACATCAAGTTCTCTTCTCTCTTCCCCCCCCCCCCCTTCCCAGATATTGCTGGCACAGATTTTTATCCTTAATTTTATTAATCTTCCCTCTACCACTTATTCACATTTATACTCTTTAACCTTATGGGAACGTGACAATAACACCTAAAGGATATCAGAAACCAAAATAAAATTGAGACCCTCCAGCAACGTAGAGTGCAGGGAGAGCTAGGAATTTCCACCAGGAATTTCAGATTGGCAGTCGCCACTGCCTGCAGTCAAACTAATATAATCTGTATATGCAAGGTAGTGTTTATCCAAGAATTTTAAAGCACTTTACACAAACTTCATATCACCCCAGTGAGGTAAAATAGCCTTATAACCATCTTACAGATGCAGTCAACTGAAACACACACACACACACACACATACACATATGGTTTTCTTTGCCCCTACGTCTTCAAATATCTCAGCTGGAGAAAGTTAACTCATAGCTGAATCTCTCCACTACACCACTTATCTCTCTGGAAATTTTGAATATTTTGAATAGAAATAAGAGAGAAGTGCTGCTTATCATATAGGATTCCTCAAAGCACTAGTCACATAAAATAGACTTTGCATCCGTTGACTTTTGCAATAGAAATACTGTGGGTGGGTGTCTTTTATTACTTCTCCTTCAATTTTGGATGAAGATCGTTTAATTTATTTTATTTGTTTGTCTGCTCACTTCCCCCAAGCAAGTAAAGATAGAGCATAACATTTCTTAGATGGTCAGTGAAATTTTCACTCAACTTCATTCTTCTGGTTTTTCCTCTGGTTTTTCCAACTAACAAAGGTGCTAAATCAGTAGGTACTTTATTGATGAAGAGTTGAGTCCTAGGTAGCAGTACCACTTACAAGAACTGCTCTTCTCCATTTATTGCCTGATGCTATCAATAATTCTAATAAGCAACTGTAGTTAAGTTTATTGCACGATGCCATTATAAACTTCTCATTTTCACTGGCTTCTGGCCCTGTGATTTGGTGTGGATTTCTCCCTCTTCTATTTTCCTTAATTACAACTAACAGGAAATTAAACAATTTTTAACTTAAACCCACAAAGACAAAAAAATTCTTTTGTTTAATTTTAAATTCAATATTTTATATCCGCTTTGCTGTGTCTAGGTATTGTGAGGAAAACATGGAATGATTTTATATTATCTATGTTCTATGACATTATGTCACACCTTAAATATAGAATTATAGCTGTCATAGTAGAAGAGACTGTCAGCAAATCACTTAAGCTGTCTTCCTGAATGAATGACAAGCCTGCTTTAATTGCTGCTAAACCATCTGAAGCCACATCTCTAGAGTGTGTGCTTCTGCTTTCTCTTTTTGTCACTTAATTGAACCAATATTTCTGAAGGGATATAATTTGTACTAAACGTCTAAAACAGTCGGCAGCAGATCATTGGCTGGTGCTATTAGTTAATGTGGTTGTTTTACATCATGCCCAAAGGATGCTAGGAACTTTCCAGATTGCCTCCCCACCCACAAATCCCTACCAGCAGATTAAGCCAGGATCTTCACATTTGGATGCTTAAAGTTAGGCACATAGGTTTCATCTTAAGAATCCAAACAACTGATTAACTTTTGTTTTAAATGTGCACTATATTTTGACTGGGTAGAATGTGGACTTCAGAGGCTAGAATAAGATTGAACTGTGGTTTAGAGATGTGAGTTGTCTGATTAAAACAAAAACTGTAGATGAGTAGAATAAAAAAGTCAATGGAATTTTAAATAAGAAAAACACTTTAATTGGAAATGAATTAATCCAATTTTACAAGCAAACTTCTTACCATTTTCACAGTTTACCTTACAGAATTTGTTAGTGTTTGGCCTTGAAGTTTCACGCGCTCTTTCTCCTTTTTCTAGATTCCTTTTCTAGCTAGACGGTCAAATTCTGTCCCAGGTTTCTGCATGCCACCCCTACCAAAGACCATGGTAATGGTGAGCACATACATTAAGGTAGAAATGAAGCCCAATTTTTTGTCATGTTTGGCATGGTTACATGGAAGCTAAATTATCTAAAATGTGTACATTTTTTTTAATAAGTTACCAAATTAAATAACTCTAGTTCCTTATCTGGGATAAAATCCCACCCTAGGATGTATAGTAAATTCTACTAGGACAGTGCACATTTACCTCAGGGTGGAATTTGGACCACGGTGACTACCAATAGTAATTAGATTTCTGTTTCTTCAGTCAATTCTGAGTGTAATACTTCTAAGATGTATATCTAGTGGCAGGGAAACCAGGGATTTTAAGAAGTGTCAACATGCGAACCAATAAACCATGGTGTGCTTTCTGTATTTTTATACAATCAACAGAAAGGAAACATGTAGAGGAAAACATTGCTTTAGTAAAACACTTGATTTCTTCATTCTCCATTTTGCTGCACTAATCTGTCCAATGTATTCAGAAATCTTGAGTACCCTTGTTGTGCTTCATTGACGAGTGCATATGGACTCTACAGCTCTGCTGAGACCAGAGCCTCTCTCTCTTGATGATGTCCTAGCCGTGGTACTCACGCTCATAAGACAGCATTGAACAGAGGCTGACACTGATTCATTCTGAACTAGCTAGTGCAGAATCCTATAATGTTCCAAGTTTTGTGCAGAGTAGGTTTAACAGACCAGTGAACTTGAAAACAGTCAAATGAATCTGCCAAGATTAACATCTAAATAGATTGGTTAATAGACAAGTCAAGTACTTTCATTGAAAAGGGATTTACTGTTTTTCTTTGTCCTCTCTTATTTTTAAAAAGGCAGAAATAGTTCTAATACCACTCCCATTGGTAGCATATTGACTCATTATGCGTTTCTAACTCTTGTCATGAGGCTGAAAATATTGGTGACAGTGTTTTGGTTTCTGTGCTGATTCATTTAAATTAGTAGTTTTAGGTCACAAAATGTCATTTAATAAAATACATGGAGATATACCTATATCTCCTAGAACTGGAAGGGACCCTGAAGGGTCATTGAGTCCAGCCCTCTGCCGTCACTAGCAGGACCAAGTACTGATTTTCACCCCAGATCCCTAAGTGGCCCCCTCAAGGATTGATCTTACAATCTTGGGTTTAGCAGGCCACTGCTCAAACCACTCGGCTATCTCTCCCTCCTTTGTCTGTACTTTCCTGGTATGCACAGACCCGGTACATGCTTTTTGAATATTTCTTTTTCTCTTTAGTTTCAAGAGCAAAACTTGCCAGAGTATTTGAATTGGCCACATTGGCCAGACAGTTTCTTTACACCCTCTGAATGCCTATAATCTTCCAGGGTAGATACGCCATTGCACTCAATATGTACTCTAACACAGCAGCAACGGTTACCATAGAGAGAGAGATCTAACAGTGGGCTAACGAAAGGCCAGATGTATTATTGCTCCCATAAACATTCTCCTCTCCACTTTCCTGGAAATTAAAGATTGTACACTGTAATGCACATAATAGATTCTAGACTTGTGTGCTGCTCTGTTAATATCTATAGCACTCTTTTTAGCCCAACAGAAATGTGCGTGTGCTAGTGGACTTGCTCTAATGCTCCCATCTGAATCAGTGTCTTCAAAGAGAACTGTATTTAATGCTATTTTCTGTGTATATTACTTTTCACAATTTGTTTTACAGTTGCTGCTAATTTACAGAAGATAGTAGATGATCCTCAGGCCTTGAAAACATTGACTTTTAAATTGGTAAGTAAAAGGTTCTTGGTGACAAAACAATACACACAGAAAATAATTACTAATATTTTGAAGCAAACTTTTTTTAGCTTCTGATCTGTTACTGGCTTTTCTTCTATACAGAACATTTACATTTTTGAACAGTGTACAAACTAACAGGAAAATAGAAAGCAGCCCTCTCTTCTTCAGCTGAAAAAGCATTGCAGCAAACCACTGTTTGGAATGCTATGATCTGGTAATGCCTGAACAATATGTTCCATTGGAACACACAACTGTCCTGGGTGTTTTGCAATTGCTGGTGGCAGTAGGTCAGGGGTGGGCAAACTTGGGCCTGTGGACCGTATCTGTCCCATCAGACCTTTTAATCCGGCCCTCGAGCTCCTGTTCGGGGCTTGCCCCGCTCTGGCGCTCCAGCCAGGGAATGAGGTTGAGGGATTGCTCTGCTCCGCATATGCCATGGCTCCCCACATCTACTGGAAGCAGCGGCATGTCCCCGCTCTGGCTCCTACATGTAGGGGCAGCCAGGGTGCTCCGCACGCTGCTCCTGCCCCAAGCACTGGCCCTGCAGCTCCCATTGGCCAGGAACCGTGGCCAATGGGATCTGCAGGGGCGGTGCTTGCGGACGGGACAGCCCGCAGAGCTGCCTGTCCGATGTTACACCTCTGCGTAAGAGCTGGAGTGGGGACATGCTGTTGCTGTTTCTGGGAGCTGCTTGAGGTAAGTGCTGCCTGGAACCTGCACCCATGACCTCCTCCCGTGTCCCACCTCTCTGCCCCAGCCCTGATCCCTCTCCTGCCCTCCAAACTTCACCGTCCCAGCCCAGAGCACCCTTCTGCACCCAAAACCCTTCACCCCCAGCTGCAGCCCTCACCTCCACCGCCTGCCCCAGTCCAGAGCCCCATCCCGCTCCCTGAACTCCTCATTTCTGGCCTCACCCTAGAGTCCACACACCCAGTTGGAGCCCTCACTCCCCCCTATGTTCCAACCCCAATTTTGTGAGCATTCATGGCCTGCCACACAATTTCCATACGCAGATCTGGCCCTCAGGCCAAAAAGTTTGCCCAACCCTGCACTAGCTTGTTGGAAAGAATTGGACAAAGTTTTTACCTTGGTCTAGTTGAACCAGTACAATGCTTGAGGGATTTGATCTACACTGGGAGAAAGCCATTGATTTCAGTCCTCTAAATCCATTCCTCAGTGCAATGCTTTGTGGTTGAAAACTACCAAGAAGTCCCTGCAGGAGGTCCCAGAATGCATTCATATAATCCTGGCTGTAAGGCAGGTTGTGTATGGATGTCTGTCTGGTCGTTAGTTAAAAACCGAGTTGCTGTGTGGCTAGGCCATGCTACTGGGAGGGAAAACAAGAGAAACAATTATACGATCTCTGTCCCTGCAATGGTTTGTTCACTGAGTGTAAGAGAACTCAGTGAAGGGCCCCCTGTTACAGTATTACACTCCTGGTACTCTTTAAGTAAAACAAGTTGGGAATCTTGGTGCAAACAATCATTTTACTGACCTCTGGCAGTGTAGCTGAACCATGTTCATGAATTAAAGTGAATTCAAAGCTACACTCTCCTAATAAAGCTTTCCTGTGGAGCCAAGTACTCTTAGCTGTAGGGGGCAGAGAGCACATTGTACAAGGTGAATATATAAAGGTCTAATGTGACTGGGAGCTATTGCAGAGGCGCTCAAGTGAAAGCCTAATGAACAAGAAGTAACGCTAACTCCAACCATCAAATCACAATAATGGGCTCTAATGGACAGGCATATTTTAATGGCATACTCACACCAGTAAATGATGACTGTAGTCGCTGGTGTGCCTGTGAAATAGCATGATGGCAATGGCATTCAGGTCACTCAAAATAAACATGAAGTCAAGATGTAGCAAATAGTTGTCATAGCATAATCCAGGTTTTATCTCACTCACTGCTATTTTGCTGCTTTTAATAAAAGGTGACTAAAATGATCATCTTAGATATACAAATCTATAGATGCCTGAAGTCAGTGTCAAAACAATACAAGATGTATTAATATAAATTTAAATTTACATTGCAAAGACTTACTTCAAAATTGCCTGCATTGATGTGCTATATTTGCCTTTTTCCAAAATTAAGTAGAAAATGTGTATAGCCAAAGCTGTTGACTTATTAGTTATGTAAATATTACTGCTACCAATTAACTTTCTAGCTTTTAACGCTCTTAGCTGAGAATGAGTTGCTTATATGAAAGGATAGAATAAATGTCTCTTAGACAAGAGACCCTCCAGAAAGGTGCTTTATTTATAAAATAAGCTGCTTCATGATGGGTTATAGTCTAGATTGGATTTGTAGAGAGAAGACGTAATAAATCACCTAGAACATCCACTTGTCAGTGTGGGATTGTTCCCTCTCTGTCATTTTAAAATGGCGTCATCAATGGGGCTTCCACCCCTTCCCTTGTGAGACTGTTCCATAGAACCAGCCATTCAGGAAAAAGTGTTAATGTAGGTTTAAAACTTCCCTTTGCTTGATTTCATACCATTAATCCCATACCCTAAACTATGTTTCTGTTTCTATGTCATTTACCCTCTAAGTATAGTCTTTTTTTGTCTTTCCCCTTTGTTGTTGTTTAGCCAGGCTGGCTACATAGCATTCAGTTAGTTTAATAGCTCATCAAAAAACAATCCACTTGACACGTATCACTCTCCTGGTCTGTGAAGAGAGGCCTTTTTATATATGATCCAAAACGGTGATGTTTCTCTTTGGATAGGAGAGGTGCCAGATTATAATTAAATCTAATTTTCTATGCCCAGTCAACCTAAATTTTTTTTCAGCATTACCCCTTTCTAAAGTGCAGTTCTATCTCCTGTTGACATCCCTGGGCATTGGATTGGACCCTGTGTGTCATCTTCTGAGGGAATATCTTCTATTTGGATAGTTCTCCACAGATGTTCTTTGTTAGATTCACTCTTGGAAAATGCTACCTAATTCCAGTTGATATTTCTAACCTCCTAAGTCTCTTTTCTATTTCCCTATCCTCTGACTTTTTAATACCCCTCAGTTTAGTATTATCCTTCAGTATATTTCATATGTGATCTTATTCCTCCTCCTCCTAGGTCGTGGAACAGATGCCAAATAAAATAGTGCCTAACACTGAACTTTGTTATCAACCACGAACTCTCCTCTATTTTTCATTAATTTTTAGGCAAGATTTTACCCCGTTTGACAGTTTTTCTATACAACTCAGTTCAAATTCATTTTGCTAGTAAATATTTCCTGGGAAGCTGAAGTCTAACACACATCCTCTGTCCACTGACTTTGTAAATGTGATTGAAAAGCATGCAAGTTAATCTTGCCTTATTTATCATTACTCATTATTATGTGTCTGTTACTCTCTGGCTGTTTACAGATTGTTTCCATTCATGTTTGGACTTCTGCTTATATAGCAACTATCATCTCCTTTAGAAAACTTTAACTGTACAATATCTAAGAATTTAGATCCAGGCAACTTCCATGTCTTCAATAAATTTCACATATCCATTTGATGATGATTAAAAATGTTATTTTTAGAAAGCAAACAGGGATGAAATCCTAACTGTGTTTAACTCTCTATTAATGTCATAATGCAGAATTTGTGACACTCTAATCATGAGGGTGAGAGTGAGGTTGATAGATGATATGAAAGATGTAGTGTGAAGTTCAATTTGTGGCAATAGCCTATTCTGTTAGGTTTTTTGACTGCTGCTGCACATTGAGTGGATGTTTTCAGAGTATTAGCCAGAAATTACTTCAAGATCTCTTTCTTGAGTGGTAACAGCTAATTAAGGCCCCATCATTTTATATGTATAGTTGGGATTATGTATTCCAAAGTGCATTACTTTGCATTTATCAACAATACTAGCTAGAATTAATCTTATTTTAACCCGTAACTGCCTAATCTTTAAAGTGACACTGTAAAATATAATATATATAAATTAAATCTAATTTTCTATGCCCAGTCAACCTACATTTTTTTCAGCATTACCCCTTTCTAAAGTGCAGTTCTATCTCCTGTTAACATCCCTGGGCATTGGATTGGACCCTGTGTGTCATCTTCTGAGGGAATATCTTCTATTTGGATAGTTCTCTCACAAATGTTCTTTGTTAGGTAGCATTTTCCAAGTGAATCTAATTCCAGTTATAGGTATGTTACCTGTCATATTGACAATACTACTAGATTGCTTTAAAAACAGACTACCTCTTCTCCTGGACAGTTCCTTTCAATTAAGGGTAACATAACTAGTGGATAGAAATAAAATTGTTTTCTGACTCCGAAACAAAAATAGCAGAGAAGAAACTGATGAAATACTTCTACTGTATCTGGCCTTTAAGAGTGAGCAACTCAGCATGGCTCTTGCAAACACCCAATTAGTTTTCCTTGTCAGTGATGAAAAACCATTGGTGAAAAATGTCAGTGATAATGTATGCACTTTATACACATATTCTGTGGTTTTTCTTGCTGTTACAGATATACACACTAACTTGTAAGCAAGACCTAAAAGGATTAAGAGAATTTTTCATAGGGGGAGACTAAGTGTTGTAACTGTTTATGGGAGCTGTGCCAAGTAGAGTCAAAAGGTGTCTGTCAGTATAATTTACCACTCGCCACCATTCATCAATTTCTTATAATCAGATGTATGTACCAAAGAGAGATCCAGTTTCTAGCAGCTTGATAAGGACTTCTGTGAAAATGTAGTCACCATTCAGCTGCAGACACCAATTTTGTATTTAAAAAGAACAATTACAATATGTGGACTAAACAAACTGCACTTGTTAAACATAGTTTTAAAGCAGCAGTTTCTTCCTAGAAAATCTGACTTATACTTCCACTATTATTTGTGAAAATCATTTACCCTTTAAATACATTTATTACATTGTGCCATTTGCATGCTGCAAAACATATTAATAAAGAAGCACCTCTGATTGCTAGTACTAGATTGTAGAGTATGTCAGAAGGAGAAATCCCTTAGTATTTTCCCAAATAATAGCACAGACTCCCCAAAAATGTCCTTATTCTTATTTTAAAAATTCCTGGCTAAATATTCTAAAACAGATTTGAAATCAGTAATTGTAATCTGGTGGCATATTTTTTGTGTTTGCAGCAGAATGTATTATACAAATCAGATCACTACTGTGCATATAGCTGTCCTGTTTCTCACACATTTAGAAGGCAGACTTGGGCTCCTCTGGAAAAATCATTTGCTTTTGTGTTTTTTAAAAGTGCCAGTTTTGGATGACTGCAAACTGTTTTCTGGAAGTATGGCCACAAATGTTTGTTTTTCACAACTTTTTTTAATTAGCCATATTGATTTAAACATTTTGTACCTTGATATGAGTCTGCAGTTGACAAACAGTGATAGAGGATAGTCCTAACTATCTAGACACTTCATTGTTAAACTGAATAAAGCATTTTGTTACTAGTGTGGCAGTACAGGGAACTATAGAATTATAGAATGGCTGTCAAACATTATAATGAATGTCTGTTTTCTTATTCCAGGCTTCTGGTTGTGATGGCACTGAGGTCCCTGATGAGGTGAAACTGATTGGGTTTGCTCAGTTAAGTGTCAGCTGATGTCTGTCTCTCGACCCCCAGCAGAATTGTGAGTTTGTGAGGAGGCCAGCTTAGATGCGAAGAAAATTAAAGCACCCACACTGAGTTCTGCTTCATTCTCTAGCAATTCACAAAGTCAGAAGACGCAAATCCCTCAGCTACACCGCTGCTGCTACCATTCAAAATGCTATTAAACGTCTCTTATCAATTTGGATTTCCCCTATGTAAAAAGCATATGGAAATGCACTCAGATGGCTGTATTTATTGGTTACAAAAGGAATTTTCTATCAAATTTATTTCAGCTTTCATAAAATTTCAGTGATATTATTTTAATTATGTACTTCTGATTGACAATACCACATCTCTTCTGTTGTATTTAGAAATTAACATACTTACAAAAGTCAACATGTATTAGCCAAACTTGAATTCTAGTTTTAAAACTGACTGTGAATTTTATTTTTCATATATTTATGCATTAGACACCCTAGCTAAAAGAAAATGATTGAGCTGATTATTGTGCTACTTGCAGTTAATCGCCTGTTGAAACAGAAAAGTTTCAGGTATATCTTGGAAGTATTTGTAACTTCTAGTTTTTGAAATGATTTAATTATGAGTTTAGGAAGCTTTTGTTGGTCTGTGTGTCTAAAAACCAATCCACAATCTGATTGTCAAGGGTGTGGGAGGTGCCTTGCAGACATTGATGTTTTGAAAATGTGCCTGAGGCTGCTTAAATCTAGAATAGTCTCAGTTCTAGAAGCACCGTATATATTTGTCGGAGTTAGAAGGGGATATACTGTAGCAAAGACTTTAGACAAGTTTGGCCTAAACTATGCTTTGTTGGGGAGTCTATAACAAGTTATAAAATGTTGCCATTAAGCTAGACTGCTTACTGTGCCCAGGTCTGATTTGGCTTATCCTTAAGCGATAGAAATTATTTTGTAAAGGTGGTAGAACTTGAACAGAATCTGAGCTTTACTTGAAATTCTGCAAAATACCAAGGTGGAGTGAAAATAATAGAAGGGGGTTTGTGCAATGACTAAAAGGTAACATTTTGTTGTTTAAAAAAAAAAACACTTCTGACCCAAGTATCCTTATGCTTAACCCGTGACATAGCTATTATGGAGATAGTAAACTTTAGAAAGATTCTGAAATTTGGAGCATATGTTAAAGGAGGTATAGTCCTTGGATGTTACCATTTAAAACTACTTCCTAGCTAAAACTAGATAAATGGCAGCTCTTTAATGTACTGAAAATGGCAAATATATATTATTAAGAAAAAGTTATTTATAACTCCTTGTCATAATTGTTGGGGTGTTCTAGAGCCAATTGCATAAAACTCAGTGTAATTTCATTCCATTTTATTGTTTACACGATTATTCAAAGATGACTGCAAAGGTAAAAGAAAAATAAAAGTGTTGCACAAATAGGCTGTGTAATGAGTTTCCTTGGGAGGGGAGTAGGGATAGCTCCAATGGTTTGAGCATTGGCCTGCTAAACCCAGGTTGTGAGTTCAATCCTTGAGGGGGCTACTTAGGGACCTGGGGTAAACATCTGTCAAGGGATTGGTCCTCCTTTGAGCTGGGGATTGGACTAGATGACCTCTTGAGGTCCCTTCCAACCCTGATATTCTATAATCTGTGTATTTTGTGCATTACTGTTGTAATATGGCAAATAACACTCTCTTATAAGATCACCTGCAATTACCAACACTTGTGTTCTTTACTTGGCTTATTGAAAATGCCACCTGGAAAGGAAACCTGGTTCATAAGGGTCAGAAGAACACATGGAAACCCTCTTCTCTCCCCCCAATTATATTTTCCTGTCCATTTGCCTGCAGTGGAGGATTGTTCCCTACTGCTCACTTTTCAGTGCTTTGTCAAATCTGGTAGTAAAAGTCTCAAGTGTTGAGGCAATAGTTGTGAAGGAGGCAATGGTGAGAGCAGAACTGGAACTATGGAACTATTTTCTCAAACTGTTTAGAATAAGGAAGCTGCTTGCCTGCCCAAATTAGGGGAGAAGGTGCAATTTGACAGGCGATGTAATTAAGAAGTATCAGTTAGGGAGAAAAAGGCTCTATTGAAATAAGAGTAAACTAAAAGGGGAAATTATAAACCCATCTGGCTCCTGATAAAGACTTCACATGCTTGTAATGCTGTGAACAGATCATTAGTCACTAAGCAAGAGGGAAAGTATTTAAAAAATGTGCATGAACTGTGATTGCATTTAATGATTCCTGGCACATACAGCATCTTGGATTTTTAAAGCACTGTACAATTAACTAATTCTCCTGTGAAAATAGGTGGGTAACTTTCACTTTACAGAAAAGTGATGTTCAGGGAGCCTTGCTGCTTGCCCAAGGCTACACGAGAAATCGGAATTAGAATTTAGAAATTCCATGCTGCACTAAAGAAGCCAGGAAAAAGGCTGGGAAGCCAAAAGTGCTCAGATACCACAGTATTTGAGGCTATACAAGTACCTAGATAGAGAGAACACAATCTATTGATGAAGTAGTCAACAATATCCTAGAAGGTTGTGCCTATTATAGTGCTGCTTATTAGTGATATGCTGTAGAAGCATGAAAACACTTTAAAGATTTTCCTGGTTACAAAGAAAGAGCTGGTCTTCACTACAGGAAGTAGTTTCTTTGCTTTATTACGGTTGCATTAAAGTGCTTTTTGAAAGTACCAAAGCACTGTATGTAAAATAGAACCCACAACAACCAAATGAATTTAGAAGGAAAGTAACTCGGGGGGGGGGGGGAATAACAGCTTCAGCTTTAAATTTAGTAAATATTATTCTCATGAGGCAGATTATGCTACCAAACTATCAGTATAGACAAAGATTTGATACTCAGATACCCCATATCTTAACATGCAGACCAGAGTGCAGCTTCTGTGTAGGAATATAAACAGAAAGCACAATGGCATTCCAGAGTGAAGGACCTTTTAAATGCTGCATTCAGATACTTCAGCTAAATATGGAGAGGAAAAGAAAACCAGTGACTGTTACATGAGCAATTTTGCATGAGAAGTAATCAATCCATGGATGCACTTCACACTGGGATGGTGTGTGGCCTCAGAGTAGTCATGGGTGCTATTTATTTTGCAGGAGTTGATCAGACAATGGTCTGGTGTCTAGTAAGGGATGGAGAATCTCTAGTATTTTTGCAGCAATGATTATATGCCATTGCTTACAGTTTTGCACTTGTAGAAGTTATTAATTAATTTCAATACCTGTGGAACCAGCCTTTTCAGTACACTTTTTATTTCTGGTGTGTTGAAAGCAGCTCTTCATTTTGGCCAGGAGTTGAAGCCGATAGATGAGAAAACAAATTGTGTGTCTGCCCACTGCTGTAAAAGAATAAGCATGTAACCCAGCTCAGCACTAAATTGACCTGCTACAGTGTCTGCTGAGCAGTTGTTAGCTGATGTTCAGTTAAGAAAATACAAGCAGTGTGTACGAGGCAGGGTGGAATGTTTATCCTCTTAACTCTCGAGACATGAAATCTTCAATATATTTAACCTTAGGTCAAGTAAAGTTGGCTTCCATCTCTCTTCTTTGTGCCCCTTCCCAGCATTTCTTCCCCCATGTTCTTACTATTCCCTCTTCTTGATGTCGAATGAGACAGACCTTCCCAATTCCCTGACCCTCAGTTTATAAGAGGTTCTGCCCAGCTTCCTGGCATATGACTCCAATATATACTACAGTTCTGGGTCCCAAGGCAACTGCTTTCTGCCCCACCCCTGCACTATGCAGCTACTTCTACCAGAAGCCCCCTGCTGCTTCCTGTAAGGACATCCAGAATGGGTGGGGGGGTGTTTAACAAGGGCAGTAAGGGAATGTGCCAGAAGAGAGAGAGGGAAATCCTGACCAATAGCTACAATTCCTTCCTCCTCTTGCCACCATATCCACTGGAACCGCAACTGCCTTTGGGAAACTGGCTAGTCCTGATGGTATTTGACATCCTAGAGCAAGAGTCTCAAGGGGTTTTCCCTGAACAGATCCTGCTTTTATTCCCCTAGGATTGGAGATGAAGAGGCTCCTCAGCAAAATGCTTTTAAATAACATTATCTTCCTAAGAAATGGATCACTCTGTATAACTTGTAAATAGCCCTTTCTTCCCCTGCTCCTAGACCCACTTTTCTTGCCTAATCAGAGGCTTGTTTTCCTTTCCACCGGCTAGACTTGCATACTGATGTTGGATGTGAGATTGGCCTATGCCTGAAATCAGTCATAATGATGATGAATCTGACAGCCCAAAAGAAAAAAAAATCTGCTAATTAAAGTGTGGTGAAAATACAGCTTCTGTTTAGGAGCAAAGAGTTTTCTCTTTAGGGTTCTTCAAAGCAGCAGAAAATGTGAGACCTTGTTAGTAATTAATTATATTCATCATAATGAGCAGTTCAGTTTGTTTCGCTCAGTTCCAGTGCATATTAGGTTGATTGTGGAGATTTTTCCCAGCATCAGGTGACCAGCTCACCAAGCGTCTTGCAGTGTTTCCATACCCAGTCATGACCATACTGTGGTAGTAATTTTAAAGAGAGAAGGTGGCAGATGAACAGGAGCGAACATCTCTGATCTCCCTTCTGCTAATGAACTGACAGAGCAACTAGATTTGCTCACACCAGCAAAAATCCCCACTAGCAAAATCTCTCCCTTTTTTATTTGCATTTTATTACACGATGGTCCAATTGATTAAATATCCAGACTTAATAGCTGAGCATTGTGACATGTTAGTAATTCATTTTGTCACTGTGAATAAACCCAACATTACAGTGTACATAAAACTGTGGTTTTATGGCTGCTTTATGATTGTTAGACGGCTACTTGTCAAACTGTTTGCATAGTGAAAGTAATCTGAGGCGCTGAATCAAACTCAGTAGCTAAGAAGCAAAGAACTTCATAATCTTCATAGGCAGTGCTGCATGGAGCAGCCGAGATATTAAAGGGAGTTATCCATAAAGAGTTATGACCATGAGCAAGAAGATTTAGTTTTTGCTGCACGGACCAAATGAGAGGCAATAATGTGCTTCTCAGGAAGCAAGTCCACATAGTATCTTGGCATCCAATCTACAAACATAAATATGAAAGACTGTGGGATAGAGAAAACCATTATGGCAGATGGATGTGTTTATGCGGGGAAACAGTTAAGGCATTTTTATTCAACGTCCCCCATATTCATTTCTCTCCTTTATCCTTCTCTTTTTTTTTTTTTAACATGCACATTTTATGGTGTCTGCATCCTTTCCACCTGCCAAAGACCTGTAACAGGAAAGGTCTTCAAGGACTGAGTTGTTTGGTTCTTTCCTGTTATAAGAAAAAAGTGTAATTCACTAGATAGTTACTCTGCTAATATATGGAAAGGTTTATTAAATAGAGAGTGCTTTTATTTTTAGTCTCAATTACTGTGCCTGTGGCTAAATGGTTCCATTCTGCCTTTCCTGATGTACTTGCTCAAAACATTGTAGTTACTTATTAGAGCACATAGGTTTATCTCTACTTGCTAATTTTCTGGAGAATAAATGCGGTATAGCTTCTCCAGAGTTAAAAGGATTTAAAGGAATCATGAGATAATATCTAGTCTTAGCTGTTTTTCTGAGAGCCAACGTCATTGTCATCTGAAATGAAATGTTAACCAGAGCCAGGGGTACTGGTGTGGCCCAGGGGTTGTGGATGGGAAGCATCTGTGTTTCTTAAATTGCTTTCAGTGGATTAATAGGCACAACGATCTTGTATCCCAGCTGCAAAACATTTTGTGGGAGCTGAAAAAATTAGAGCTAAAATTGGAATATGGGTCTAAGCAAGATATCTGCATCTTCAGAATTTAAAAAGCTTGAGAAAGCTCTGAGTTCCTCTGTATAGGAATTTAGAAGAGTCCTACATGTGCTGTCTACTGCCTTTAGATATTAAGGATGATGTGTTTTGATGTTAAATCCGATACCTGTACTATTATATAACAGAAAGGAGAGGTTATACAGGGGGTAGTTTTACAAGATTAGCACCTGAAAAGTCTCTCTGGATTCATAAATCACTATCATTCACAAGACAATGAAAACATTTGATTGACCTGAAAATGTTGAAAATTCTTCTTTAATCTTTATTATGTTGGGCGTTATATGACATAAGCTGCTGAATAGTTTTGACAAAGAAACAGGAATATTTTGTAAATGTCCTGTATTGTCAATTGGCCGCATAGAACAAACTACACACTACAACAATAAATGAAATGTAAAAACAAAGTGGTTACAAAATAGCATGTGATAACTCTTACAAAAGCAGAGGTGAGTTAGCTCTGATGCCCTGACAAAATTCCAGTGTGGGCAATTATGTTTCGCTTCCTAAGTTTCCCTGCGATTGAGTTTGGATAGGTCATTCTTCACTTTCCATCCTAAATTGTTGCACAGTATCTGCTACAGTGTTACAAGGCTGATGCCTTCCCCCCCCGCCCTCCTGAAATCACTTCATTTCAGCACTGGTGTAGTGATCTTTGCCATGACTGTGTATATCTCTGTATAAAAAACTTGCAAAATTATATACTAATAGGGAAAGTAAATTTATTGGACTATTATATTAGACAGAAGAATAGATTTTTTTATACCTAGACTGGTAAATGGATATGACAACTTTTCAAGGATGTTGTGTTTGTAAAGTTCTTCGGGTGATCTGAAAACTGTATTCTTGACAATGTAAGTCATTACAATGGTTGGCAATATATAGACATGTTTTATCGGTGAAACTAAAAACATTCACAACCACTTTTTTTTATTAACTTCAGTCATATGTGACTTCATGTATTTAGTTCATTTTAAAATAAAGGCATAAATGTGGACACATGATTAGAGTTACTAGAGCTGGAACAAATACAGCACCTTAAACATTCCTCATTAGCTTCAGCAACCAAATTCCACAGGAAGAGGAAGAGTTTGGGGACAGATGTGTTGGACCTGACTACAACCCACTGACTTCAACATGATTTTTGTTTTGAGTAAAGAGTCCCTATATGATGGTCAAATGATTGGGTTCAAATAGAACATTTATTGTATATTACGTAGCTATAGAAACAGAACAAAAAAAATCCCATTAGAATAGTTGATGCAAAACCATTGATGAAATCCTGGACCCAACAGAAGTCAATGAGCGTTTATGTATTGACTTCAACAAGGTCAGGTTTTCACCCCGTGTTTCTCAATTAAGAATTCCGCAGCATGCTTTTGGGGGCTATAAAGTGAATAATAATGACCCCACCACTGCTTGAATTTGTTTTTGATTTGAATGAAAGGTGGTTAATAAAATATCCCAAACATCTTCCACTTCTCTCTGTGCAGCAACCTTTTCCTTTTTTAATAGCACATCATATTCAGTCAAGCAGAGAATGATCTAACAGACAGCTTTCCAGTTTATGGTTGATTTCAGTACTAACACTGTAAGACTGTCCATCAGACATTGCACAGCTTTGTCATCCATAAACATGAAGTCCCTCAAAAGAATTAAAGAAACAAAGTGACAAAAGTTTGTACCCTCATAGACTTTAAGGTCAGATGGGACTATTATGATTGTCTAGTCTGACCTCCTGCACAGCACAGGCCACAGAATCTCACCCATCCATTCCTGTAATAAACCCCTAACCTTTGTCTGAGCTATTGAAGTCCTCAAATCATGGTTTTAAAGACTTCAAGGTGCAGAGAATCCTCCAGCAAGTGACCCATGCCCCATGCTGCAGAGGAAGGCGAAAACCCCCCAGGGCCTCTGCCAATGTGCCCTGGAGGAAAATTCCTTCCTGATCCCAAATATGGCAATCAACTAAACCCTGAGCATGTGGGCAAGACTCACCAGTCAGACACTCAGGAAAGAATTCTCTGTAGTAACTCAGATCCCACCCCATCTAACATCCCATCACAGGCCATTGGGCATATTTACCGCTAATAGTCAAAGATCAATTGCCAAAATTAGGCTGTCCCATCATGCCATCCCCTCCATAAACTTATAGAGCTTAGTTTTGAAGCCAGATATGTCTTTTGCCCCCAGTGCTCCCCTTGGAAGACTGTTCCAGACCTTCACTCCTCTGATGATTAGAAACCTTCGTCTAATTTCAAGGCTAAATTTTCTGATGGCCAGTTTATATCCATTTATTCTTGTGTCCACATTGGTACTGAGCTTTAATTCCTCTCCCTCCGTGGTATTTATCCCTCTGATATATTTATAGAGAGCAATCATATCTCCCCTCAGCCTTCTTTTGGTTAGGCTAAACAAGCCAAGCTCTTTGAGTCTCCTTTCATAAGACATGATGTTGGATACATTTTTTTTTCTACCTAGCACTTTAAAAATATGAGAAAATATAAATTCAGAGCCATGGATGAAAGCTATTTAAATACAATTTAGCATTGTATAATCACTATGATTCTAAATTACCTTTTTAGACATTCATATGGCATATGTGACAATGTTCCTTTGTAGGATTTACAAGACCAACAAACATCTGAATCTCTGAGATCTACTATATTCATTGTTACTATCATCCAAAAGATTGCTCTGTAGAATCTAAAACAAGCTTGTGTTCATGCAGGTGAGCTAAAAGCCTTGTTCATTCTTCCCCATCTCCCCCTTGCCTTTTAATATCAAAATATTCCATTTTCAACATAATCATGGTTTCAATCTTTTGAGGGAGTAATTGATTTTATTGCAATTAAAATCATTACAGGCTATTCAACCACAGGCATTTGTTAATACCAAACAATGCGAAATTTCACCGTAGCCGTATGATGATTTGTGATTAGTCTGAATATATTTGTTCTAGTCTTGCTGGAGTTGGTTGAGGAATTTACATCTTTGGCTGTAATATTTAAGCAACATAAGAGCTGATGCTAACAGAAAATATATCCTGGAGTTTAGCTGTGAGGAGTAAGATATATTTAACCCATGGCAACATTTTTGGCTTTTTATTAATTGCAATGTGCATTTTGTTGCATTTATGTATTTGTACGTGTCTGGGGCTATTCCTTATGGCATGAAAATGACATCTCTTGAATGACATTAAGAAGACCTTGAAACCAAGCTAGGAAGTTTTGGATTAAGTACCGCCAATGCATTTACACAGATCAAGTTATCATAAACCACTCATTTCTTTCCTTCACCCCAGTCCCCCACCATCCCCACTCCCAGAATGTTTATTCTCTCTACATTTATTTCCACACACTAGTTGTAGTGAGAACATCCGGATCTGATTCTGTGTTGCACTAGAAAGTAAAGTGTTTTCCTCACCAATCAGTAATGTTTAGTGCAGTTCTATTAAAAAAAATTGCAAAATAATACATTGGCGGGGAAGGGGGGGGTCAACATTTATTGTTTTGCAATAATGGTATTACATTTACTTAATGTACAAGCAAGAAGACTTTTGTCTTCTAATGTACAGCCCTGCACATTTAACCTGGGACTTGTGAATCAAACTGTGTTCATTCCTTTTTGTGCATCAACACCCGTGATAGAGGTTTTGCAAGCCAAGTTATGCCCTCAGTGATGCCAGTGCAGCCCATTGCCTACAATGGGCTTCTATAGATGTAATCTTTTGGACCCTAGGTTAAAATTCTTAATTTGTTGACAAACAAAAATGAAGAGCACCCAGTTAACTTCATCTTCACTGCGTTGGTTCTGCAGGATGAACAGAATTAAAAAGAAAAAGTTACTTAAAAGTAAACCCAAAGATCTGTTAGGTAAGCAGGTATCACTTTTATATCGTCACTTTTTCAGAACACAATTTTAAAGAATGGCGGAGGACACTTTGGGCAGATATAATCTCTGAAGAATTTTGAAAAATCCAAAATGATTGAGATAATGCTGAGGATATTTTGAGTGGATCAGAATATTGATTTAAATGACCAGCCCCTCAGATGCATTAGAGCATTTCTCCACTGCTCTCCTGCCGGTGAAAAGCTACCTTAGCTGTCCCACAACACGTCCTAAATCCTTGGGTAACACAGGGCTGCCATAATGACTCCTGCACTACTCCACAGCTGGTGTATGTGGATGGCTGTGGGAGAGTGGGAAGGCTCTAGAGCAGCCAATTGGAATTTTAGGAAATCAGTACAACTTAGAGTATGATAACCCAGTTTCAGGGGTATGCAAAGTCACCTTAGAGCCTCTTTACCTCCTTTACAGTCCTTTCATGGGGCAATTTAACTGTTTCATTAGAACCCCAGCATTTCAAATCTGTTTTGATGCTAACTAAAATATAAAGGAAGATGAATTTGTGCATATGGTCCATACTGTTCCTTTATTTTAGCCTTCTTGAAACTTAGGAACAGTGATATAAAATTAGTTTTATTTACCTGCTTTACATGATACCTAGATGGATTTCATTTTAACCTTATGGAATTGACACTAAAAAGTTTTCAGTATATTTCACTAAGAAATAGAAATTGTCAGTAACCCTTATTTCTGGGCTTGGAACTTTTGAATGAGCAGGAAAGAATTTGGCGTCAGAACATTTTTTGTCAAGAAACCTTGAGTTCTGGAGTCACAGTCTTTTAAATCAACTACTAAATAATCCCTCGAGGATTCTGAAACAAAATAAATGATTGAATTGAATATGCGATCCCCACCCAAGTTTCCTATACAACCATCCTTGAGCTCTAAATATTCTGATTTTTATAAACATATGCTCATGTAATCATGTTCTATATAATGCTTTATAACATAGCTGAGACACAGGAATATTTTATAGGAATGCATGTTACAAGAATGAACTATGGAAAGAAGATGGAGAGATGATCCCTCAAAATGATGCATTATGTAATCCCGTGGGACCTGTAACAGATAAGTATCAATGAAATAGTATTTTGGGGTCATTGTTGGTAGGCATTTTGAGAAGTATTACTATATAAGTTTGTAGATGATAGTCTATAATGCTACTTTCCATACAGCTGGGCATCCCACAAATGATGTTGCCAAATGCATCATGAATTACTTCTGTGGAGCATGTACTGCATATCTCAACATAACTTGAAAATAAACTTACAAAACACAATCAGTGATGGAGCCGGAAGATTTTTATGTTCTGAAATTTCCCTAAAGTCCTTGTTCATTATTTTGTGCCATTTTTGTCTTCTCTTTGTGTGTGTCACTCCCACTAATATTTATGTAGTCTAGTTAGGTTCTTAAGAATTATAGCAGGATTTTATTTCAGTGTATCATCATTGTATAGAATGTATCTGTCCTTCAAAGCAGCAGGTTTATTTCCACAGCTTAGATATCTTGCCAAATTGTGATGAGTTACCCGTACAAGAAAGCAGCATTATGTCACTTAGCCATCAGTGGTTTCTTGTCCATTTTGTCTTCAGGGCAGCATTCGGGATTTTTCATGCACATCAACCTAATCTCGCTGACTTCATTTCCTCCTGTTCTTCAGTCAGCATGTTCCTGGTCCTTAAATATCAAATATTTATTTCTGCTCCCCTGTT
Source organism: Gopherus evgoodei (assembly GCF_007399415.2). NCBI lineage: Eukaryota > Metazoa > Chordata > Testudines > Testudinidae > Gopherus > Gopherus evgoodei. The sequence goes on from NC_044332.1 coordinate 43,396,164, forward strand.
CTCATCCCATGTCAGTAGATCAGTCTTCAGTGATGTTTTCGTACCTGGAGTAGCCTTCCCTGCCTGTCTGCACTTATATAGCTCCTAGGTTCTTTTCACGTGTCATACACAAAGCCTGACTGTTTGTTCTTGTCCTTACTTTCTAAACCTTGCTCCAAAATACAGAAAATCCTAATCCCTGAGTCTTTCTAGTTCCCTGTGCACATTCTACTTAAAAATGAGGCCTTTAACTTTTTTCAGCATCTCAGTAGATTGAGAGCTAGAGGAACATCTCCCTTTTATTTCGTAGACCATTCCATCCCATGGACACCTCCAATCTCACAGCATCCTTATGGTGACTACAGCAACTGCCTGTATGGAAAAGTGCTACTGTAGAGCACTAGTATCTAGAGCTGACTGGAAAATGCTAAGAACTTGCTGAGAAAAACCTCAAAAGCAGTGCACAGTTGTCAATTTTCTAAAAGCAATATTAATGGAAACCTTCAATTTTCATTTTCTCCAAAAAATGTTTGAGCACAATGTCTTGAAGAGCAAAGGACCATGAAATGCAGTCACTTGATTCTATTATTTCCCTGTTCCATTTGACAGACTCCCTTGCTGCCTAGTGTTTTGCATCCCTGGACATTCCTCTCCTGCTAGTAGCTGGAACTTGCAGTTCCGACTGGTGGCTCTGGTTCTTGAGTGCATCTCCTGTTTTCTCTCTTCCTCCTCCTGAGTAGCAACGTCTCCTATTATAGGCAGCTGTGCTGACTTTTTCCTCATTTCCCTCTGCCTCTGCAGGCCTCCAACAATGAACACTCTCTAGATATAGGGTAGAAATAGTTAGAAACCGGGGAAAAGCCCGCACCAGATGACCATTCGTGTCTCCATAGACTACCAGTGATCCAAGAAGCCCAATTTGGGAACGACGGCCTTTATATTTGGCCACTGTATGCTGCTTCACCCTTACCTTACCACACCACAGATGCTGTTTGTATTTTATACATTGTAACCTATCTGGTCTATATGTGTAAGTGGAAAATATTCACATGTGATATTCTCCATGATTCGTTTGTTTGAAAGGTATTGTACAATTACTTTAAAGTTCACTTTTTAAGCAGTATCAGCCCAGTTGGCACCAGAGATGTTTAGTTAAAGTAAACAAATCTCCTGTTCTGTGATTTTTGGATTGGAGGGGGTGGAAACAGAGAAGAGTGATATCTGATTGATTGTTCTATATTTGAGCTGGAAATGGAAAACATGACCAGATGGCAGTAGTTAACACTGAAAATCCATAAGGATTTTACTTTGCTTACTGATGTGGCGGGTTCAGCAGCCAAGTGACACTATCAGCTGGTCAAAATATACTGGTGTACTTACATGAGCTGGTTGTGTTGTGGGGTTTAACAGAAAATAAAAATGTAAGCTTGTTTCATGACACTTCCTACATCACAGTGCTCCCACAGTAGAAAAATAATGAAGTGTTTCTTCACCTGAAATGCCAAGCAAACAAGCCATCTCCATTGTGAATAGGCAGTGGTGTTGTCTATCACATGGTTATTCTCATGACAAACCATAGGTGCCCAGACCCTTTGAGCCTTTTGTATTTTAGTCTCTTGGGTGAAACTTTTTTTAATGGACCACCATGTTCCTACCATGGCTAACACAATTGCTGACTCTTTCTTGCTCTTGAGGAGGACAGACTTTGATAACTAGAACCTGAAGTGCACCAGGAGCACAATTAACAACATTAAACATGCCATGAAGGTTTGGTGCATGGTACATATGGAGTGATTCATTATCCTTAGATGATAAACTGCATATATGACATCTTGATAGGTTCCTTATAACTGGATAAGATAGGTCATATAGCCCCAGATTCAATAAATTTTGCATTTTTGGAAGCGTACTGGACTAGGCAATTTAGGATCTGTTCCCCAAACCCACATCATACTATTGCGTGTGACTATGTGGGGACTTATTTATCCATTACTGCATCACCCTTTGTGATGTTTTTTTGTCTCACAGGGAAATGGAACCCAACTTTGTGCTGGAGTTTCATAAAACTGAATGTGGCTATATTGCCATTTTACCTGAGGAATGCATTCCACTGTTTCTATGCTTCTAAGGCTGTCTTTTCCCACAGATATGGGCCTTCCCTTGCTAACATCTGCAGAACTCTCACTCTCCTAGCATTGCACCCACATGAAGATAGTGCCAATCCCTTAGACATTGGTGCTGCTATGTCACCCATTGATGGCCTCCCACATGATGTAGGCTAGGCCATAGCCAAATGGTTCTTGGGGTGCTTCCAAGTATATTTAGTCAAATGCCATCATCATACAGTGAAGGGGCAATAAGAGTAGATACTTGTAATCTCAATGTTATAATTTTTTAAACATTTTAGAGGGAAGCATGCAATAATTACTTTGCACTAAGTTGGCTGGATCATTCTCTACATAAATTATTCTGGAAATGCATCTGTCTGCTGCTTTGTATTTGTGCATTCCCACTCTCCAGAGACTGAGTACTTTTACCCTATTCCTATTTGATGGGCTAGGGGTATGTGTGTGAAGGGCATGAGTTGGTATGTTAAAATGAACAGCCAATAACTATTTTTGCCAAATACTGGCTTCTCTTCAGTTTGTTTTTCTTCAGATAAAATACAATTTTTTTTGTACAATGCTTAAAAAGTCTCACCAAAATCTGTGAATCATTATGTAATACATTGCACTTAATTGACACAAGCTAATACTTTTTACAAGTAATTAAATCAATTGAAAGTGTTGCACAACTCTCCCATCTGTTTGAAGCAACCGCTAAATTGCAGTACTATGCAAATTAAAATATATACTGCTTACATCCTGCTTTTGTAAATACGTGCCAAGACTTGCATTATATATATGGGTATGTGTATTTGTACATAAATCAAACAATTTAAATACACACTGTAGGCTGGTCCATTAGTTTTATTCTCAAGTGTGGAAATGCTGAATCCCAGGAACAAGGAACTAAACAATACTGGCTTTTAATGGCCAATTTAAGCAGCCATGGCATCAGCTGAACTTGAAACTCTGAGATGTGCTGTAATTGGTTAGAATAAAATAGTGCTTTGGAAGTATGTCTACAAATGAATCCTGAGATATACAACATAATCTCACAATGTTTGCCATTTGCAACATGTTGCAGAGGGCCATCAACTCAGCTGGAGTAAACAAACAGGAAAACAGCAAATGGTGGAATTAGCAGGTGGTAGTGGTAGAAATGTATACATCCATTAAAGAAGTTGCAAATTGTATATTAATATTAACCAGTTGGATTGATGGCTGATTATTTCTTTTTATAATGCACACCACAGTCTTGCTTAACTCATAATTCTGCCAGTATTAAATGGATCAAAAGCTAAGGCATCGCTAAAAGAGAAAAAATAAACACTTTAAAAACCAATCTCATACTTCTATTCTTATTTGGACAGTGAATTTTAACTTTCTTTACAGAATCAAAACACTGGACTTTTTTTTTCATTAGTATGTTTCTCTTAGGTGGTTGGAAGCAATGCTTGACCATATACAGAAAGACCTATGGGTGTAGCAAACCTTTGACATGGCCTCACTGAACCAGTGATTCACTAACAAAGTCTACAACAATGATGTAACTATTGGCAGTTGTTCCTGCACCTATAAATATCAGAAATACGTTAAATATAGTCCACATAGAAAATACAGACCAATACTTATATAAAACCCGAAGAAGAGCTTTGTGTAGATTGAAAGCTTGTCTCTTTCACCAACATAAGTTGGTCCAATAAGATATTGCCTCACCCACCTTGTTGCACTATCTTGGGACCAACATGGCTACAACAATGCAAACAGTAGTTATACAGTGCAGATTTCTTCTTCAACATTGTAGCCTTCTGCAGAGAGGTGTTTCTCTATTGTTAGAGTGATTTATATAATATGGGGCAGAAACACCGACACTCTCCTCAACTTCGCACCTCTTCCCAGAGAAGATGGGCACAATGCTATAGGACAGGGCTGGTACTGCTTCATGCTAGTCCCAATGCCAGAACTAGACATTTGCAAGGGGCTGGGAAGGGCTGGAGGGAGGCAGAGGTCTATTCTCCCTTCACTCTGACCAGTCTCTTTCCACAGTCTCTCACACTGCATCTTGGGTTCCTGAAGACAAAATCTAATCCTTCAGGTCTATGTAGTTCTTTGTACATTGTGTCCTTTTTCTTGCACAAGGACCGTGGAAGGCTTTTATCTTTAAGTATATTCACCTGTCACTAGGGCTTGAATTTTTGCATACATATGTTTGCCATCACTTTGTTGTTGTTAACTTACTACCCACTTTTCCTTCACAGACTTATGGCTGCTGCCATTGATGTAGTTGATCATAAGGTGCTGCGGACTTGTCTGTGGCATTTTGCAGGAATGGAGGATGAGGTTGACTGTAAGTAGCACCACTCTTTCCTTTGAACATAAGAACGGTCATACACGGTCAGACCAAAGGTCTATCTAGCCCAGTATCCTGTCTACCAACAGTGGCCAATGCCAGATGCCCCAGAGGGAATGAACAGAACAGATAATTATCAAGTGATCCATCCCATCGCCCATTCCCAGCTTCTGGCAAATAGAGGCTAGGGACACCATCCCTGCCAATCCTGACTAATAGCCATTGATAGACCTATCCTCCGTGAACTTATCTAGTTCTTTTTTCAAACACTGTTATAGTCTTGGCCTTCACAACATACTCTGGCAAGGAGTTCCACAGGTTGACTGTGCGCTGTGTGAAAAAATAGTTTCTTTTGTTTGTTTTAAACCTGCTGCCTATTCATTTCATTAATCATTTGGTGACTCCTAGTTTTTGTGTTATGAGATGAAGTAAATAACACTTCTTTATTGACTTTTTTCACACCAGTCATGATTTTATAGACCTCTACCATATCTCTCCTTCATCATCCCTTTGACAAGATGTAAAATCCCAGTCTTATTAATCCCTTGTCATATGAAGCCATTCCATACCCCTAATAATTTTTGTTGCCCTTTTCTGAACCTTTTCCAATTCCAATATATCTTTTTTGGATGAGACGACCACATCTGCATGCAGTATTCAAGATGTGGGTGTACCATGGATTTATATAAAGGCAATATTATATCTTCTGTCTTTTATTTATCCCTTTCTTAATGATTCCCAACATTCTGCTAGTTTTTTTGACTGCCGCTGCACATTGAGTGGATGTTTTCAGAGAACTAGCCACAATGATTCCAAGATCTTTCTTGAGTGGTAACAGCCAGTTTAGACCCCATCATTTTATATGTATAGTTGGAATTGTGTTTTCCAATGTGCATTACTTTGCATTGATCAACATTGAATTTCATCTACCATTTTGTTGCCCAGTCACCCAGTTTCATGAGACCCTTTTGTAGCTCTTCGCAGTCTACTTGGGACTTAAGTATCTTGAGTAGTTTTGTGTCATCTGCAAATTTTGATGCCTCACTATTTACCCCTTTTTCCAGATCATTTATGAATATGTTGAATAGGACTGGTCCCAGTACAGACCCCATGGGGGACATCACTATTTACTGCTCTCTATTCTAAAAACTGACCATTTTTTTCCTACTCTTTGTTTCTTATCTTTTAACTAGCTACCAATCCATGACAGAACCTTCCCTCTTATCCCGTGACAGCTTACTTTGCTTAAGAGTAGGGCTGTCAAACAATTGAAAAAAATCAATGCAATTAATCGCACAATTAATTGCGCTGTTAATAAATGGTATTCTATTATTGTTTTAAATATTTTCAGATATTTTCTACATTTTGAAATATATTGATTTCAATTGCAATACAGAATACAAAGTGTACAATGCTCACTTCATATTTATTTATTACAAATATTTGCATTGTAAAAAACAAAAGAAATAGTATTTTTCAGTTCATCTAATACAAGTACTGTAGTGCAATCTCTTTATCATGAAAGTTGAACTTACAAATGTAGAATTATGTACAAAAAAACTGCATTCAAAAATAAAACAGTGTAAAGCTTTAGAGCCTACAAGTGCACTCAGTCCTACTTCTTGTTCAGCCAATTGCTCAGACAAACAAATTTGTTTACATTTGCAGGAGATAATGCTGCCTGCTTCTTGTTTACAATGTCACCTGAAAGTGAGAACAGGCATTCTCATGGCACTGTTGTAGCTGGCATCACAATATATTGTAGCTGGCATCACAATATATTGTAGCTGGCATTGCAAGATATTTACATGCCAGATGCACTAAAGATTCAAATGTCCCTTCATGCTTCAACCACCATTCCAGAGGACATGCGTCCATGCTGATGATGGGTTCTGCTCAATTACAATCCAAAACAATGTGGACTGACATGTTCATTTTCACCATTTGAGTTAGATGCCACCAGCAGAAGGTTGATTTTCTTTTTTGGTAGTTTGGGTTCTGTAGCTTCTGCATCAGAGTGTTGCTTTTTTATGACTTCTAAAAGCATGCTCCACACCTCATCCCTCTCAGATTTTGGAAGGCACTTCAGATTCTTAAACCTTGGGTTGAGTGTAGTAGCTATCTTTAAAAATCTCACATTGGTACCTGCTTTGAATTTTGTCAAATCTGCAGTGAAAGTGTTATTAAAATGAATAACATGTGCTGGGTCATCATACAAGACTGCTATAGCATGGAATATATGGCAGAATGCATGTTAAACAGAACAGGAGACATACAATTCTCCCCCCCCCCCAAGGAGTTCAGTCACAAATTTAATTAATGCATTATTTTTTTAATGAGTGTCATCAGCATGGAAGCATGTCCTCTGGAATGGTGGTCAAAGCATGAAGGGACATACAAATGTTTAGGATACCTGGCATGTAAATATCTTGCAATGCCAGCTACAAAGGTGCCATGCAAATGCCTGTTCTCACTTTCAGGTGACATTGTAAATAAGAATCAGGTAACATTATCTCCCATAAATGTAAACACACTTCTTTCTCTTAGTGGTTGGCTGAACAAGAAATAGGACTGAGCACATTTGTGGTGGGCAATCTGCAGCCTCTCAGGGTAATCCGCTGGCAGGCTACGAGATAGTTTGTTTAAACTGACCGTCCACAGGCACAGCCACCTGCAGCTCCCAGTGTCCACAGTTCACTGCTCCCGGCCAATGGGAGCTGCGGGAAGTGGCACGGGCCACTGAGACATGCTGGCGGCCACTTCCCATAGCTTTCATTGGCTTATATTTATATTTAAGTTGAGCCTCTATTATGGTGTCTTTAAAATGTTTCCATGCAGCTTGCACAGATTTCACTTTTGACACTGTACCTTTTGATTTCTGTTTAACTAACCTCTTCATTTTTGTGTAGTCCCCCTTTCTGAAATTAAATGCTACAGTGTTGGGCCGCTGTGGTATTTTCCCCACCACAGGGATGTTAAATTTAATTATATTATGGTTGCTATTACCAAGCCGTCCAGCTATATTCACCTCTTGGACCTGATCCTGTGCTCCACTAAGGACTAAATCAAGAATTGCCTCTCCTCTTGTGGGTTCCAGGACTAGCTTCTCCAAGAACCAGTCATTTAAGGTGTCAAGAAACTTTATTTCTGCATCATATCCTGAGGTGACAAGTACCCATTCAATATGGGGATCCTTGAAATCCCCCATTATTATTGAGTTTTTTGTTTTTATAGCCTCTCTAATCTCCCTGAGCATTTCACAGTCTACTGCTGTATTCTTATTATTCAAGCACTGAATTACTATCCATAGAGAGTAGTACAGTTCGGTTCATTTAAGATTTTTGCTTCATTTGATTCTAGGTTTTCTTTCATATATAGTGCCACTCCCTCACCAGCATGACCTGTTCTGTCCTTCTGATATATTTTGTACCTTGGTGGTATTGTGTCCCATTGATTATTCTCATTCCACCAAGTTTCTGTGATGCCCATTGTATCAATATCCTAATTTAATACAAGGCACCTTAGTTCACTCATCTTATTATTTAGACTTCTAGCATTGATATATAAGCACTTGAAAAACTTGTCACTTTTTAGCTGTCTGCCATTACATGATGTAATTGAATGGGACTCTTTCATTTGACTTTTTCTTATCAGATCCTACCCGTATTTTATCATCTTCCATCCTCTCCTCTTTACTAGAACATAGAGAATCTCCATTAATAGATCCTCCCCTAAAGGATGCCTCTGCCTGAATCATATGCTTCTCCACATCTTTCAGCTTTCCCCCAGCCCTTAGTTTAAAAACTGATCTATGACCTTTTTCATTTTAAGTGCCAGCAATCTGGTTTCATTTTGGTTTAGGTGGAGCCCATGCTTCCTGTATAGGCTTCCCCTTTCCCAAAAGTTTCCCCAGTTCCTAATAAATCTAAACCTTCCTTCCTATACCATTGTCTCATCTATGCATTGAGACCCTGTAGTTCTGCCTGTCTAACTGGCCCTGTGTGTGGAATTGGAAACATTTGATAGAATGCTACCATGGGGATCCTGGACTTCAAATTTAGGCTGCTAGGTAAGAGATTGGACTTCAGGACCTCTCTCTCTCCTTCCCTTTGTCATTGGTACCTACATGTACTACAACCACTAGCTGCTCTCCAACACTGCACATAAGCCTATCTAGATTTCTCGAGAGATCCGCAACCTTTGCACCAGGCAGGCAAGTCACCATGCAGTTCTCCTGGTCATTGCAAACCCAGCTATCTATGTTTCTAATCTAATCCCCCATAACTATTACATGTCTCTTCCTAATAACTGGAGTTCCCTCCCCTGGGGAGTTATCCTCAGTGTGAGAGGATACTATGACATCATCTGGACAGAGAATCCCAACTAGGGGATCATTTCTCTCTGTTCCAGTTGGATGTTCTCCTTCTCTGAGATTTTCATCCCCCTCAACAACAGAGAGGCTGTCAGACAAGGAGTGGGACAATTCTACTGTGTCCAATAAAGTGTCCTCTATGTACACTATGTACCTGTCTCCCTTAGCTCCTCCAGTTCAGCCACTCTGGTCTCCAAAGCCCGTACAGGGTCTCTGAGGGCCAGGAGCTCCTTGCACCGAATGCACACATACACCACCTGCCCATAGGGCAGGTAATCCTACATGCTGCATTGGGTGCAATAAACTGGTAGCCCCCACTCTCTTTACTCCTGCAGCTTGTTCCTTCGTTGATGTTTCATTTTTATCAGGGGGGGGGTTGGCTTTAAGTTTAAAGAATGTTAAGTCTATCTAGCCCCCATCACACTCCCGCTCTAAACTTGCTCGCAAAACTCCCCCATTAGCCGCTCCTGTTCACACCCTTTGAGGGGAAAACTCTAAAGGGTTGTGATGAACAAATGCTCATCTCCTCAAGAGTTCTTGATGTGGTGTCCTACAAGATTCCCCTCTTGTTCACCATGTAGGAGCGTCTGTGAGAGGAGATTGAGAGATGTCATGCTTTGTTTCCTTCTGTGTGAAAGCAGATTCTGCAGCCTTTTTGCTTTCCAGCTGCCCAGGGGAGGGATGAAAGCTACCTGCCTGATGCTTAGTGAGGGTGGAGTGACTTTGATTTGTGTCAATTGTTGGCAGCTATTCATTTTAATTTTTTAATGTATCCAAATTATAACTATGCATGAAATGTAATTAATTAAAATAAATACTTTATCTGTGGCAAACAACCCAAACACCAGATAATTAATAACCTGGAATGTAGTAATGCTGGGAAAGTAGTAGGGGTGATTCTAGACAGAGGATTAGAAACAAATTTTTAATTTGATATGGCAGCAAAAAATGTCAATGGGATTTTGGATTGCATAAACGAAGGCACAACAGGGAGATAACAGTCGCACTCTGCACAGCCCAGGTGCAACTGTGCCTTTGATATTAGTTCAGTTCTGGGTACCTTGCTATTACCAGGATATTGACAAACTGGAGACAATTCAGAGAACAGAAGCTGAAAAGATTAAAATGCTGAAATGATTTATGAAGAAAGATATTTCTAATCTGGCTAAAAGGATAACAGGCTGTGTGTTCTGAAGGGTCTGAAATGGTATTGAATGTAAGTAATTATTTACAGTGAAGCAAGACACTTGGACAGAAATAACGAGAAGAAAATGAAGAAATGTAAAGTTCCGACTGACTATCAGTAAAAACTTCCTGACAGTGGAAGCTAGTAGGCTGTGGAATAATCTCCCCAGAGAGGTGATGAAAGCCCATCATGTGATGCTTTTAAAATTAGATTGGACAAAGCAAAAGAAAATGTACTGTATGGAACCTGGACCCTGATCCTGTATTGAGAGGGCAGCTGCAACCCTGCTAAGATTCCTTGAATTCAGTCTGCTTGGGCACCAGGCAGGATCAGGGCCCTAACTTGTAAATTCTTCAGGAGATGGACTGTGTCTCCATCTGCAAAATAGGGATAACAACACTTCTGCCTTCATGGGGACAGTGTGAGGATAAATTAATTCATGTTAGTAAGGTGTTCAGGTTCCACTGTGACGGGGAGCTATGGAATCACCTAGATCAGTGGTCCCCAACGTGGTGCCTGTGGCGCCATGGTGCCCACCAGGGCATTTATGTGCGCCCACCTAGTGCTCAGCAGGGGAAAGAAGCCACGGCCCTGCGGTTGCCAGGGACAGAGAACTCCAGGGCTGCAGGCGCTGGTGCTCTCTGTCCCCAGCAGGCGCGGGCTGCGGCTTCTTCTGGCCCTGCGCCTGCCGGGGACAGAGAACTCCAGGGCTGCAGGCGCCAGTGCTCTCTGTCCCCAGCAGGCACGGGGCTATGGCTTCTTTTGGCCCTGCGCCTGCCGGGGACAGAGAACTCCAGGGCTGCGGGCGCCGGTGCTCTCTGTCCCCAGCTGCCGTGGGGCTACAGCTTCTTCTGGCCCTGCGCCTGCCGGGGACAGAGAACTCCAGGGCTGCAGGCACTGGTGCTCTCTGTCCCCGGCAGGCCCGGGGCCCGCCTAGTGTCCAGCAGGGGAGAGATGCCAGGGCCCCCCGCCTGCTGGAGACAGAGTACTCCAGGGTTACAGGCTGCGCAGCTTCTCTCAGGCTTTTCGCTGCACTGCCCAGAACTGCCGCCAAAAAAAAGCAATAAGAAAACACTCCACTGCTGCAGAATGGACTGAATGCTGCCCCGTAGCATGTGCTGACACTGGCACCTGCTTGCTCCACTGGTGCCTGGAGCCAGCCCTGTATGTGACTATTCTTCCTGCACTGATACTGTTGTTTTCTTGTGCTTTGCAATTTATTATTTTTTTAACATTTTGCTCCAAAATGAGTGGCTCAAATAAGAGACAACGTACATATTATTTCAGCCCAGAGTGGGAAGAATATTAAATATGATTTTTTTCATATTATTTAATGTACAAATACAAAGTAATCCTTGAAAAATTGTTGGCGCCCGCCACACTCTTCTGAAAACATGAATGCGCTACTGGCCACAAAAAGGTTGGGAACCACTGACCTAGATAAATAAAAAGGATGTAAGCCAGCTAGAAGGGTGAAGATGGAAGGAAACCAAGGAAAGGAGAAAAGAGAGAGGGAAGCAAATCAAGGCAAAGATTCAAAAGTCATGAGCCAGAACCTCAAAAATCATGAGACTTGCCAAAAAATCATAGCGTTTTTTAAGATTATATTGTAGTTTTGGGCTGTCTTTTGATTCTTGAATTTCCCCTGCTCTCCATCTCCCTGCCCCACATCTGCACTATTTCTGTACAGACCACGGAGGTCCTTGGCCACTCTTTCTGTCCACACAGTGTATTTTTCTCATTCACACAGTAATTCACATTAAGAGCCTTTAGGTCTTGCTCAACATTATCCCTTCATCTGCTTGGTCAGCCATGAGGTTGGACACCACAAGGTTGACTTTGCAAGAGACGCTTAGCTGCAGTCTCTTCTCTGATTCTAACTGCATGCCTGACCCACTGGAGTCATAGGGATTTCACTACAATTACTATACTTGATTTACCATAGACCTCCCACAGTTCCCTATTAGAACTTCTCCACACATTCTCCCTTATTGGCTCCCAAATTCATCTCAACACTTTATTTTCAAAGGATTTTAGTTGTCTGTCTGACGTGTGTGTGTGTGAGAGAGAGAGAGAGAGAGAGAGAGAGAGAGAGAGAATTAATGTTGCCAATGCTTCCAAATTTATTAAGGTGATTTTGGCCCTGCTGAAGGAGCTTTCACCCCACATCTGCCCACCTCCTGCCTAGGATTTAATTCTGACCCAACCTAGCCCCCACATCAGTTCTGACCCCACAGCCTCACCTCTACTCCTGACCCACCCACCCAGTCTAGGAGGGGGACTGCAGCAGAGTCTCTTTCTCCATCTTCCAGGCTAGAGGGGCAGCTCCACGGGCTCTTTGCCCACCCTTCCCAGGCTAGGTACTGCAGGGAGGGGGAGGGAGGGGAAGGAGCAGAGGAGCTGTCCTGTTGCTCGTGGGCAGGATGGAGGGAGTGGAGTTGTCCCTTATGCTGGTCTCTTTCTGTTCATGTGGGGGGAGGGAGTGGGTCACCTCGAGCAGCTGGGCTCTTTCTGCTGCCTGCACTATCTTCCCATCATACAAGAATGGTGTCTGTTCAGGGAAAGAACCCAGTCTGAGTCCCGCAGCAGCCATATTTGGCTGCTCTTCCCCATGAGGTGGGCAAGGCAGTCAATCAGCTTGGGTTTTCCCCCAGGCAGGGTTGAATTTTGGGAGAGTGCTGGAGCTTTAGGCTCATTGTGAGACTTTCTCTGGTCTCAGCCAAACTCGTGTGACTTGCAAAGAAGTCACAGGAGCTGGAACACTGTAAAAGTGAAAATGAAACAATAGACAGGGCAGATGCATGTTAAAAATGAGAGAGAATGAAAGTAGGAAAAGGAAAAAGAGAGATGGATACAGAAATGGAGAAAAAGAGAAGGCACATAACTCTAACCTGAGTAGCTCTGGCCTTGGCTACACTTGCAGGTGTGCAGCGCTGGGAGTTACTGCTGTCTTCATACAGCTGTGCAGGGAAAGCGCTGCAGTGTGGTCACATTTGCAGCATTTTCAGCGCTGTTGGGAGTGGTGCATTATGGGCAGCTATCCCACAGAGCACCTCGTCCCATTTTGGCGCCGTGGGTTGTGGGAAGCTGCAGACTTGCCTACAGCTGAACTGCCTGTCCAGTACAAAGGCTGGTCAGGAATGTGGACTTTTGCAGTCTATGACAATTATCCTATCCCCATGCTACTGGGGGAAGACTTGGCCAACCAGGTGAAGCGGGCCAAGAGAGTGGGAATGGTTACACGTAGCCAAACCAGGCAAGCTTCCAGACCCATTCCTGTTCCTGAGCCGTCCACAGACGCCCTGTCTGTGTTACCAGAGACCCAGACAGAGGTAGTGGACCCGGATACCATGCTAACCACTGAAACCGCCACAGCACCTCCAGTCCCAGGCCCGGAACTGGAACAGCAACCAGCACCAGCAAGTGCAACCACATCTTCAAACTCAACGCCAGAGGGCGCCAGCGAGCCAGAACTGACAGAAACAACAGACAGCCGTACCCAAAAGGCTCAGCCAGAGCCTGAAATACCCTCAGGTGCACCAGCGGAGAGCGGTTCACCAGCAACGGAAACAACCCCATCATCTACATCGTTTCCAGAGGGACCAAGCCCAAGTCCACAGTCTGAGGAAGAACTGGTAACCCCAGCCTCAAGGGAACAGTTCCAGACTGAGCAGGAAGCAGATGACAGCCTTCAGAAAGTGTGGGCGGCAGCACGGAGCACCCCACCGCCTCTCAGCTCTTCTAATTGATCCCGGTTTGTTATAGACCAAGGACTTTTATACAAGGAGATTCTTTCTGGTGGACACCGGGAAGAATGGCAGCTGCAAAAACAGTTGGTGGTTCCAACTAAGTACCGGGGGAAGCTCTTAAGCTTAGCCCATGATCATCCCAGTGGCCATGCTGGGGTAAACAGAACCAAGGACCGGTTGGGGAAGTCCTTCCACTGGGAGGGGATGGGCAAGTATGTCTGGTCTTGTGAGGTATGCCAAAGAGTGGGAAAGCCTCAAGACCAGGTCAAGGCCCCTCTCCAGGCACTCCCCATAATTGATGTCCCATTTCAGCGAGTAGCTGTGGATATTCTGGGTCCTTTCCCAAAAAAGATGCCCAGAGGAAAGCAGTACGTACTGACTTTAGTGGACTTTGCTACCCGATGGCCGGAAGCAGTAGCTCTAGGCAACACCAGGGCTAACACTGTGTGCCTGGCCCTAACAGACATCTTTGCCAGGGTAGGTTGGCCCTCCGACATCCTTACAGATTCAGGATCTAATTTCCTGGCAGGGACCATGGAAAAACTGTGGGAAACTCATGGGGTGAATCACTTGGTTGCCACCCCGTACCACCATCAAACCAATGGCCTGGTGGAAAGTTTTAATGGAACTTTGGGGGCCATGATACGTAAATTCATCAACGAATACTCCAATAATTGGGACCTAGTGTTCCAGCAGTTGCTGTTTGCCTACAGGGCTGTACCACATCCCAGTTTAGGGTTTTCACCGTTTGAACTTGTGTATGGTCACGAGGTTAAGGGGCCATTACAGTTGGTGAAGCAGCAATTGAGGGGTTTACGCCTTCTCCAGGAACTAACATTCTGGACTTTGTAAGCAACCTACAAAGCACCTTCTGACACTCTTTAGCCCTTGCTAGAGAGAACCTAAAGGATGCTCAGAAAAACCAAAAGGCCTGGTATGACAGACATGCCAGAGAACGTTCCTTCAAGGTAGGAGACCAGGTTATAGTCTTGAAGGCGCAACAGGCCCATAAGATGGAAGCATCATGGGAAGGGCCATTCACGGTCCAAGAGCGCCTGGGAACTGTAAACTACCTCATAGCATTTCCCAATTCCTCACTAAACCCTAAAGTGTACCATGTTAATTCTCTCAAGCCTTTCTATTCCAGAGACTTACAGGTTTGTCAGTTTACAGTCCAGGGAGATGATGCTGAGTGGCCTGACGGTGTCTACTACGACAGGAAAAAAAACGGTGGCGTGGAAGAGGTGAACCTCTCAACCACCCTGGAACGTCTGCAGCAGCGACAAATCAAGGAGCTGTGCACTAGCTTCGCCCCATTGTTCTCAGCCACCCCAGGACGGACTGAATGGGCATACCACTCCATTGATACAGGTAATGCTCACCCAATCAGAACCCCACCCTACCGGGTGTCTCCTCATGCCCAAGCTGCTATAGAACGGGAGATCCAAAACATGCTACAGATGGGTATAATCCGCTCATCTACCAGTGCATGGGCACCTCCAGTGGTTCTGGTACCCAAACCAGATCGGGAAATACGCTTTTGCGTGGACTACCGTAAGCTAAATGCAGTAACTCGTCCGGACAACTATCCAATGCCACGTACTGATGAGCTATTGGAGAAGTTGGGACGTGCCCAGTTCATCTCTACCATAGACTTAACCAAGGGGTACTGGCAAGTACCGCTAGATGAACCTGCCAAGGAGAGGTCAGCATTTGTCACCCATGCGGGGGTGTATGAATTCAATGTCCTTCTTTTCGGCCTTCGAAATGCACCCGCCACCTTCCAGAGGCTGGTAGATGGTCTACTAGCTGGACTGGGAGAATTTGCAGTTGCCTACATCAATGATGTGGCCATTTTTTCAGACTCCTGGCCCGAACACCTACTACACCTGAAAAAGGTCTTTGAGCGCATCAGGCAGGCCGGAATAACTGTTAAGGCCAAAAAGTGTCAAATAGGCCAAAACAGAGTGACTTACCTGGGGCACCAGGTGGGTCGAGGAACCATAAACCCCCTACAGGCCAAGGTGGATGCTATCCAAAAGTGGCCTGTCCCACGGTCCAAGAAGCAGGTCCAATCCTTCTTAGGCTTGGCCGGATACTACAGGCGATTTGTACCACACTACAGCCAAATCGCTGCCCCACTGACCGACCTGACCAAAAAGACCCAAGCAAATGCAGTTAAGTGGACTGATGAGTGTCAAAAGGCCTTTACCCAGCTTAAGGCAATGCTCATGTCTGACCCTGTGCTCAGGGCCCCGGACTTTGAAAAGCCATTCCTAGTAACCACAGATGCATCTGAACGTGGTATAGGAGCAGTGCTCATGCAGGAAGCAACAGATCACAACTTCCATCCTGTCGTGTTTCTCAGCAAGAAACTGTCTGAGAGGGAAAGTCACTGGTCAGCGAAAAGGAATGCTATGCCATTGTGTACGCCCTGGAAAAGCTACACCCATATGTTTGGGGACGGCGGTTCCAACTACAAACTGACCATGCTGCACTAAAGTGGCTCCATACTGCCAAGGGGAACAACAAGAAACTTCTTCGTTGGAGTTTAGCTCTCCAAAATTTTGATTTTGAAATTCAGCACATCACAGGAGCTTCTAACAAAGTAGCGGATGCACTCTCCCGTGAGAGTTTCCCAGAATCCAGTAGTTAAAAAGTGTTCTTAAAATGTAAAGGTCTGTTAGTTATATACTTAGTGGTATATGTAAAGGTGCATGTGTTGTATTAATCTGTTTATTTTAAAGTTCTAGAAGAAAATCGCCACCAGTGAGCTTCCCCACTGTCTGCAATTTGGGGGGCGTGTCATAAACAGATAGCTAAGGGTTAATGTCTCTTTCACCTGAAGCACCTGACCAGAGGACCAATCAGGAAACAGGATTTTTTTTTCAACTCTGGGTGGAGGGAAGTTTGTGTCTGAGTCTTTGTCTGTCTGCCTGCTTTTCTCTCAGCTATGAGGAGTGATTTCTATTTCCTGCTCTCTAATCTTCTGTTTCCAAGTTGTGAGTACAGAGATCATGTATTTACATGTCTATAGTTGCTGGAGTGCTTTGAATTGTATTCTTTTTGAATAAGGCTGTTTATTCAATATTCTTTTAAGCAATTGACCCTGTATTTGTCACCTTAATACAGAGAGACCATTTGTAGGTATTTTTCTTTCTTTTTTTATATAAAGCTTTCTTTTTGAGACCTGTTGGAGTTTTCTTTACTGGGAAACTTCAGGGAAATTGAGTCTGTACTCACCAAGGAATTGGTGGGAGGAAGAAGTCAGAGGAAAATCTGTGTGTGTTGGATTTGTTCACCTGACTTTGCATTCCCTCTGGGTGAAGAGGAAAGTGCTTTTGTTTCCAGGATTGGAATTACAGAGGGTGGACTCCCTCTGTTTAGATTCACAGAGCTTGTGTCTGTGTATCTGTCCAGGAGCACCTGGAGGGGGGAAGGGGAAAAGGATTATTTCCCTTTGTTGTAAGAATCAAGGGATTTGGGTCTCGGGGTCCCCAGGGAAGGTTTTTCAGGGGGACCAGAGTGCCCCAAAACACTCTAATTTTTTGGGTGGTGGCAGCAGTACCAACTCCAAGCTGGTAACTAAGCTTGGAGGTTTTCATGCTAACCCCCATATTTTGGACGCTAAGGTCCAAATCTGGGACTAAGGTTTAACAGCCCCGCTGTTGGAGAAGCGGGTGGCTATTGCAATCTGGAAGGTGGCAACTCCAGACAGCTATTGATCAGTCGGAAACCAGTTTGGGGTGGGAAAGTCGACTGTTGGAATTGTTTTGATGCAAGTTTGCAGGGCCATTAATCGAATCCTGCTAAGAAGAACGATGACTCTGGGGAACGTGCAGGACATTGTGGATGGCTTTGCACAAATGGATTTCCTTAACTGTGGAGGGTGATAGATGGGACACATATTCCTATTCTGGCACCACCCTACCTAGCATCCGAGTACATTAATTGGAAGGGGTATGTCTCTGTGGTTCTCCAGGTGCTTGTGGATCACAGTGGGCATTTCCTTGACATTAACACAGGCTGGCCTTGAAGGGTGCATGATGCACGCATCTTTCGGAACACTGGCCTGTTCCGGAAGCTGCAGGCAGGGACTTTTTTCCCAAACCGGAAGATCACAGTAGGGGATGTCGAAATGCCCATTGTGATCCTTGGAGACCCCGCTTACCCATTAATGCCTTGGCTCATGAAACTGTATACAGGGAAGCTTGACAGGAGCAAGGAATGGTTCAACTACAGGCTGAGCCGGTGCCGAATGACTGTGAAGTGTGCTTTTGGCCATTTAAAGGGGCGCTGGAGATCTCTGTATGGGAAGCGAGACTTGGGGGAAAGCAGCAACCCTGTGGTTATATCTGTGTGCTGTACCCTCCATAATATTTGTGAAGGGAAGGGTGAAACATTCAGTCAGGCATGAACCTTTGAACCAGGTTCAACGCCTGGAGGCTGAATTTGCACAGCCAGAGAGCAGGGCTACTAGAGAGGCCCAGCACAGGGCTTCAAGGATTAGGGATGCCTTGAGGGAGGAATTTGAGGCTGAAAACCAACAGTAATGTTTGGTGCCTTGCACGGGAGTGAAGTGCAGTGGTTACAATGTTAGTAGGAATCTGTGTTTCCCAAGCTGATTTGCAGTGCCTGTTTCTTTCCTGGGCTAAGGTATCGTTTTACTTTCTGCAATAATAAAGACTGTTTTCAAAGCCAAGAATTCATTTATTGAAAAGAAAATAACTTTATTGACAGACAGACAACATTTTGGGAACCTAAAAGGGCAGGGGGGTGAGGTGGAGAACTGTACAGTCACAGGTTTGAATGTGTCATGTCTGGAGTGCTGTGTAATAACTGCTGCACTTCAGGATGCCTATACTGCATGGTGATGGGGGTTGAGTGCATAGGGTAAGGGTCATAGTTCTCAAGGCTGGTTGGTGAACGTATAGGTGTTGGAGGCAGCTGCTGGTGGTAAGAACGTGGATGCTGGGGAAGGGGGTTTTGAGCTGACATTGGGGCACAAGTGAAAGAGCTTTGGCGCGGGGGGGCGGCATGGTAGTGCGCTGCCTGAATGTCTACGAGTGCCTGGATAGAGTCTGCTTGGCAAGCCAGGATGCTTATCAGCTGCTTTATGCTTTTCTTCCTGGCCGCTGCGTTTCTCTGGTGGATCCTGCTTTCCGTTTCCCTCCAGTCCTGCAGTTTTTGATTCTCTCTGGCAGAGTGATCCATAACTGCTTGCAGCAGGTCATCTTTGCTTTTTTGCAGCTTCTTCCAGAGGTTTTGGAGTCTTTCAGCTGTTGATAACACGGGCATCCGAGAAGTCAAGGTTGCTTGTAGAAGGGTAAAAAAGGCAACAGTTAACAGAGGCAGCATTGTTTATATCTCAGACAGTTATTCCCACACTGTGAAGGAGTTTACAGTCTTCACAATAGCATAATTTTCCCATGCCAAAGAGAGCACACAGGAGCCCTGAAATGGTGAGTAAGGGGGACTGATTGCTTCTGGGCTGTACTGGGGTTTCTGTGCATTGGGGAAAGCAAATAGCTGCAGGGGGACCTACACTGAACAGTCTCCCAACTTTCCACAGGAGTTGATCCTGCAAGATATCTCGCTGCTGAGGGTCACCAGGGAAGAGCGGGAGGGTCTTCTACAGCAATGCAGATTCCGCCCTGGCCCCTATGCAGCTTGCTTGTGTGCAGCAATGGTCCCCCCACCCCTCGCGGCACAGTGGCGTGGATGCATTAGCCTGACTGGGACAAGGACCACAGTGGCTCTCTCAATAAACTTGCGCGAGCGCATTGCCCACGCTCTGGCTGAAACTTTTGAAGAGATTACCGAGGCCGATTACCGGTAATATTCCACATCTAGGCATGCATGCATGCAGCCCTAACCTTCCCTCCTCTCCCGAAACTTTTCCATCCTGAAAATACAAGCCGCTTACCGGGAACCCGCTCCTCTGCTTGTCCTTCACCAAGTACCAGCTGCTGCGACTGGCTACCTTCCTCCTGGCTTGAGAAGAGCTCCTGGCTGCATGCTTCCTGGGACTCCGGGGTGTCTCCCCCCATCCCAGTACCCTCACTCTTGGTTTCCTCCTCTCACCCCCTCCTCTGCCTCTCCCCCCCGCTCTGAAGTGTCCATCGTGGTCCTCGGATTGGCGGTGGGGTCACCCCCAAGTATCGCATCCTGCTCTTTGTAAAAATGGCAGGTCATGGAGACAGCACCAGAGCGGCGGTTTCCCTCACGAGCTTTGCAATAGGCACTCCGCAGCTCCCTCGCTTTAACCCTGCAGTGCAGTGTGTCCCAGTCATGGCCCCTTTCCAGCATGGCCCTTGATATCTGCCCATAGGTATCATAATTCCTACGGCTGGATCGCAGCTGGGACTCCACAGCTTCCCCCCCCAAACACTGCTTTCCATTGCTCCAAACTGGTGCTCGTTTGGCATGTGGAGGCATGGTCACCTGGAAAGATTCACTAATTGCACTCCACACCTGGCTGAGCAAACAGGAAGGGGATTTTTTAAATTCCCAGGGCATTTAAAGGGCGGGTCACCTGAGGCCAGGGCAGTCGAGTTCGAACTGATGAGCAGAGTGGCTGAACAGGCATTCTGGGATACTTCCGAATACCTCTGGAGGCCAATAACAGTGCTTTTGGTGGCCACACTGGCACAGCAGTGCTGCATCACCAGCGCTGCAGTCGTTATTCCCGAGGAAGAGGTAGAGAACAGCCAGCGCTGTATCCAGGGAGATACAGTGCTGGATGTGCCTTGCAAGTGTGGACGGTATGTTAGTTGCAGCGCTGTAAAGCCGCCACCAGCGCTGCAACTCTCCAGTGTAGCCAAGCCCTCTGTGTTCATTCTCGTGGGTAACAGGGTGGTGAGGGCCCCAGATGAGCCAACACTGTTCCAAGGCATGGTCCTCTTAAGAACAGGTAGCTAAGGGACAAAATCAGGCTTGCTAGGAACTGGGATGGTGGCAACTCTCCGCAACCCCTAGGCTGAAGGCCTGGGAGAGAGAGAGAGAGAGACCTGCAAGTAGCTGGAACTGTAGAGGGATGAGCCTCTGCAGAAGGACTTGCATGCAACAGAATCTGCTGGGTGAGAAGCCCAGCTATGATGGCCGCATAGGAATGCGAGCCTGGAAGGAGGTGGCATTGATACCGGAGGCCATTATAAACTTACAGAATTAACTGAGTCTGGAGAAGATGGTTGGAAGGTTTTGAGTGTTATTTTATGGTAATAAAAGCACCCAGGAGGGAGCAGTATTGTGAAAACACCAGTTGTGTAGTGGGTTGTTTGATGCATGACAGAAGATAAACTGAGGAAGTGGCATGGCCTGAAGCCAGACTGGGTAAGCCCTGTTTTAATATGGTTAATTTGATATATTTCTCTGTATAGAAGGGTCAGTAAGGAAGGGAAATTTGCTTTGCATTTTGCTGATCATTGGGGCAAAAAAATCTTCCAGATAATTGAAATTTAGGAGACATGGAGTATTATCTTTGTGCTACCACTTTTATTTTTTCAGTGCAAGAACTGCATAAATAAAAGCAGAGTGAGAAATTAGAAAGAAGTTTGTACAACTGGAAAAGGTGAAATTTGGGACATCTGCTGTGATTAGACAGGCATGTGTTTGTTTTGCTGCCAGATAGGGTTTCAATGAACTGAAAGCAGCAAGTCCCTGAGTTCCCAGGGATCCAGAAGGTGATGGATAGATACCTCTTTATATAACCCCTCCTGTCAAGAGGAAATGTATTATACTATGCCTCTCACTACACAATACCCAGTACAGACTGTGAACTCATAGATATCCATATTCTACTTTACTCGATGACCCAGGTAATTATAGACCTATCAGTCTGCCATTGATCCTGGGCAAAATAATGGAACAGCTCATACAAGACTTGATTAATAAAGAATTATAGGAGGGTAGTTTAATTAATGCATATCAACATGGGTTCATGGAAAATAAATTATATCAAATTCATTTGATATATTTGTTCTATGAGATTAAAAGTTTGGTAGCTAAAGATAATACTGTTGATGTAATATACTTAGATTTCTGTAAGGCATTTGACTTGGTATCGCATGACATTTTGATTAAAAACTAGAAAAATGTGAAACTAATAAAGCACACATTTAATGGATTAAAAACTGATTAACTGATGGGTCTCAAAATGTGATTGTAAATGGGGACTCATCATCAAGCATGTATGTTTTCATTCAGGTCCAACAAGGATTGGTTCTTGGCCCTACGCTATTTTATATTTTTATCAGTGACCTGGAAGCTAAACCTAAAATAATCACTGATAAAGTTTGCAGATGACACACAAATTGGGGGAGTGATAAATAATGAAAAGGACATGTCACTGATTCAGAGCAATCTGGATTGCTTGATAAATTGAGCTCAGACACAAACTATGCATTTTAATACAGCTAAATGTTAATATATACACCTAGGAACAAAAGCCATACTTACAGAATGGAGGACTATTTTGGAAAGCAGTGACTCTGAAGAAGATTTGAGGGGGGAGGATTATGGTGAATAATCAGCTGAATGTGAGCTCCCACTGTGATGCTGTGGCCAAAAGAGCCAATGCAGTCCTGGGATGTATAAAGAGGGGAATCTTGAGTAGGAGCAAAGGGATTATTTTACCTCTGTATTTGGCACTGGTGCAACCACTGCCTGAATACTGTGTCCAGTTCTGGTGCCCACAATTCAATATAGATGTTGATAAATTGGAGAGGGTTCAGAGAAGAGCTATGAGAATGACTAAAGGATTAGAAAACATTCTTTACAGTGACAGGTTCCAAGAGCTCGATCTATTTAGCTTAACAAAAAAAAGGCACACGGTGACTTGATTACAGTCTACAAGTATCTGTATGGGGAAAACACATTTAATAATAGACTCTTCAGTCTAGCAGAGAAAGGTATAACATGATCCAATAACTGGAAGTTGAAGATAGATAAATTCAGACTGGAAATAAGATTTAAATTTTTAACAGTGAGAGAAAATAACCAGTCATTTACTCAGATATGTGGTGGGTTCTCCATCACTGACAATTTTTAAATTAAAGTTGGCTGTTTTTCTGAAGGATGTTCTCTAGGGATTATCTTGGAGAAGTTCTGTGGCCTGTGTTATACAGAATGCCAAACTAGATGATCACATTGATCCCTTCTGGCCTTGGAATTATGTATTTATATAGTGAACGTGTTTAATTCAAACTGGAGTGTATAGATTTCTATTTACTTGACTTTCCTCTCTGGTATTCTTAATATCAACAGTTATTTGTTACTTGTTAAGTGCTGTATCGTATATAGAATAAGAGGTGGTCTCTGCCACAAGAGGTCTTGCAATCCAAGAACCTGACCAATCTCCCACTGACTTTATGGGAAGCAGGAGCAGGGCCGAAATTAGCCACAGGGTATCAACAGATATGAGTCCCACTGAAATTGATAGGAATTGCAGCTACTTAACCCAGTTCTGAATTTGGCTCTTATTGTTCTGTCCAAACATTATCTCCAACATACTAGATAAAATACAGTGGCTGCAGACCATAGTTTCATTCAATAGGTTTTAATTAAGTTGTCTTTAAGAATGTGAACGAAATCATGCAACCCCTGAAAAGCCTTGCAACAGAGAGGTGTTTTGAGATGGGTTTTAGAGGTGGAGAGGGATTTTGTGGCTGCATAAATAATCAGACATTTTTAAATCTGCCAGCGTCCTTGGGTCTTTCCCTGTTCTTCTTATTTGCATACTCTCCTTTTAAAGATTTTCTCCTAACTGAACCGTGACAAGAATGAGGTGACATGACAGCAAGATCAATGACACACTGGTTAGTACACAGGGACTGTACAGCATACCCACTGTCAGTCATTTAGCCTTCTCCCATTTACCTAAACCCCCTACCAATGCCAGAAGATGGTGCCACACAATATAATCTTATACTGCTTGCTTGCTAGCACTTCCCTGCATGGCATTTAACAGTCTTAACCTGGCTAGAGAGACTGCCCTTTACTCGGGAAATAAAGGAATTCCCAGATGATATGCATCAGGGGATTTGGTTACTGTTACCTATTTTGAACCTGACCAGCTAGTCAAATTTCAGGCCCCTGTACATGTTCCAATTGGGAGTAGAAATTAATGATGGAGTCTGGTATTTTCTTTGATGCAATCTTGTTTATTTACAAGGAATGTACAAGTCCATGAAGGAACCAAAAAACAGGGGACCATAGAATCAAACATGTGGGGCTGGAAGGGACCTTGAGAAGTCATCAAGTCCAGCCTCCTGCCCTGGTGAAGGCTCAAGTAAACCTAGACCATCCCTCACAGGTGTTTGTCCAACCTGTTCTTAAACCACCAACACCACCCCTGGTGAGGGAGATTCCACAGGCTTCCTTGGAAGCCTAGACCTACTACGAGAACTACTCTTTTCTTTAGAATTTTTTCTAATATCTAACATAAATCTCCCTTGCTGCAGATTAAGCCATTACTTCTTGTCCTACCTTTAGTGGACATGGAGAACAATTGATTACCAGCCTTTTCATAATGGCTTATAAGGCCCTATTCGTCTCATTCCCAAGCCTGTAGAACTACCAGGAAGCAAACACCTCCATGCTGCCACCCAGCAACACCAGTAACCAGGTCACACTCTGCTACCCACTCAGGACCCACTGTGGACACAGACCATGGGAAATTCCGCCTAAAGGAGTCTGAGTGGCAGCCTCCCAATGTCTCCTGCCCTGTATAAGTCCAAGGGAAGTGTCTGAGCAACAGTGTGGCTCTCCTCTATCTACCAAGACCATTCCTGCTCTTGAACTCCTGGCTTTGACCTTGGCTTTACTTGGACCTTGCCTCCTGACCTGGACCCTGAAATCTGACAAAATCTGCTCCTTGCTATCTAAGCTGGCCTGATATTGACTATTAACTCCTCCACTACTCTAAGCCTCAGGTTTGACCCTGTTCTGACCCTTGATCCTGACTGACCTTATCAGGATTCTGACACAGCTCTTAACATATCCGAAGATTCTTATCAGATGCCCCTCTGTCTTCTTTCCTCAAAGCCGAGTGTGCCCAGTTTTTTAAATTGTGTATCTTAGATCAGGTTTCTAAACCTTTTATCATTTTTGTTTCTCTACTCTGGACTCCCTCAAATTTATTCACTTTTTTTTTTAAATATGTTCCATGGTAGTTTTGAATTCTAATCCTGTCATCCAAAGTGCTTGCAACCTCTCCCAGCTTTGTGTTATCTGCAAATGTAACAGGCATACGTCCCCCTCCATTATTAAAATATTGAATAGTGCAGGACCCAGGACTGACCCTTGTGGGCCTCCACTAGATACATCCTCCCAGTTTCATACCTAACCATCTAACTATTCTGTGAGTATGGTCTTCCATTAAGTTTTGCACCCATTTTATAGCGATTTCTTTCTAGACCCATTTCCCTAGTTGGCTTATGAGACAGCCATGTGGAAATGTGTCAAAAAACTTACTAAAATCAAGATATGTCATTTCTAATATATTATTTCTACAGCTTCACCCCTATCCATTAGGCCAGTAGTCAAAGAAGGAAAATAGGTTGGTTTGTCATGATTTGTTCTTGACAAATCCATGCTGGCTATTCCTTATAACCCTATTATACTCTAGATGCTAACAAACTGATTGTTTATTCATTTGTTCTGGTATCTTTCCAGGCATCAAAATTAGGCTAACTGGTCTATAATTCACTGTTTTATGCCATATGGATCTTCTCTGGTACATTATTCTCTGCAGTAGGCAAGTTTCAGCACTTTTTTAATATATTGGTTTCTCACAGCAGTGTGAATTCATTTTGAAATCTATGACAATCAATTAAGTAAATGAGAAAATAGAATGCTTGTAATTGAGATAATCAAGCTATATGAAACCCACCCTGCTAGTACTAATATTCATACATTTTAAGATGTACATTAATTATATGCAGTGTAATGGGTACAATTAGATTTAGGCTGCTGTTGTAAAAATAGGAGAAATCTGTGACAGTAAGATAAGACGTTTCTAAAACATGAAACTGTCAGTCTCTTTAAAACAGGTCATTATCCCTTTTAAGGTGCAGGTGTTGCTGGGGCCACTTAGGCTGGTCTACACTATGGAGGGGGGGATCGATCTAAGTTACGCAACTTCAGCTACGTGAATACCGTAGCTGAAGTCAACGTATTTAGATTGACTTACCGTGGTGTCTTCACCGTGGTGAGTCAACTTCTGCCACTCCCCCGTTGACTCTGCCTGCGCCTCTCACAGCTGTGAAATATAGGAGTCGATCGGGGGTCGATTTATATAGACTAGACGCAATAAATCGACCCTCTGCTAGATCTGATAGATAGTGTAGACATACCCTTAGAGACACTTCCAGGGGTCCTGACAATGCTATGTCTGAATTAGAGTGTCTAAGGAGATGTCGACAGTTGCTGAAACTGATGACACAAGTAGCAATGCATTTTTTATTTGTGAAAGCCGGAGTTCCCCCTAGGAGGGGGTGAAAGAATCTCTCCCTTAATTTCTGGGAATAGAAGGAACTTTGTGTTACTGAAGCCAAAAGTTACTGAAGGCCTAAAACCAAAGTTCAATAATCTGGGACTGTTCTGACTGTGCTTCTTTGAAGCAAAGGATAACCCAATGTATTGACTGTTGATTGGTTGGGTCTCCAGGAAGCCTACAGAGGTGTTGTCTGACATGCCTCTGTCATGGAGGGTCAAATAATATTCAGATACACAGGGGACTCCACTTTCCCTCTATTTCAATACATTCCTTTACAAATTCCTAGCTGCTTCAGTATGGGTTCGTTTTCTCCAAGTTCATTGAGACTGTATTTGGCTCTGGCATAAATTGGATCAAATTGTGATTTCTTAGACTGCAGCTGGCTCTTGTATTGGTGTAAAAGGGACAATGTCACAAGGAGACTCTCTCCACTCTATCCAGGGGCCAGTGACATTTGTAGTCCTTCCTAGCATCTCGGGGGTTCAAGTCACCCAAATGATTGTGGGAAGGAGCAGGGTCATGGCCCCTCTCACACCACTCGCTGACTAGCACCAAAGAGAGAAGTGCTTTATCATAGAGCTCTTGGAGCAGCTGTGCCTTGCTGAGGCAGCATATCTGGGGCAGTTGGGCTGCACCCCTTCTTCAGCTCAGATCTGCATAGCCTGGCTGCTTAACAACATTAGATGGGATTGTCAAAGGAGCTGAAATGAGCTAGACACCCAATAACCCCCTTTGAAAAAGCCCAGCTCTTGTCAGGCTTGTTTTAAGATTGACTCTTCAGGGTAAAAAACCATCATACATTTGAATAATGTTTACATTAGCTTGAGGAAATCAATACAGAAATGATGAACAAATACAATAATTTCTCCTTTTGTTTATTTTTCCCAATGTTTAAAAAAATCATCTTTTACAGAACAATGCTCTTTCTCATGGCAGATATGCCTATATGTTAGCATCGTGCTTTCTGATAATAGTTTACATGTTGAGAAGGAGAGAGGTGAAGATACGAACTATACGTTGATACTGTCAGTTTTTCATTTGTTTGTTCCTTTTTTTTAATTTGACATTTATACAAAAAATAGTATCTTGATTAGCAGCTTGACTGGCAACCCCACAAAACCCTAAATAATACTTTGAAAGAATTCACTTTTACAGACACTTACAGTAGATAAAACAATATATACAATTTTGACAAATAAATACATAAGTACAGCCATTCATATATAATGATACACTTAAAGTTCAGTTGCTATCAACACGCTTTTCTAATTAATTACTTCCTTCATTTAGAAATTGCCCTTGCCTTCTATGCTTTAAAAAAATCCCCATAAAGAATCAATATCTGCACTGAATTTAAATATTAGGAAAGATGGAAAATGAATCTTGAATACTCACTGAAGTATTCCCAAGTCAGCTGACAGGAAAAGCTACAGTGAAAAATTCCTCCAAAAGAGACATTTCCCCCTTCCCTGCACCCCTCTCCTCCCTCCCGCCCCCAGCTTCTTAGTACCATGTGCTTTGTTCAGCTACAATTCAATCAAAACTAAATATGACTGTGTTCATATTTTGATTTAAATGATTTTAAAATCCAGCACTCTTAAATTGTCATTTGCCCTGTTCTTAACAAAACAAAATGACCTTTAATGCAAATATTTGTTTTGATTAAAGAAGGCCCAATGCAAACATTGCTTGTTGCTATTTAACCTTATTCAGTCCAACACAAATACTTTTGGGTTAGAGGGACAGTGTGCCGGTTTTAGGACCATACATATCCCTTTCCAGATGTGGCTTGCATATTCATTTTTTGAGTGATGAGAAAATATAACATAGATAATATTTTTACTTCAAGGTTCCAGAGATACAGACAAGGTTTTCATCTCGAAGCCAAAAGACCAAAAACATCAAGACTCTTGATCACGACCTTGGATAGGCCAAGAGACTACTTACACTTGATCTTATCTCATTACTAAACCCATATCATGGTCGTAAAAAGCTAGTGAAGTACAGTATCAGAAAATTAATAAAAATAGAAAATTAGTTCATGTTTTATTTCACCTACATAAAAAAGTCTAGTATATTCAAAAATTAGGGTACACATGCTTAAGGCTCTTGAAGCACTGGACAAACATAATGCCTAACCCAGCTCCATGCATAACAGAATATTACATCGCAAGCAGACTCTACATATATACAGCTGAATATAGAAGAAAATGCCTTCAAAATATATGTACGAGTTCCATGATGAATATTTACATTTCTGTCAAAAAGCTATTTATTTATAAACACCAGGAAATAATATTTTCAAGACGTACTTGCTAATCATTAAAGCAATTTTTACGCTGTCTGAGGCAGTTTGCTCATAAAGGAGGAAATTCAAGGCCCTCCAAGCTCAAGCCCTGTGATGAGGGGAATAGGAGCCCTGTGACCCTCATGGCCAAAGAGGGGTGGTCTCTCTGCTGCCCCCAAATAGGTTCAGCAGAGTGTGAATGGCTGGAGGTAAGGTCACAGGATTCATGAGTTTTTGGATCCAGGGCCCAATACCCCCATACAGTATATGCGATGATACAGCAGAGGCTATTCCAGCTTATTGGTTGGAACAGTTACAGTAAGTGTCCATGGAGAGACTGCATTGCAGTCTGTGGTTTACCCATGAGCTGGGAGTGAATTCCATCTTTCACCCTCCATTTAGTTACCGGTACATAGTTGGGCTTGTGTGTGAAAGGATGAAATTCTCTGTGTGTGTATGTCTCTCTCTGTGTATAAAATGCATACGTGCAAACAGTTGAACTTTGTTTTCTTAGATATCTGAGTTTGGCAGGAAGCAAGAATAGCTTTATCAAGGGCAGCTGAGAAGGATATATCTTGATTTCATTGTAGTAAATTCAGCGTACATAGGAACATTTCTGGATTTTTATCTAAAGATATACATGCTACTGTAGTTATAAATTAGCGGCAACTTTTGGGCTAACTACTGTATAGCTTCACTTCTAACTCTGAAGTAAAGCTCCATGCCCATTGTTTTCATTCACTGCACTATATGGTGTGGTTTAAAGGCCAAATCCTCCTCACCTGATTTATACAAGCAGTTCCCGTGAAATCAATAATACTGGTATGTGAATGAGGTTAGCAGGATTTTTCACTAGTGTGTAAGCTCCTTGCTGGAGGAATGCTCGCTCACTTGTTTATAAAGTGCTATGTACACCTATGGCATGATATTAACAGATAAGATTAAAGACAAAATTATGTCAGAGATTTCACTTGAACAATGAATCAATAATTTCATACTGCTTCTCCATGGATATCCTGAATGACATATGGACTAACTATCCTTCTGCACTTACACAACACTGGACACCAGCGATTGCTGAATAATCCATAGCTATAACTTTTATGATGAATTTTGCCTCTTTCAGTTTGCAAACTGTGAACATGCAGCAATATTTTTGAATTCTTTTTGCTGAAATTATTCAGAAAATAATTTCAGCACGTAATTCTTGGATTGTATTGTGAATACAGTTGGCTGAAATTTTTCAGACAAAACTCTTCATGCAATGATGGCCTTTTTCAAAAATGATTTTCTTTTGTGAAAAAATGTCAGTTGTCAATTTTGTTTTATGAAAAAGGCTGTGCTGCTTTAATTTTTTAAGAAAATGTCGTGTGTTGTCAGAATGGTTATAGAATGTTCTTTCTTAAAATAACTTTTCAGAACATGAAAATTTTAGATAACCATTTTTCAAAATGATGAATATTTTACAAAGAATGAGTAATAGTTTCATTCTGAGCACATCAAAACAAAAACAAGATCAACATTTTGAATTTTTTTACAAAATTATTTTTGGATTTTTTGACCATCTCCAACTGTAAATATTTAATATTTGAAATCTGAGTAGTTTTGATTGGACATTTAGGTCACCTGGATGAATGAGCATATCTGTTACTATCAGATGTGAGTGAGAATTGTCATGTTTACTAGGTGAAAATTCAATTTCTCTACTATACTATACTCTATACTATTTGTTTAAATGTTTGTTCCAGTGAACATCTTGCAAGAATATTAACAGAAAGCACACTTGTGTGAAGGCAGTGAAAGTACATTGCTTTAATGATTCAAACAAAAAATATTTTTCAGTAATCTTGCTCCACTAGTATCCATAAAGGTTGGAGAGATGTGCTTCTGAGATCTATTGTCCTCTCATTATATGCACAGGCCTGAGACGGGAGTAGAGAAGAGCAAGCATGAGGAAGCAGGTTATGCTGTAGGAAGAGGCCAGGGAAGGAAAGGGAATCCTAAAGGGGAAAGGTATTTGTACCTAGAGGGGAAAATTTAAATTATGCAGTCACATGTTTTGTAGTCTGAAGACCAAATTCTGCCCTGGAATCTGTGTGCCCAGCTCCCAGGCCCTGATTCAGGAAAGTACTTAAGAATGGACTTAACATTGAAGAATGTTCTTGAGCCCCATTGACTTCAATCCCATACTTAAAGTTAAGTGTGTGCTTAAGAGCTGTCCTGAGTTGAGATGCTTTCCTGAATTGGGCCTCAGTGACTTCTTGGTTTAATAATGACTTCGCTGGTAGCTCCACGTATGAAACAAAGACTAGAATTTGGTTTATGTACATGTTGCTTCTAAATATTCTTGATTTTGCTGTGAAGATCTGTTCTCCCCTTGAGAGATCCACATAACTGCTATTATACTTTCCTTCTGTTGCCCAAGAAGGAATTGACTAAATATTTTTTGTGTTGTCCAAATTCTCCTCTGCTTCACTGGTATAAATCTTGAGTAATTACAATGTAATGGGTGCACTGTGGTAAAAAGCAGAATTTACCTCTAAGAAAGCAAAATGCTTTAAGTACCATATGTTGTGTTTAATTTTAATGATATACTGAGTGATGTGGAGATGGTAAACTTGCTTCTAGTCAGTAAGACAGTAAGAAAGGATTGTTTTACTGATATTTTCCATTCAATTCAATAAAATTCCATTCAATTCAATAAAATTACATATTTGCTATGGCAGACACTATAATTTATGAAAATTCCATTGGTGATAATACTGTCTAGTCCAATAATACTGTACCAAAATAGTATTACTGTTAGTGCATATATATCTCTACAAGTCCTAAGTAGTACTAAGGAGATATGCTGCACTTGTTTTAAAAAGAAAATGTTAAAGTACGTTAAGTACCTTTATCCTGAATACACATTTGATTTGATTTTTAGTTTTTGTTGCACACATTTTCTTCTTGTATTTCACAACAAATTATATTTCATTCTAAGATTATATTTGATAGGGCTCTTTTAGTCAGGGGGAATTATGTGGTTTTATTAAATCTACATATACAAGCCCCCAAAAGGCGGCATTTTTTATCTTTGGGCAGGTAATGTTTCTAAGACCTACAGTATTTTGATTTTCAATGTTATATTCACACTTGTTTAAATTCTGCCTTTCTGCCAGCAATAAACTGATTTTTAAACTGCACATACTGTACAGTAAAATGTACATGGCAATACGGGTGTATAAAATCAGTGCAAAGACAGCACTCAAGCTGTAAATGCACACACTTAGTATATTTTTTTAATATTTGTGTGTATATTTATGAATAGAGCCCAAAAAAAAGACACTTATAGCTTGTGAGGATGAGATAAAGATGTTAACATGATTCTTCATTTTTTAGGGCCAGACTTTCATCTCAGATTTATGGGCATGAATTGTTATGCAGCTCTGGTTAGCTACTACTGTTCTTATACATACAGGTGCAAGAGCTGATTTTTTAAAATGTTGTTATAGGGAGCAATGACTCTGAGATTTGACTCTGGCCCCTTTAAGTTGTGTAAAGTCTTTTATGAATAGAGTCTGAAGAGTGCAAACCAGGAGTCAAGACAAGAATGCAAAATCAGTTATTAAAACCCTCCTCAAAGTTAATTTTCCTATAAATTATCCGATTCCTTTCTGCCCAAATAATAAAAAAAGTATTTACATCTGTAAAAATCTTAACATCTGAGATGCTTCTTGCTTGACATGTCATTCCAAATTCTGTGCATTTCTTCTGGAGTTATCTGATGCACTGTGATCACTCTGCGATATCTACACAAGCTGTAGGCCATCTTCCAGTGATTGAAACCACTGTTCTGGAAGGGGTGAATGCCAAGCTTCCGAAGACAGAGTCCCACATATACATCTTCCAGATGAAGAAGTCTGGTATGGAGGGAGGTTTTGTAAATCAGTTCTGCTACGTCAGCTGAAAAAATGTAGCCAGTGCCTGAACAGAAAGGTGGATAATTGCTGTCAGGGTACAAATCTCTGGGCATGTACCATTTACTGCGGACATCCCTTATTGGTCCTCCATTGATGACATAACCAGTAAAGTACCTTCTCCTTGGCTTGGTATTGGGTTTGAGAAGTTTATAAATAAGGTTATCCATATTTACAAAAATATCACTGTCTGTCTTCATAACGTACTTTGCTTTTGAACAAAATGTGGCCACCCACTTCATACCCATTAACGTTTTAAGAGTAAGGTTATGATAAGAGTCAATGAAGTCCTCAACAATAATGTCATGAAAAATTTGACTTTCTTGCTCTACCATCTGATTTAATACAGGATCTGCATTCTTCCCAAGAAGGAAGAGAGTGGCAATTTTAATGCCTTTAAAGTTGTTTTCGTCTCCCCAAGTCTCTCGAATTGCTTGTCTTGCATCAAATTCTTTGTGAGTCGTGCTGATCAAAATGACTAGGAAAGGGATGCTTTCCTCACACTTATTAGGCTCATTTATAAGGAAATCAAATGAATGTGGATTTATAGGTCGAGTTCTTATATTACCAAAGGAGACATTTTTCCTGGCTATCGATATGGTATTGAAGTGTCTGTGGCCAGTGTAGGAAGAAGTAGGACGAGTTATACTTAAATACCAAAGAGCACTTGCCCAACAAACTACTGTCAGAACATATAAACATGAGACCTTTGAAGCCATTGTTTCTGTAGCTCCTCTATTCAGTATAGTGAATAAATAGCCTTCTTACCATTAGCATCTCTGTGTCCTGCAAAGGCAGCATATTATTAACAAACCTTAAAGTTCGATATAGAAAAATAACTGTGTAATTGTTCATGGATCTCAGATGGAGGATATTAACCCTGAAGAGGCTTTTTTCTTTCTTTCTTTGTATAGTAGCAGCTTCTATTTCTTGAAATTTTCATTTCTCTCTGAAAAATATGAGAAAAAGATTTCCATTGCTATGTCATATATTCTTAAGACATAAGATTTATCATTCTCCTGAATTTTATTTCATGAAATCCTTTGATACAACATAATGTACTGGAATATACCCATCCTGGACGAACATGTTTATGAAATATACAGGCTAATAATTCATCTTGTATTATATCCAATTGAAAAGATTGTTACTGTATTTTAGATCATCAGTAAAATTTAAAAGGGATTTGCTGGGAATTCATCTCTTTCTTTTGGACTACCACAATCTAGCATAATATTTTAAGATAAATTATAAAGCATTTTACATTAAAATATAATTAAGTAAATGAAATGTTAAAATATACATATAAATTAATATTTGCTTACAGTCTTCTTTAATAAGGCACACAAGTCTTGTAGGACGGAGTTAGTGGAGTATGCGTATGGATATCTACAAACCCAGTTTTAATATAAATTGTACTACTATGTGTCCTGGCAACAATTAAAATTAAATTAAGCAGGTTTGGACTAGAATCCTGTTCCTAAGCATAATAACCATAATAGGGAAGAATATGCTGTCGTAAAACAGCCCATAATAAATCCATGTAAAGATCTAAATACAAATCTAGTAGAGACAATGGTAGGAAGATGTGATTATAGTTTTTTTTCTAAACAAACAGTGCAGTAGCTTTCTGCAGCATTGCTCTAGCTAATACTGTGCCTCATCTACAGTAAATATTGCCCTAGTGTATGCTTATGGTGATTTGTATTTTTTAAAACAATAAACTGAGACACTATCATGGTAAAATTTTTTTGAAAGGTTGCAAAATACTCATGCGAAAGTACACTTTTTTAAAAAAGTGCTTGTTTTGCTACTCTCTGTTACTGACTCAACAGACACATGTGCATATTTACTAGAGGGGAGAATTTTTCCTGCAACATAGGCTATTCTACAGTTACAGGTGCATGTAGACTATAGACGCTACATATGTAGCTATGTGCCACAGGGAGGCAGGCTGCGTCCACACTTGTCACTGTGATGTGTAGCTACATGCCACAGGGAAAGACTTCAGCAGTGGAGACTTGCAGGAGCCTTTCTGTGCTGTGTGTAGCTACACGTAAGTGTAAACTAGGCTGACCAGATAGGAAGTGTGAGAAATCGGGACAGGGGGGTGAGGGGGTAATAGGAGCCTATATAAGAAAAAGCCCCAAATATCGGGACTGTCCCTATAAAGTCGAGACATCTGGTCACCCTAGTGTAAACACAGCCTGCCTGCCTGTGGCGTGTAGCTACTTGTGTACTGTCTCCCCACTGCCAGAGCCTTTTACTGCAGTGGGAAAAGACTCAGGCAGTGGGGAGACAGTGGGACACTAAACTGAAGGCACAGTTCTGGCATGTAGAGAGCTGTGTAGGAATATATACCTTAGGGCAGGGATTCTCAACCTTTTTTCTTTCTGAGGACTCCCTCAACATGCTAGAACAACTCCAGGGCCCAGCGAGGGATGGGAGCACTCAGGGCTCTGGGCCAAGGTGAGAACCCTTGGGCATAGATGTAGTTTGACTTCAGTTTTTTGGGTGGGGGCAAGGGCTGGCTGGGTTCTGGCCAGCTCTGCACAGTGGGGTCCAGGGAGAGAGCTCCACCTTTACCCCCGACTCACCTCAGCAAGCCACCCACCTATCTGGGACTGTGTGCCAGTGGCTGCTCCCCCAGGGCTCTGCTAGGCCGGAGCCACCCGGGCAGCTCTGACTGGCTGCGTGAGCAGCCAAAGGGGGCTGGGAGCTGAGAAGCAACCACTACCCAGGCGGGCACCAGCACCAGATGGGGAATGCCACAGCTGCCCACTCTGTGGCACTGCCAGCCAGAGGAGCTGCCTGGCTCTGGCTTCCCGCCTAGGACCTGGCTGGGGGAGAGGAGGAGGGGGAGGAGTGGTGCTTCCCCCGGAACTGCCCCATTCTGGGTAAGGCACTGCAGTTTGGGGGGCAACACCCTTGTGCCCC
The DNA here is from genome assembly GCF_007399415.2 of Gopherus evgoodei. NCBI lineage: Eukaryota > Metazoa > Chordata > Testudines > Testudinidae > Gopherus > Gopherus evgoodei. Next base: position 43,431,587 of record NC_044332.1, read on the forward strand.
CTCAACTTTGCCCATGGGCTCAAGGTTTCTGCCCGCATCATGGTTTCAGCCCCGCCCTGCTCGTGGTGGCAGCTGGTGGGGAGAACTCAGGGTTTCAGCCCCATGCTGCTCCTGGCTACAGCAGGAGGGAGCTAAGGGTTTCAGGCCTGCCTGGTCTCAGATGCAGCTGGCAGGGGGATGGGGAGAGCTCGGGGTTTCTGCCCCATGCTGCTCCCGGTTTCAGCCTCACAGGGTGAGGGGGCACCGGGACTTGGGGCTGAAACCCTGAGCTGCTCCACATGTCTGCCCTGTGGAGGGCCCCTGGGGCTCAGGGCACCAGGTTTCAGCAGCGGGGCCCTATGGACCCCCTGAAAAGGCTTGTGGACCCCGGTTGAGAACCACTGCCCTAGGGCTCAGGCTTGTAGGGCACTCTAGACTACTCTGCTCACCTATCAGTGCTTCACCATCTACACTGCTAACTGAATGTGCATGACTGTACTCTATACACCACCATAAATGTAGATGTAGTCTCAGAGTTTTGAATGAATGTATCACAGAACACGGAATAAGTGCTGTTAACATTCATTTTGAGCAAAAGAACAGCTTTAATAGTGTCTATGCTCATTTTGGGTGCCCAGAAAGAAGGTTCTGGGAAAACTGGGATGGTTCCGGGAAAACTGGGCTCATGTGCTAATGAATTCAAAATTTTGCCCTCTGATGCACAGGTGCAGCTGTCTTTGGAGTAAACTGAGGCTGTGTGCATATTAATTGTGTGGCAAAAAAAACCCTGATGGACTTTCCTAAAAGAAGCAGATCGATACAGCAAAAAGAGGGAAAATGTCACTCTAACTTTATTTCCAGATTAGGACATTTTTTTTAACCAGGAAGTGGAAACAATGGCTGTATTGCCATGCCTTACAGCATTATTTCTATAGACTACACATGGGTAACTGAAAGGTTAGCACAAGCCTGAGAGACCAATTAGCCCACCTGCTTACACCTGGAAACTGTGTCAGACTCAATTTCTTATCAAACCCAGCTGGGGAGGAGGTAAAGGAAGGAGCTCAGAGTGGGAAGAGAGACCCATGAGAAGAGGGGGTTTGAGTATCCTATCTAAGTGAAAGGAACCGGGGGGAGTTACAGCAATAAAGCCAGCCCAGTGGTGAGCACAGAAACAGGGGCAAGGCCCCTGGGAGGTCACCCTTTGGGTTGGCATTCTGGAAGAGGAATAAGGAGCTGGGGAGAACCAGAGAGACTGAAAGTACAAGCCTAGGGGGGTGGTGGCATGAAAAGCAGTGGCCTAAATTTGTTTTATTTGGGGAGTTTATGTTCTGCTGAGAGATGCTGGGCAGAAGCCCAGAAACCCCTGATTCTGAGAAGAGTGGGATTGAAGAAGAACCCAGGAGGGCTGGAAGATTTCAAATTGATGATTACTACTGTGAAGGACACAGTTTCATTGGGATAATGATACACCAAAAGGGGTGAAGATGTATGTAACTTGGCTCTGGGGCTGAGTCCCTAGAAGAACCAGACCACCACAGGACCCCAATGGTCATTAGAAGGAGGGGACTGAAGGGAAGATCCTGTAATGCTGCATCCAGCCATGAAGGGATATGCTGATTGATGAGTTCTCTCTTCTATGCAGGTACAAAAACATCCATATTAGAAAGTGTGTTTTGTAATCCAAGATCATTTATTTGCTCAAGTTATGCAGTGAGTTAAGGAAGGAGTGGCAGTGTAGGTCAGCTGTGCAATCATGATACGTAAAATCTTAATATTGTACCATACCAGGCAATATTCTGTATATGCTGCAGAAAGTGGTTTAGGACATTTTTATAGTGGATTGGGATATGGCTTTCCTTTTCCCTTCCCCAGTAAATATAGGCACATTAGTTACCACACGTAGCTGTACAGATTTCTGAGGGAGAAGAAAATTAACTAATACATTTTAGAAACTGTAAAATTACATAAAATAGATTTTTTCAATCCACTTATTGTGATTTTAAGGTCCCATATATCTCATGATCTAGCAGGGCTAGAAACTACAAATGTGTCACACGAGTAGGAAGAAAGATTCCTAGCTTTCTCATTGGGGTAAAATTTTCATTAGAGATCAGATCTTAAAGCCATCACTCATCCAAGAATGATTATTTCCCATCCTGGCCCTTAGGCTCATGTAACTCAAAATGAAATTTCACAGTTTTCTGGTTGTGACACAAAGACCTCTTAGTGCCAATGGGCAGAGGGCACAGGGAATGCATAGGCTTTTATAGGGATCTTCTGGGCCAGATATTTGCATAATAGTTCACCAGTGGGTGATGTCTCTACCAAGAGCCAGAAGCCCACTGGTCGTCATAATCATTGTGAAATGTATGTACAGTAATATGTGAGGAGGGGTGTGTGTGTGTGTGTGTGTGTGTGTATTTATATATATATATATATATGTGTATATATATATATATATATATATATATATATATATATATATATATAAAATATAATACGCACACTGAAAATTATGTTCTTAAGGTCTGGGAGTAAGGCAGGTCACCAGAAGGTGACACTGCTTGGAGATGTTCCTTTCAGGCAGGAGGTGGCAGATGCCTATCTCCCAGTCTGTTTTTTTTTGTGTAGGGTATGCCTATTTGCATAATGAATCAAAGGTGGAATGAAGGACTGCAAAATTGACAAGAGGAAATTTACAGGATGAAATAAACAGCAGGAAGATGTGCTGTTTATGAATAAAGACCAAGTATTGTTCTGGTGTACCTTGGGGGTGCAGGGGAATGCACACAGTCTTTCACCTAGGAGGTAAGCTGGCGGTTTGCTTATCTCATGAAAAGTGTTTGACTATAAAGCACTGCAAGGATTTTGGGTGAGCAATACTCTACAAGACAGGAGAGTATCTTGTTAATTAATCTAGGCTTTAGAAAGCATGTTAAATTTTATTTTATATATTTGCTACTATTTAAATCTCTGGGCTTTGTTAAATAAACTTAGATATGTTTGTAGTGAGAACAAGTGTAAGTGCTGTGGGCTGAGCAGAGCAATGATCTGAGGTGGAAGCAGTAAGTTGGGGTGTATTGTTTCTGTGGAAGTAGCAGATCTGTGAATACTACAAGTGTCCAGTGGAACAGGGACTGGACACACCAGGAGGATGCTCAGAGGACTCGGCTATCGGAGTGTGTCTGTTGCTAACGTGTACAGTGACATCAGGGCCTGCAAGGCCTAGAGGGGATGACCTGTGTTGCCCATGGCCAGTGGAGATAGAGAGCTGACCCTCAAAAGGTACAGATATGACTTCTGATGCTAAGAGCAGGTGGTAGTGAGGTGCCTCCCAACCTTGGGTACCCCAAAGGAGTGTCACAATGACTGTTTGAAAGCTGTTCCTAGGTTTGGAATATTAAACATAGCCCCAATAGTGAGCTTTATGTCCAGAACTCAGATGAGGTGTTCAAAGGTACATGATAAATGCAACCTATCACATGGTTCTGCGGGTTCACCTGATTTAGAAATATCTCCTAGAGATCACCATCTCATATGTATGGGTGTGTGTGTGTAACAGGTGTAATGCGTGTGCATGTACTTTAAAAGCTTCATTGGTTTCCTTTGTAAACATAGATTTTCTTAGTTTTATGATGACAATAGTAAAAACACACACAAAATGACCCCCCTCCAAACATACAGCAATGTCTTATTTAGTCACCCAGCAGTATCAATAGCTCTCTGTGTGTTCCTAGTTTGTGAGAAAAGAAAATAGGAGGATTGTTGAGAACTCAGAGAGTGAACGATTGAAATGACATCCCACAAATTGCAACAGGGTGTGGAAGAGTACTTAAGATTTAATATCTGATACAAACATGGATTTTAATTTTTTTAAAGAATGTGTGTTAATGCTGTATTAACACACATTCTTTAAAAAAAATTAAAATCTCTATTTGTATCAAAGTGGGATGTAGAATATAGCATTTGACTTTGATAGCCAATTCACTACTTGCTTCCAGAGTATGTCAGGTCAAGTTTCATATCAAGAATATTAGCACAGCAAATATTAAAGCTTTGTTCAGAATACTAGATCTTGAATTTTCTTTCTCTTACCGAAAGTTTTAAAAATGCCACTGTATATATTAGCTTTAAGTGACCAGAATCTCATTATTAAAGATCTCCATTATCCATTCAGGATCTGATGGCATTTTAAGCTAATAGTTTTTTAGATAACCTTTCTGATTTGAGGGTAAACCCACAGCATCCTGCATATAACAGATAATTGGTATAAGGTAGCTATATTCATAGTACAATAGACTTGGGCAAATATAGTTCTTTTTATGTTTGGTTGTGGTGCTAAAATAAATGTTCCAAGTTTTCTATTTATTACCTTTTTTGTGTTGACATATCCTGTCAAATGCTCAATATGCTCTACTTAGCACTTTCAGGATGATTGCAATGATGGAGTCTTAATACTGGTGCCTCGGTATACACAAATACTTCAGGCTCTTTGCAAGTTTTTAGAAGCAGTACACATGCTTTCTCTTGACAAGACAGAACATAAGTCTTGTAGCATAGTGTCCCATGAAACGGTTAATCACGCTAGCATTGTCAGTTCAGATGCTTGTAGTAATATTTTAATAACTTTAGTTTTGTATCTTGAATATGTAGTCTTAAATACAATATCAAAACTTCTTAAAAAATATTTCTAATGTGGCTAATTGTACCAAGCTATTCTATGTGGCAATCAGTCATGTGCTGTCAATATCGTCACAAGGGAGCTCACCTATACAAACTGTTTCCTTTGTCCTGTCCTGTCAGAGAGGAGGACTGAGAAATCTATTTAAATCACCACACAGTTGAATAGGAGGCAACAGCACTAGGCAAACATTTACATTAAGGGAATCTGCTGTAGAAGTCTATTTTGTACAGTAACTCCTCACTAAAAGTCATCCCAGTTAACGTTGTTTCATTGTTACGTTGCTGATCAACTAGGGTACATGCTCATTTAAAATTGTGCAATGCTCCCTTCTAACCCTCGTAGCCGCCTGCTTTGTCCACTGCTGGCAGGAAGAGCAGTCCATTGCAGCTAGCTGGTGGAGGCTTGGAACCAGGGTGGACAAGCAGCCCCCCCACCCCCCTAAATTCTCCGTGCTGCAGCTGCATAGCAGGCTATCAAACAGCAGTTCAGCTGCTCCCAGAGACTCCTGCTTGCTGTGCAGGTGGGGGGGAGGTAATGTCAGGGTGTCCCCCTCCCCCTACTCCTGCACCCCGCTTACTCCATTTCCATATAGAGCAGGGAGGGAACACTGATGGAGAGAGGCGCAGAGAGCTTGGGGCAGCAGCTGCTATATCCATTTAAAAAGAGGATGCACTTAAGAGTGGGTCAGCTTACTTTAAAGGGGCAGTGTGCATCTCTCTCTCTCTGGCTCTCCCCCATACACACAAGGTGTGTCTGTCTCTGTCTGCTATGCTGTCTCCCCTCGCTCATGTTCGTGCTGCTTTGTGTAAGAGGCTACATTAACAATGTGTTAACCCTTGAGGGCTCAGCCAAGCGCTAGTTCATCATTTAGCAGCAAGGCATTCAGCCCTCTTGCACCTTCTACCTTCACCACCTCAGCCAAGCTTCACAATCCTTACAGCTGTGAACAGTATTAAATTGTTTGTTTAAAATGTATACTGTGTGTTTATCTATATAATATATAGTTCTATGGTGAAAACAATTTCTCTGGAACCTAGCCCCCCCTGTTTACATTAATTCTTTTGGGGAAATTGGATTTGCTTAACATAGTTTTGCTTAATCACATTTTTTGGGACTACAACGTTAAGCGGGGAGTTACTGTACTTAAAAAAAAAGTGTGAAATATATACTGAGTACAGAAGTGCATTCAAGCTTTTGTATTTTTAAATGGCGGGATGTGTATGAGTTGGGGGATGGGGAGACAGAGAAAAGGGATAGACCTGCATGTAGGGAGAGTCTGGAAAAGTGGTTTTTTGTTTTTTTTTAAATGTCTGAAACTGCTTTCCAAAGGTAAACGATTTGAGTATTTTTCTGTGCTAAATAATTTTTAGCAATAGTCAGAGCAGGGGAGAACATCCAGAGTGGTGGAATTCTAGAGCCCGCTTTAGCACATCAATTGTAGGATCAGTCATTTTTTATGGCTAATGGACAAAAGATTATGTCATCTACTTCCAGTAATGCTCAACTTGCACAGTAATTCCATTAATGCTGCTGTTGCACAGTGGTATGAAGCTGGTGTCACAATAATATATGGATTTATTGGGCAGGGGAACATAGATTTTCTATGAGAGAAAATAAGCCAGTAATTGAGAATGTCAAAGGTTGCCAAGTACTTACATTAAATATGGTTCTGATTCAGCAAGGTACATAGCTTTGACATTAGTAGGTCCAGTTGTGTGCTTAGTATTAGGCATGTGATTGAGTTGCTTGCATGATCATTGACAGTAGCCAAAGTCCTCTGTAATGTGCTGCAGACTGGACCTAGATTCAGCACTAATGACACCGCCGCCCCCCCCGCAGCACTCTTGCATTTTTTAGGCATTTCAAGTATATTTAACATTTTTATGACTGCCTTAAAATATGAAAATGAATGATCCAACTAAAGAGAGAGACAACCTTGTGTCTTTGCCTAACTGATTTAGGACAAACTGAGGTTCATTGAGAATATTTTCATGAGCTGTCTGCACAACATAACATATTTGATAGATAATTAATACATTTGAGAATTTTGCCAACTGTTCCTATACAATTCTCAGGCAATCTTCTCTGCATTAAGCCTAATCAGACCATTTCCCTCAATTCTAGATGAACTCTTGCAATGGGGTAACTGGGGAGAAGGGATAGCTCAGTGGTTCCAGCATTGACCTGCTAAACCCGGGGTTGTGAGTTCAATTCTTGAGGGGACCACTTAGGGATCTGGGGCAAAAATTGGTCCTGCTAGTGAAGGCAGGGGGCTGGACTTGATGACCTTTCGAGGTCCCTACCAGTTCTAGGAGATTGGAGATATACCAATTATTACCTTTTTATTACCTTAAACAGCAGTGTCTGCATAGGGGTATGATAGGCATCCCCAACTCTGTAAGCCTGGAATAAGCCTGTAAACCTCTCATCTCACTCTCCCCTCAGGGCTTTACACAGATGTTGAATAGGAGTGGTGACAACCACTGAGCCCTGTGAAACACCAGAGATCAGAGGCCCCCCAGTCCCACCCCCTCACTGCCCTATTGGATCCCTCCCCAAATCTCTGCCCTGGTCCCTCCTCCTCACCCCTCCCTCCCAGGCTTACACTAATCAGCTGTATGGCAGCACAAGCACTGGAGGGAGGGGGGGAGAAACAGGATGTGGAAACCAACTCAGGGGAGGTAGAGGCAGAGTGAAGACAAGCTGGTGCAGGGGAGCGGGGCATGGTGCTGCTGGTGGGTGCTCAGCCCCCCACCAATTTTTCCTATGATCCAGCAGCTGTTCGTTTTTTTTGTTAGTTTGTTTTGCTTTTGTATTTGTTTTTTCCTCAGCCACCAGCTCTTGGGTTTTTTTTTGTTTTTGTTGCTCTGCTGGCAACCCCCCCCCCAATCCCGATATTTCACAGCTCTTTCATCTGGTCACCCTAATAAATATAACAGACCCTAATCAGCTTTCCCTGCAGAGAGGTCTTTGCAAGTGTTTTCTCTGATCATAGCTTTCATTTGTGCACAGACCAAGACACTTACATTTCTCTACCATTTATGCAGATTTGAAGTTACTCAAGTAAAAGTTTGTCATCTTTTGAGAAGATAATTATTCAGCACATTAAGAATTCAGCTACAAAGAATTCCAGGGAAACTATTATGTGTTTGGCACTATACTTGTAGAATAATTTATTGAGGAAATTCTAGACAGATGGTATAGGTGACTTTACAGGAGACTGCGAGCTATTCTTCTGCAGCTTTGTGACGGTTTGTTAAACATTCCAAATGTTTTGTAGTCCCTGAGTGAAATAGATGTTGGAGTACAACTGCAAAAAGAGTCAGTTCTAAATCATTTACTTTTTCTAGACCATATATGGAATTGAATTATTAAATTGTAGAAAAATCCAAAGTCCAGGGTGGGGGAAGTACACTGGGGTTAAGTTTAGGACCAGAGTTTCCAAACATTTGGCTGTGGTATTTTTTTAGGTGCCTCAATTTTTGGTTGGTTGATCTGAGACACCTACTAGAGGACTGGTGTTTCTTCCCACCTGAAAGTTTTTATAACTGCAACTGAACATTAAAAAAAACAAAAGACAGCAGAAAAATATTTTAAGCATAACATTTTTTGGATTAAAAAAATCTGCTTATGTATATTTCTCCTTTATCTTCCACTTTAGTGCCCCAGCATAAATTTGTGCAGCCTTCAGCTCTGCTTTGCATAGTCTGTCAATGGCCCCAAGCGAGTCTAGAGATGCGCTGGCCGAGCTTCCTTTCCCATGCTATACTCCTGGAGAAGAGGCATAGGAGCCACTATGCTGAGGCTGGCCAGGCTGTGGATGCTTAGCCAAAAAAATTTAGCAGCCTAGTAATTTCAAAGGTCTAGTAATAACCAGGAATGGTTCCCATCCAGGTCCAGTTTTATCAAACTCCCATCAAATGTTGGCCTGTGGTGAGTACAGTTGTGTAGTTCTGGATTGGGCACATTTCTATTTGGAGATGATTCATTCTGGGCCTGGATCTGGTCTTGCTGGAGTTAGTTGTAGCTTTGCCATTGGCTTCAGTAGTAGCAGAATCAAGATCTCTTTTATGCAAATATACTTAGTGCTAACTAAAAGGAGAAGAATGAAGTGACGAAAATAAACATTATATGAGCAGAATAATTTCTTAGCAAAATGCTTTTCAGAGTTTTCCCAGGAGATGTCAAGTGTCAAACCATGCACTTTTTCTTCCTGAATGCATTTTAGAAACAATTTAAAAAATACTCTTGACTTCATGTTGTGATAGGTCATTTGTGCTTACATCAATCATGTCCTCTTACAGCAGTAATGTGTAAATTGCATCTTGGCGGGGTTATAAACTGATGCAAATAACACAGTTCGCCTTGGGTTACCATAGCCACAGCCATTATTTTCGATAGGTATTGTACTGAATACTATTGTGAAACTTCACAGCAAGGTTCTTTACCTCATGTCACTGCCAAATTGGTTACAATACTGTGTGTCTAATGAAAAGTTTAGGACCAAAAAAGGACCCTTCATGAGTTCTCAAACTGTTTTTCAGGAGGAAAATCTTTATTACCCACATAACTTAACCTATTTACTCCAGTAGTAAATAATCTTCGATTAATAGTCAGTATTTCAAACATTCACTAGTCCTGTCTTAATCTTACTAAGACCTTCCCCTCCCCCTATTTCTTTTCCTTCGTATTTATAGAGATGCCCCTGATGTGGCAGAAGGGAGTGTGACTGTAAGAACAGATGACAGTGGCTTTGATTATATAGAGGCCTGTCCTGACAATACTACCATTCTCAATCTGTGTCAGGAAAAAGGGCTAACAATAATGTGGAGAGCGGAACATCTGAAATCATACCCAGTTCAGGAAATGCAACTAATGAATCAGCTTCCCATAAGTCTCAAGCTAACAGGAGGAGCACATTGAAGCAAAACTACAAACCATTAAAACTTGGGGATTTACTGGGTAAAATTGGAAAAGGTGTTTCAAACTTCACCCTTTATGGTACCCATCACAATATGTCAAGTACTTTTATTGCCTAACTTTATAAATTGGAGTCACTATTATGTGGAAAGATATAATTCTTGGCATGGCATATTAACGTGTTATACCCTGCCATAAGTCAGACCCATAAGAAAACAGTAGGTCAGTAATTGACTATCTTTTCTTATGTAAACTATAATTGTGTTCCTTTGTTTAAAAAATTGCATAATCGCATACCTGTTTCCTGTATTAAATGCAAAAAACCTGCATTATGCAAGGTTAAGGACCAGTCTTATAATTGTGAAATGTTGCAAATCACGCAGAGGTTGCATTAGCGGCGGTGGCGGCTGCTGCTGCTGCTGCTTTTTTTTTTTTCTTTTTTCTTCTCTCTCTCAAGTAAAGAAAATCCAGAGTTGGCAGATGATTACATCCAGAGTAAGCAAACTTGTGGCACTTACAAGGGCCTTCCACGTAACTATTTGACTTGCAGACTTCAGAAATTCCACCAGCAGTCAGGGCCAACAAGGGAGGGGAGAAGCCAGTACAAACTACTGAGGCCTGGTGGTCTGGAAGGGGGCCCGGGGCCCGGCTTCATTGGCCCTGTTTAGCTGGTCCGCCCTTGCTGGGGGGTCTGAACAAATTTTTTCACCGGGGCCCGAACCTGCTCTAGGTGGCCCTGCCAGCTGTTATACATTCCACAGAAGTTATGTGCCAAACACCTATATCTCTGAAGGAATATCTTTTGCCCTAGCTCAAAGCATTAGTAACCAGAGTGCGCTGGCCTATTCATGAGGACTGGGGAAAGATTCCACTCCCTTGCCTGAAGGAGAGAAATGGCAGCAGAACCACCCCAGAGTCACTGCTACAAGGTTGTGGCAGTCCTCTTCCATGGAGTGGCTGCTGTGCAGCAACCCCAAGCATCAAAAAAAAAATGAGTGGTTTAAAATCATGAGACTTTAAAAAAATACATTGGATGTTTTTTATTTGCCTTTGGGTTTTTGAGTCTTTACGGTTCATGATTGCAAGCTTTTTTCCATAACCATGAAAACTAGACACTTTTACAAATGAAAGCAGAGATTATTATCTAATCACTTGGCTCCAGCAGCTGGGACTTTAAGAAAGTAGCTACATTTCATGAGCTTTGGGGGAGTGAGGGTTAGAGCTGGCAACCTTGCATCTAGCAGCAAATGAAACACTCCCTCTCTTCTTTCCACCTTATTAGGGCTGCTCAGAGGTTTTTGTGGGCCTGGAGGAAAATCTGGAAAGGTGGTTTCCCCACCCTTTCAAAAAAATTACCACTGAGGGGAGGCACTGGGTCAGAGGGAGCTTAAAGAGTGAGCCTGCACAGCATTCAGGCAGGGGCTCAGCTCCCCACTATGGGAGTTGTGACCTGTTGCATAGAGTCGGTGTCACTCAGATTTGGCCTAGCTTCCCCTTCGTCACTGGAACAAACCCAAGAGGCACTGTAACCCTACATGCCAGGTCAGACCACCACTAGGTTTGGGGATCTTCTCAAATGGGGGGCCTGGGTCAAACTGACCCTTTTGCTTCCCCCCTGCGTGGCCCTGCTCACTATTCACCTCCAAACTCCCAGAAACACCCTGCCTAGTGGGAGACAGAGCTGTGAAGTATAAAAGGGAGGGGCTCCCAAAATCATGCAGTGCCTGTGCAGGAACTGGTTGTGTGAAGGTTTGTCTGTGTTTGAAGTAGGGGCAAACAGGTTTGAAGTTTCTAAATCCCACCTATGATGTGGTGGTGGTGGTACATGAAAAGCAAGTTGTTGCTGTCCATCTCTTTATTACAGTCTATTTTTTTTTAAAGAAAAAAGATGGCTCTATTAATCATCACATTCCAACCTAGAAAATCTGGAGACTTCTTTCAACCAGATGATGTGCCCTCAAATAAGTGAGATTTCAGTCCCTCTTACATAGGCACCTCTCTTTGCAATTGACTGCGCTACTGAGGCTCCCCAGTTTAAAGGAACTTTCCAGTAATGTGTTTTCTGATAGCTGGCCCTTTAAATATGGCAGAGAGAGATAAGGCAGCTCTAAAATAGCTATTTGGTGGCTGCCTACAGCTGGCTGCATCTCCCTCCTTTCCAGCTTGCAAGTATCCCAGTATGCTTTCCCTTGTTCTTCTCATGATCGAGATAATTCAGAGTCCGCTGTGCTGTTACCCTGCCAAAAGAACAATGGCTGGAATTATTTTAAATGGGGTGGGAAGGATTCTCTTATTTGTGGAGTGGAGTGGTGTGGTGACCTGAATCACTCCCTGGCTCCTCTTATATGTGAGGAGTCACATTCCAATACCAAGGAGCAGATCTTCAGCTGGTGTAAATTCTTAGCTCCACTGAAGTCAATAGAGCTCTATTGCCAATTGACTTAAATGGAGCTGGGACAGTTCACGCTAGCTGAGGATCTTCTCCATGGCTGCAAGTGCTTTATAATTACCCAAGTTAAAAACTGCACATATGTTACCCTGCTGTAACTCAAAAATGGCTGCTAGTCTTCTGCTTGGACTTAAAAAAACACAACCTACTTTTGCTGGACATCAAGCATGAAAAACTTCAACCCAAAAGATGAACATGTCAGAAAGCTGTGAGCATGTAAAAGCATGTGGTCACAATGGAAACTGTTCTGCAACGGTTAACATAAAACTTATTACCAGAGAACTATAAACATGTATATGGGATTGTTTAAAATGGACCCTTATGTGAACTTAGAGAATCAGGATGTTTCATGCCAGTCCCAGACTCTGAGCCAGTGGATATAACAGAATCTCACAGAAAGGCCAGCCAGTCTGCTAGTGTCATCAGTGGTATATATAGAATTTGCAATTGAAGACCCGTATGTGGTACATTATATCTGCATATTCACATAATATGTAGCCAGATCAGGGCCCAAAGTTTCAGTAGAGCTTCAAAAATACATGCACAGTAACTGTAGGCACATTTATTTGCACATGCAACTCTGCTTTTGCGTATACAAACCAGATAATTGAATGCATATGTTGATTTGCATAATACATGCCTTTGTGCATCCAAATGAGAAATTTTGGCCTCCTAGTGCCCATATATTTAAAAAAAAAAAACAGCAAATTGTGCCCCAGGATAAGCCCCTGCTAGATGATTTCTTTTAAGATGATTCTTGTAAGTCCGCAAGTGCAATATACTCATCAACTTATATTTGGTAGCTCCACAGTTGTACAGCACATAGGGAGACTAGTCTAAAATCGCTGTTTGTAATCTCAAATGACCAAAAGAGACTACTGCATCCTTAGATGAATTATAAAAATGTTAGAGAATCAGCATGACAATATTGTCCATCCCTTTCCCCATAATCTAGGATCTGTTAATTTCTCTGGCCACTGTTTCTCACTCTTTGCTTTGCTGGGTACAAGGCTGTGAAGTTAAATATTTAAGACAATTGAATTTCTACTAATCAGCAGGAAGTTTACATCAATCTTTGGGGAGGGGTGAATGAATAGTTTCCTACTTTTTCTTTTTCATTCTATGGTTAGTTCAGGGATTAACTGGGTCCTTCTGAAAGTTTCTGCAGACAAAAATAGTGTGAGCATTCTCAAACTGCATTCTCCCGTTACTGAAACCTGGATAGAGTATAGCTGATAATCTCTAGAATCTTATAAAGCTGCTGGCAAAAATGTATTCTGGTAAACGGTGAGATCAGAGTTCTTACTCCATCTCATTTGTATTCACTGTGTCATTAGAGATACTCCTCATATAGACTTTGTTTTTGCTGGGGAGCGTCAGTTCAAAATCCTGAAGAACAGTACAAGTGGTCAGGAGTGCCAGTCCAGATTTCTTACATCTTTGTCTCTTTTGAGTCTGCCCAGTTAGGAACACTGCTATAGCTGGTGACTAGAAAAATAACCAATTGAACTCCCTGTCCCCACCCCCACCCCATGTCTCTCCCCCTATACCTAACATGTAGGGAATGGAACTTTGTGTCCTCATTAGGCTGCCAGCACATTTTATTTGCAGTCTTCTTTTTAATATGATGGCTATAAAAGCGTGACCAATGCAATTTCTCCTTCTCAGTATAATTGTAGATTGTAGGGCTGCCCTACCTGTAATCTCATGGTTCCACATGAGCTGATGTAGGTGTAAATATAGACTCGTCTTTTACTGCAGGATTTTTCAAACATGCAAAGCAATGTTGTATAACTATGGCCTAACACAGGAGCAGACAAGAACAGTATAAATGTGCATAGAATAAGACAACCTAATTTAATTTGCATCTTACTTCTACCCTATTTATGGGGCACATCTTTACATTGCTATGGCAGGGAGCGTTGTGCAGCATCTGCTACCCTGCACGGTCCAGTGCTTTTTTCGCCATCATTCCTGAAAGTACTGCTTTGGTGAGCCACACTTAGCAATGATGAAATACAACATGGCTGCCTGCACTGGTTCAGAGATACGTCACAGAGACAAAATCCTTCTCTTTCCACCCTCACCTTTTTCTGGAAGGGGTTGTTACAGGCTGGATAGTTGTTTAGCCCATGTGTGAGATAATGCCATGCCTGAGCTGACTTCAGAGCCAGGGTCAGCTCAGTGCATTCAGCGATTTATCCCTTTATATAGTTATTTTCTATTGTATTAAATGGATGTATGGTTTGTCTATGTGCCCAAGGGGAGTTAATACCATGCCTTACTTCACCCTTGACTTATCCATATTCACGTATTCAGAGTCAGTCCTTTTAAAGAGAGGGGTGCTAATGTACACTGATGTAAAAATTGAATTTTCATCTGTTAATAATGCTTCAATAATGTTCTCCATCTGTGGATCTCCAAGAGCTTTACAAATGAGTTCACTGAGCATCTGTATATCCCTGTGAGGTAGATAATGCAGTCATAATATCTGCCAAGCAACACTAGTGTATAAATAACATGAACTCAGACCTTCTCAGGAAGAAGGTATTTGGCTCATGGAGCATGTGGGAACAACAGGAGTTCCCTTTCAAATGTTTAAATGCCATGCAGTTCTTCCTCAATATCCTATAGTCTTCTCTCTCTTTGGGAGTTCTCCTTTCAGCATTATTGAAATCTGAGAGAGCTCTTGAACAAAAAAGCTTTTTAAAACCTCCACCTATGCCATAATCTGCAACTCCATTCCTTTTCCAGCTACTCTGATATCAAAAGCAGCATGAGGCAAAGGCAACGCAAAATTCAGCAAAGCAGCTGGCAGATCAACTGGTGGGGTGGATCACAGAGGCCACAAGAAAAACACAGCTTTGCTGGGTGACTGTATGTTACATGTGGAAATCCAAAAGACTTGACCATCAGTGCTTTTCTCACACTGGGGAGGAAAATGTGCTCCAAATTACTCCCCTCATATGAAAAACCATGAGGAAACTTGAGGATTGTTGCAAAATTGGTAGTGCTTTGCACTGCTATTCAGAAGAATGGAGTTCAGTTCCTGCCTCTCACTCATGGCAGGGTTGAGTGCTACAGAGGCAGTGAATGCAGCTTCTGGGAGAGTGGGAGGGAGAGACTGCACCATGCTGGCTGAATAATGAATGGCAGTGAATCCTGTTCAGGATGGAATTCTAGCCCCAGTGAAGTCAATTGCAAAATCCCCATCAATTTAAGTGGAGCTATATTTCACCCATAATGTCTGATGGGAGCACAGCTGTGTGTGTGCACAACTGCATGTTACTATCTAAAAGTCTTTCTTGCTACTCATGGAATAAAATGTAATACTCTGAGAAGGAAAGCAGATGATTGTAGTGGACTCTCTTGACTGCATGGTAACAGTATCCTTAGGAGCTGCCCTAAGCATCCCACACTTTAAAAGTTTGTTTTTCTTGTTTAGTGCCTGTGCTTCCTCTTTGTAAGAAAAGCCACATGTGTCTTTATTTAAACAAATTAATTTCCCCGTCGATAAGCTTGATGCACATGTACTTTGTAGAGATGTTGACATCTGCCAGTGGCTTTACTTCTAAGCTGTGATCTTGGACAGACACATTGCAAGGAAAAAGAAGCCGGGAAGAAAAGCAATTGAGTTCATTTTCACTTCTTCTTGAATAGAAGTGGGATCAGTTCCAGAGCTTGGCTCTGAGTCTCGCTTATGTGCCAACTGCAAGTCATCTTTATATGAGGTATTAATTCACTTCCTGCAACAATGTGCACATGCTGAGGGAAGGAATTCCATAACTCTTCCAACTCCCATCCTTCCTCTCCCTCTGTCCCAATACATTTATCCACTCAGAAAGCAGTCCCACTGGGGAGGACAGCCATATAATTTCTTAGCCCTCAGCATCTTTCCCCCACAAAAAGCATCACAACATCTTATATAAACTACCCCTTCAGAGAGTCACATTCTTCTAGTGTGTAGAACATCCCACTTTCTGCTTATGGAAGTGACTGGCCATATGTCGCTGTCCTAGCATACACCAGTCTATAGCTTCTTTATGATGCCCACCTCCCTCTATTTAAAGACTCTGTTGTTTTACTTAATTTTATAAATTTTCTTTCAGCTGCGGCAGATAAATTTGTTTGTAAAGTGTTATCATGTTAAACTTGGATAATTGTCAAGTATCAGAGGGGTAGCTGTGTTAGTCTGGATCTGTAAAAGCAGCAGAGAGTCCTCTGGCACCTTGTAGACTAACAGACGTATTGGAGCATGAGCTTTCTTGGGTGAATACCGCTTCGTCAGATGCATGTACATGTATTCACCCACGAAAGCTCATGCTCCAAAACGTCTGTTAGTCTGTAAAGTGCCACAGGACTCTTTGCTGCTTTTGGATAATTGTATGTTGGTAGAGTAAGGTCATGATTCTGCTATCATTATGCAGCTTACCTAAAAATAGTATTTCACTTTGAGAACTCCCACTGATTTCAAGTAAGGAACTACTCAGTGTGGTGGAAGATAGCAAAACTGTTTTGTTTTTTTAAACAGGTGTTCTCTGAAGGTGGTGTATTTGTATTACATGCATGCTACTATTACTAATATAATTTAGTGGCAACTTTTTCAGAAGTATATGGCAATGAAAAAGCACAACTTCCGTTTCATGTGCATAGAATTTCCTGAGGACTGTACAATTGTAGTTTGCTTTTCCAGATTCCATGGGCATAGATTCTATTTAATACTTTGAATATCCAGTATTTGAACACAGAACAAAATCATGCCATGTGGTGCTCAGATGCACAGGGTGGAACACTGGAGGGGAAGAGTGTGGTGGTTTCACCCCCAGCTCACCCAGCAAAGTGGGTTTCCTACCATTCAAGGAAAAGGGACCTAAGAGAGTGGGAGTGGAGAAATTCATACGCCCTCTGAATGTTGCCATTCATATGCTGGTTAGAAGGAACATAGGGAATTTCTGTAGGTAACAGCTAACAGATCTGCCATTAGATCAAGTTGAAGAGTTCTATGTTTTGCAGCCTCTGGAACAAAGTCTCAGCTCAGTAGGTGTGTGAGGTTGCAACCAGTCTCATTAAAGGTGATTTGATCCCCCATATAAAACAAAATCCTCATGCTTTAAATATGCAGGGTTAAGTTTAAGTGACTACTGGAATATTTTGGAAATTGATTTTAAGTACTCAGATTCAAAACATTCTTATTTTCTGTTCTCCATATTTCAGTTTCTAATGCATCTTTGTATCCTTCCATCTGTTGAAATAACTTCGGAACTTAAAATCTGACCCGTTGGTAGGTTTTAATATTAACTTGGTTCTTGCAAGAGGCAGTTTTCAAGGGCATGAAAAGTAAAATGTTTGAGAAACTGCTACTATTTGAAAACTAGGAATGATTTTCTGTTAAAGCAGCTGACTGAAGAGTAAAAAGCAATGGTGTCATGGCCTGGTATATTTGTCACAAACTTTTGAACCTACCAAGGCTACCTTTCAAAAGTGAAAGGCAACTTCAGGCTCTGGAAAACTGGCCTAGGAAGAATGTGCATGTGTCTATTTTCCAGATGGGGTAACTTAGGAATTGTGTATTTGTAGCTTGCCAGAGGTTACATAATATTGTGGTAGAGCTGAGAACAGAACGCCGGGCTCTCACAGTATGTCTGCACTGCATCTTGGAGCATGCTTCCCAGTGTTGGTAGCCAGATATCCACTAGCTCAGCTCCAGCTAGTGTGCTAAAAATGGCTGTCCAGCCTGGGCTAGCTCAGGCAGCAGTTTGGACTAGCTGCCTGAGTTGCCACCCACGCTACCCCAAGCTGTACTGCTATTTTAGCACACTGTCTTGAGCAGAGCTAGTGCATGTCTGTCCATCAGCACTGGGAAGCCCACTGAGCTGCAATGTAGACGTTCTGTTAGGTAGCAGGTCAGTAGCCTTCAAATTACATTTCTTCAAGTTACTTTGCTTGTAGAAAGCCAGCACCTCTGTTACAGAGACTGTGTTCATTAACTCACTGTGAAGCAGACAAAATGTTAGCTTACTATCTTCTGTTGGTTACCAGTGGTGATCCTAAAAGCCATTTTATTGTGCTCTGTTTTGTAATAGACTACGTAGGCATAACTAAGGATAAGATTTCTGTCATGGATTCCATGACTTTGAGACCTCCGTGACACTTTCTGCTTCAGCTCTGGGCCACAGGGCAGCAGGGCCAGAGCTGTCAGCTGGTGGGGCCCCCAGAGTGTTGAAATGCTGTGTCTTCCATTAATTTATTTGTTTGCCCATGATCTGTCCGTGACTTTTATTAAAAATAACCATGAGAAAATCTTACCCTTAGGCATAACCATGGAGAAGGACAGAACAGGATATTCAATATCACATAGCAATTTCTATATATTTCCAACTGACAGCTTTTATGAAAAGTATATGTGCCAAGATTGTTAATGACACTGCCTGCCTTTACTGTACTCAGCAAGACCTGGCTTACATGTTCTCTCCAATGGCTCAGTAAAATTTGCTGAGCTGCTACTTCTGGAAAACCATGAGGAGAGTGAGATCTTATTAACATTCACCCAAACAGCTTCCCAATCATCAAATTACTTTCTAATTATTTTTTCCCATTTAGACTTAATACTGATGGTGAAAGGATATAATGAGGAACTGAGTCACGTTACCTAGAAAATAGCTGTCTAAATCAAACTTCCTAAAAACTTCTTCCAGAAGGGAGGGACTTGAAACTTGCTGTTCAGAGCTGAGATGTACAATACTTGTAGCACACATTTGCACTTTTTTTTGCATTGCAGTTTGCAGGAGAATGTTACATAAAAATAGTATGCAATCTCATTATTAACCACAAGGGACCAAATTCTGCTTTGTTACAGTAGTGTAAATTCAGGACATACCATTGGTTTCAATGGAGTTATTCTTAAATTTACACCTCAGTAACTGAAATCAGAATTTTGCCTTAGATTATGAGCTCTGCTAGTGGTCTTAATTTTTCCTGTATGCACTATCACACTCTACTGATCAGTTTAAAATCTAAAAATTTTTCCTAAGCAAGTAACTGAAGATTGGGACATCTGGATATTGTAATCATTCAGGGTCAACATGCCCCAGGAGACAGCAAAGACTGGATTTTTTTTTCCAATCCACATAAAGCAAAATCTGAAAATGGAAACAGCTAAATCTTCCTTTATCATGAACCATAAAGGCATGTAATCCATTCTCAAAAAATAAGAATTGATTTAAAGACAGTTGAAAAGTCAACCGGGAGTACTTTTATTAGTTCAGCATGGCTGTTAAAAGTATGGATGAACTTTTCAGCATCTATGTACCAGAGGAGAAGCAGTGGTTCCGTAAGTGAGGAAACATTTCAGTGACGATGTTATATTATGACAACCAAAAGATTTCTCTACCCCCAATCTACCCCCAACCAACCCCAAATTATCCTAGCTGGCAGGAACCAACCCCTAAGTTATAGCCGTGTCTGGCTGGTATGAAAGAAAATACAATTCCTTCTGATGGATATGAAGAATGAATTCTATGGTTGTCTTGATCCAGTAAATGAAAATGTAGAAATCATCATTTTAAATTGGGGCGAGAGGGAACCAACAACAAAACTGCGCGCATCTAAAAGGAGACAAATTGAATTGAAGGCTGGTTAAATTATCAGCCACCTCAGTAGACAGCACAAGAAACAGAAACAAAAACAAACACACACCTTTCAGCACACAAGTTAAGATATGTACCAAATTTCCTTCAGTTACACCAGTGTAAATCTGGAATAATTCCATTACCTTCAGTGAGCTGAAGTGCAAGGGAACAAATATGATAATACTTTAGCAAAAATACAAAACAACAAAATAGATCACTTTGCGGGCCCATACTGAAGAAGAATAAGAGCTGAAGACCAGATCCCCTTTATAAGACTGGACCAGGTTGGCAAAGTAAAATTAATCCATGACCATGGGCTTGAGTCCATTTCTCACAAATGTTTGACACCCAGGTGACTCCACTAGCTTCGGTGGTGTTTACTCCTGTTTTACAAGAATATAAATGAGATCAGGAGCAGAATGTCTATGATAAATTCTTCAAGAGAAGATTATCTACAACATCAAAAGATTAAAAACAACTCCAGAGGAAATGATAAAAGATCAGTTCCCCATGATATAGACAATACCCTCATTGGTTAGTGTTGATAATTACCACATTGTGAGAGATACCAAGTTTGGGGTTGAAAATGGTCTGTGTGAAAAACCCTACCTGGGTCATTGGAATAGTTTGAACCTGGGTTCTTCAGACAGAGTTTAGAGGATTACATCCATTACATGCTGGATTGTTTTTTTGTGGACCAGCCGCTAGAGAGGAACGAAGCTCCATACTGTGGTGTTGTGGATTACGTATACAATAAACAACTACAATTTACTTGAAATACATTTTGTATTTCTAATAGACATTTTGTTTTTTTTCAGTCTGTGTTGGAGCATGTATTGTATTAAAGGGTCAAAGTATTAAGGATTGTTTGGTCTCTGTAATGATTAAGCAGCAAGGTTGGATTCCAGTTTATCAGTGGTTGGGCACAGCTTTATAGCCTGAAGTCTTGCCAAACAGGCCTGATTTGAAATAGTGTAACTATTTCATTCCTTGCATTCCCAGTAGGGAGTATGCTGCACCAATACCCTATGATTGCTCTTGAGTCCAAGGCAAACTTTAAGGTAATGAAAGGGCAATTGAACCTAGTCTAAAAGCAGCAAGGGCACATTCATGACACTGACAAGTATGGTCTCTGCTTCAAAGGAAGGTTGAATCTAGAGTGGAATGTTTTAAGGATGGCATTAGTGTCTGATGCTCTTGGAACTGAATAACCACTACTTTCTTGATCAGCTTTTCCCAAAGGGTAGCTCAAGAGTGAGTAAGTGGTAAATAGCAAGGGCTCCGTCGTTAGAAAGAAGATCCAGTCTAAGAGTACACATAACTTCAACGAAAATTTCTACTTTCAACACAGCACAGCATACAGGACTAGGCTGAAGACAGATACACTTTTAAAAGTGTATCTATGGTACAGTACATTTAAACAGCTTCAGCTGAGGCTATTTAGAACACTTATTGTACATCACATCAAATGATTGACATTGCTAAATACGCTTTAAAATAGTTTTAGTAATAGCTAATTAGTAACCATTATGGTCAATCCAGTCAATAATCCATAAGAATGCAAATGTTCAGTACATCTCCTGCAAGGCTATCATGTTTCCAATGGAAGAACCTTTCCAGTTTCATTAAAAATGTGTTATAACTGAATATCCGTAACAAAGTCTCATGCACGCCCTTTAAGTCTTGTAATAGCTTCAAAGGAGCTCTGCTCCACTTCGAATACCAATGTAAGTGATTTTTGTTAACTCTGTCAGGTTTAAAGCAGCTTCGTTCTTTATATGATATCCACAGAGTTTTGATCTTTTAAACCATACCGCTCTCTTTAAGAATTAATGCACTTTGATTGTCCTTTATATGGTCTGACATGAAGGTGTTTCAAAGCAAAATGGAAGGTACACAGATAATGACTTAAGGTATTAATAACCAGTTTTCTGAGGTCAGTTACACATTTCTTTTCCTTAAAATATATATAAAGGTCTTGTTCAAGCCAACATGACTGAGAAAATTTACAGGAAATTGTCATGGTTTTTAAAAAGTCATGAATGATTTTGGTGGGGATGGCTCAGTTTTTAGATTCTGTATCTGAGACAACTTAAACACATGGATTTATTCAGAGGGTGGACAGATGCTCAGAATTTTCTGAAAATCAGGGTCCTTTAAACATCTTATGATTGTGCCTGAAAAGTGAGGCACATGAAATCAGTCACTTTAGAAAATCTGGGCCATGACAAGCAGTTAAGCCTTAACTCAAAGTGCTGCATGTACAGCAGGCATGTGGTAGGCATTATTAAACTCTGCACTTGCCACTCCACAGTCAGTCTGCATATGTCCCATTATACTCAGTTAGCTATAGCCTTTACTATTACCACTTGTGATAAAATGCTAGGAAACACAACAAAAACCTTACAAGTAATATGACTTTCTATTTAAAAGCAACTTTGTAAGGACCATATCTAATTGATTTTTGAAAAACAATGTTGCTTGAATAACTTTGTCCAGAATATTGTTTGTTTCGTTTCTTCTCTATGTGGGAACAATATTCTGTTACACAAATGTAAGTTATGTGAGTTAAGTCACATTAAGGGGTGTGTAACCTTCCTAGGTGGGTGTATGGAGGGGCAGAATGGCTCTAGGGGACAAAGAAGGCATCTGTGCACCTCTGTCTCTTCTTTCATGTGAGAGTCTTGTGACCCCATTTCTGATATCAAGATGTCATGGGGGGTGGTGACTCATATATGCTGGCTCACCTATCACACACTATCTTTATCGTGTGTGTGTGTGTGTGTATGTATGTGTATGTATATGTATGCATTAAGTACAAATGGCATTAAGCCCAAATATTCTAGCAGTTATATGGCCTAAATTGGCCTGTGGTTTTTACATAACTCTGCTCACTTATGCAAGTATCCTGTAACTCCTTGCATTCATCAAAATAAGTTTTTTGGCTTAAGCAAATAGGGAAGCTGTCAAGACCAGGACAGACTTGCATTTTACAGAGCAACAGAAAGGCAGTTACTCTTACAGGCCTGTATTGCAATGTCCCAACAGAAGAGGACAAGACATGTGATTGTTCTACCCTAATACAACCCTAGAGGTGCCTTCATGCTCTTGGTACCTGAAATGCATGTGTTCAGAACAAACATAAAGGGTATACCATGGAAACAGGTAGAAAACTGATTGGTTGAATTTAGTTTCAAATGGCATACACAGTACCTTTTACTTGTAAAAATGTAGGGTACTATAAAATGGCTTTAGAGCTGTAACTTTGGGAGCACACTTTCTGCGTATGTTGAATGTCACATTGCTGCATAAGACAGCTTCCTGGAGACTGGCATCATATAGAATCTTTTTACTTTACCATATCATTACTGAGTTATAGAAATAAACCTAAGACGTTGGTTATTTGGTATCTTGAGCATATTTCATAATGAACCAAAGTGTGGTCAAGCAATTGACTATTTAAGATTGTTTAATCAGAAGCATACTGGCATTCCAGAATCAATTAAATATGGCCATGAAGTAACTTCATTTAAACATAAGTCTGCAGTACATCCAAAGTTTCTTTCAGCTTCTAGCACTTCATCTAAAATGGTGATAGGAAAGGATACAACTAAAACCATTCACAAGTGTTATGGATGATTTTGCTTTAAAGTTCCACTCTTCTAATTACAGCGGATACAAACCCATCAATACTAGTTTGAGGAGACAGAACACTTGGAAAACTTTCACAATTGTTTCTTAAATCTGATGCATTTTATTCAAATACTTTTGCAAATTCCATTAGACAAAACACTTACAGAAAACAACGTCTTTATATGGTCACAATAACCTGCATGATCACTTTAATTGGACATGAATGCCTTTTTATTGCAGAATAAAAGATGCCTTTTACAGCTACCTGCTGTGTAATTCACCACTGCAGCTTGCATCTGCTTCACAGATTTTTTTCTTGGTGCCTTATAATAGTGACAGTATTACAAAAAACTGTATAGTGGGGTGTGACTGCCTAAAAAGAAGAGTGGAACCAGTAATGATTTGAGTGATCAAAGTAAAAGGTTACTAGCAATGCATTGCTTGTGGGTGGCATGGAATAAAGCAGAGACAGCATGTATTACCAAGGCTCTGTATATTCTGAGGCTGGCTCT
Organism: Gopherus evgoodei; assembly: GCF_007399415.2. Classification (NCBI taxonomy): domain Eukaryota; kingdom Metazoa; phylum Chordata; order Testudines; family Testudinidae; genus Gopherus; species Gopherus evgoodei. The sequence continues at coordinate 43,455,395 of NC_044332.1, forward strand.
AAACCAGGCAGCAGTTCTTGTCATTTTATATTCCAGTCTTGTGCACCGAGTATTGGCTGCGAGTAATATCAGATATCTTGAACATCAGATACTTGAAACCCCAAAGCAGAACCACACTGTTGGATTTTCCTAGTATATCAACCATTAAATGTGCAGGGAGAATTCCAGAGTTGTTCAGTGAGTTCATCTTAGCCATGACATTGAATTTACTAGAGACAAGGTGAGTGAGAGAGTATTTTATTGGACCAGCTTCTGTCAGTGAGAGAAAAGAGGTCTGAAGAAGAACTTGTTTTTTTCACTAACATAAGTTATTACCTCACCCACCTTGTGTCTCTAATATCCTGGAACCAATATGGTTCCAATGACACCGCATACGCTGAAGTTGTAGTCATTTTTTTTTTCTTGTTTGGCTTGGGCAGGACTCGTAGCCAGTTGTTTTCAAGCTCCAGCCATGTTTGGAATTTTTAACAGCTCTGCCTACAGTATGAGTACAGGCTGGATCTGATCTCATTTGGGCATAGTATTCAAATGAGAAAAGAAGCTGGATTTAGGATAACATTTATGCTAAGATTTCAAGATTTTTTTTTTTGGGTGTCCAAGTCAAGACACATCTAGTCTGACCCCTTGTACAACACAGGCCATAGAACTTCCCCAATATAATTCCTAGTGCTTATATTTTTAGAAGAACATCCAATCTTGATTTAAAAATTGCTAGTGATAGAAAATCTACCATGACCCTTGATAAATTGCTCCAATGGTTAATTACCCTATTAAAAATTTACATCCTATTTTCCAGTCAGAATTTGTCTAGCTTCATCTTCCAGCTATTGGATCATGCTACACCTTTCTCTGCTAGATTGAAGGGCCCCTTATCAAATATTGTTCCCCTTGCAGGTAAGTACAGACAGCAGTCAAGTCACGCTTAACCATCTCGGTGTTTAAACCAAATAGATTGAGCTCCTTCAGTCTACCTTTATTAGGCATGCTTTCTAATCCTTTAGCCCTGGTCTACACTACGAGTTTAGGTCGAATTTAGCAGTGTTAGATCAATTTAACTCTGCACCCATCCACACAACAAAGCCATTTTTGTCAACTTACAGGGCTCTTAAAATCGATTTCTGTACTCCTCCGATGAGGGGATTAGCGCTGAAATTGACCTTGCTGGGTCGAATTGGGGGTAGTGTGGATGGTAATTTGATGGTATTGGCCTCCGGGAGCTATCCCATAGTGCTCCATTGTGATTGCTCTGGACAGCACTCTCAACTCAGATGTGCTGGCCAGGTAGACAGGAAAAGCCTCACGAACTTTTGAATTTCATTTCCTGTTTGGCCAGCATAGTGAGCTCATCAGCAAAGGTGACCATGGAGTCCCAGAATTGCAAAAGAGCTCCAGCATGGACCGAATGGGAGATGATGCATCTGATCACTGTATGGGGAGACGTGCTATCCAAACTCCATTCCAAAAGATGAAATGCTGGAATATTTGAAAAAAATCTCCAAGGGCATGTAGGACGGAGGTTATAGTAGGCACAGCAGTGCCATATGAAGCTTACCAGAGAGGCAAATGGCCACTCTGGGTCAGAGCCGCAGACATGCCACTTCTATGATGAGTCGCATGCCATTCTAGGGCCCCTACAACTACCCCACCCCTGTGAGTCCCTCCTCCCCCACCCCTCCTGGGCTACCTAGGCAGTTATCTCCCCATTTGTGTGATGAATTAATAAAGAATGCATGAATTTGAAACAACAATGACTTTATTGCCTCTGCAAGTGGAGATCAAAGGGGGGAGGCGAGGGCGGCTGGCTTACAGGGAAGTAGAGTGAACCAAGGGGGCAGGTTTTCATCAAGGAGAAACAAACAGAACTTTCACACCATAGTCTGGCCAGTCATGAAACTGATTTTCAAAGCTTCTACTGTAAAAGTTGGCAATGTTGATATGAATCCATAGGTCTTATGGGCACCATGTATTCATCCCCTGACTCATGAGCCTGAATGATTTCTCAAATATGTCCCTATGAAAGTCACGGTTGGAGCTCCCTCTTCTCACAATTGTGGCATAGATAGTTTAGATCAGCAGTTCTCAAACTGTGGGTCAGTACCCCAAAGTGGGCTGTGACCCATTTTTAATGGGGTCTCCAGGTTTGGCTCAGACTTGCTGGGGCCCAAGTCTGAAGCCCCAGCCTCACCACCCAAGGCTGAAGCCTGAGGGTTTCAGCCCTGTGTGTTGGGACTCAGGCCCTTAGACTTCAGGTTTTCTGCCCCCTGCCCAGTATAATGAGGCTTGGGTAGACTCAGGCTTCAGTCCCCGTCCCCAGCTCCTTGGGGATCACATAGTAATTTTTATTATCAGAAGAGGGTTGCAGTGCAATGAAGTTTGAGAACCCTGCTTTAAATATTCTGGCAGTTTCTCCTAGGACTCCTTATCCTCTTCCCTTTTGCTTCTCCTCACAGTTCTTGTTCTTTTGCTTCTCCAAGTCCGTGTGACTTTTTTTTTCCAGTTGGATGAGGAAGCTTTTTTATGCAACACATTGTCATCTCTGGTACTCTGTTGCTTTGACCTCAAGTTCCGAAGGCTTTCACTGACAGTGGTCTCCTAGTTAGCCGCCTCCAGGGATGGTAGGCCATCTTGCTATTGACAAAGGACAGGAGGGGAGGATGCCTATCATTTCATACTCATACACAACCAAAACCACAAAATAGCAATTTATCTTAAGGGTGCCATTTACTCTGCCGATTCTCTCACCCCACAAACTTGTGCCTGTTAAGTTTTGTAGAAGAGTTTTCTCAGGAAAAGAAATGGTGAGTTGATTTTTACCTTCTAGCTCTCCCAAACATTTTATTTATTTACTTTTTTGGCAAAGGAATGTCTACAAAGTCCTGGGAGACCAAGCAGCAATGATGATTCTATTAAGCCCATTTCAGGGGGCTGCAACCATACAAGATGTCCCCCAGCAGATTCTGGAATGGAAGAAGGACCAGATATTCTAGGTCTCAAGGAGGAAACAATCCATGTATGCAAGGGAAATCTTTCCATGCCTTGTGACAGATGAAATAAGTGACTGAACAGGGACTGAAAATTACAACACTGGCAGAGGGAGGATTGCCTTACTAAGGAATCTTAAAGGCCACCTGGAATATTTACTGAGTGAAAATATCTTCTTACTCTCCACGAATGGACCAGAATCAGATCAGCAATAAAGCAGCTTCAGTACTAGTGGATGGGTGCCTTAAAGGAACTACCATCCAAACACTCCTACATGTTAAGTACTATTACAGCAAGTTACATTCTGCCTGAGGTAGCTGCGGCCAAAATGTTTTCTCATTAATGTTTTTCCATTAAAAATGCTACTTCATTCAGCTGCTGTAAGATGCCTGTTTGCAGGGGCGGGGGTTCCCTCCGCTTGTCAGCCATGTAAAGCAGTGCAGTTGGGACTGTGTGTGTTTGGGAGCAGGGAATGGGAGGGGTGGCAGGGGCGGCTCTAGGTATTTTGCCACCCCAAGCATGGCAGGCAGGCTGCCTTTGGCAGCTTGCCTGCAAGAGTTCCCCAGTCCCACGAATTCGGCAGCAGCCTGCAGGAGGTCCGCTGAAGCCTCGGGACCAGTGGACCCTCCGCAGGCATGCTGCCAAAGGCAACCTGCCTGCTGCCCTTGTGGTGACCAGAAGAGTGCCCCCCATGGCTTGCTGCCCCAGGCACGCGCTTGGCATGCTGGTGCCTGGAGCCACCCCTGAGGGGTGGACAAACAATGGCGCTGAGCCCACCCTCAACTGAAGTGGCATCCAAGTTCTGAACATGCACATCTTGGCTCCACAGATGACTCTGTGGTGAAATGGAGCTCCATGCTCAGAGCAGTACACAGAACATGGGTCAGTTCATTGTAAAACAGAAAGGAGAACACCAGATTTCTTGGCCTTCTGGTACCTCACCTTGAACCTCTTTTTATCTTTGTCCTCTGATACTGTCTGGTCTGCTTGATCTCATGAGCCCCATCAGCTGCTGATACACCACTGTACAGTCTGAGGCTCCTCTTTGAGGAGTTAATCATGGGGTTTGCTTGCAAAAGCCAAAAGCTGCACCAAAATTCTGGAGTGATCCTCCAGCCAGGTGGCTGCAGCCTGGTACATGGGCTTCTCACTAGGCATTGTTCTGTGGTATGGAACACTGGACATGAGGAAAGCTAGAAAAACTGCAAGCAGGGTAGAACAGAGGTTACTGAGCAGAGGCATATGAAAGTAGACCATTTTCAGTCATAGATCAGAGGATGAGTAGATGGGAATCTAGTACTCAGGAATAGGTGCCCATGAGGCTTGTGGAACCATCATGTCTCTATTCAGGTGGATGACCATAACTGCACATTTTCCCTGCAGGTATCTCGGATTAGCAATGTGCAGGATAAGCTAATTTGGGGTCTACACTCCACCACAGAGGGTGGAAGCTGTTTCGCCATGTGGCATGAATGTATGAACACAGAATGTGTTAAGAGGAAAATATGGTTGAACCAGAGTTAAATGTGCAGTGAAGACAAGGCCTGAATGGGGTAGACAGGCACCAAGGAGAGAACACAGGAGAATCTGCATGTGGGAGAGGCAGAATCTGCTGTGAGAGTTAGAGAGAACTCTCTAACTGCAGGTAGGGGGAGGGTTAGCAGTGATTTAGGGGGTGGAGGGGGGCAGAACTGCAGCAGGAATCTGGAGGAAAGAGAGGTGCTGGTGTCATAACTTTGGAGATTCCCTGCTTCAAGTCCTTGAAACACCACACCGAGAAATCAGATATTTCTCTCCCCTCACCCAGAGGTTATGCAAATTCAGGCTTAGTAAATCTAACAAAAAGATTCTCTCTCCCCCCCCCCACCCCTGTCTTCCCCCTCCCACCAATTCCCTGGTGAGCTGCAGACTCAATCCCCTTGAGCCCCCACTAAAAAAAAATCCAACAGGTCTTAAAAAGAAAGAAAAAGACACAAAAATGGTCTCTGTATCAAGGTGACAATATACAGGGTTAATTGCTTAAAAGAAAAAATGAATAAACAGCCTTATCCAAAAAGAATACAATTTAACACATTCCAGCAGCTACACACATGTAAATACAAAAAAAAAATATAAACCTATTGTCTTACTATCCTTGTACTTACAACTTGGAAACAGAAGATTAGAAAGCCTGGAGATAGAGAGCACTCTCATAGCCGAGAGGGTCACAGAACCAAGACAAAGAACAAAGAACTTACACCCCAACTTCTCTCCACCCAGTTTTGAAAGTATTTTTTTCCTGATTGGTCCTCTGGTCAGGTGTTTCAGGTCACTATTTGTTAACCCTTTTATAGGTGAAAGAGACATTAACCCTTAGCTATCTGTTTATGACAGCTGGGGTGACAGCAGGAGTGAGGATGAAGAGTGGGTGACTGAGGGGAGTGACCACACATCCAAGTAGACACCACGTGAGACAAAAAAAACAAAGCAGAGAGGTGGAGGGAGAGATGGGTGGGGGGAGGGAGGAAAAAGGAGGATGGATAGAAAGAGATTTAGAGGTGGAATAATGGAAAGCAATGGGGTAAACTGAAAATGAAAGTGTGAGGGAAGAAAGCCAGAGGGAGCAAAGAGATGACATGAAAAAAGTATGTTTTATATTTTTGCAGAACAAACTGTTACAGATAATACATACTACATTTGGGTTGTGCATATATTGAGGATGTGATTCTGTGGAAAGGGAGGCTTGATTAAGAGAAGCCCCATATTCCAGTGAATGGGGAAAGCATAATATGTAGTGCTATTAGACCAGGTATCTGAATCCTTGACCTGAAATTGCTTCAGAGATGCAGTTTAGGGGTGGGCCTGAATCAGTGGCTAATGAGAAACTTCTGTCAGTCAAGGTCAAGGCTACCTTTCCCAGCTGAAAAATATTGCCAAGCTAACCCTTCCTCATGACCTGATAACAATGGCTTGTGCTTTTGTTACAGAGCAGCATTGGATTATTGCAATGACTTCCATAATGGGCTACCTAGAGGCTGATCCACTGCTAGTTCAGATGGCAACTGCAAAATCAACTGTTGTCAGATGAGTTTCTTACCCACTGCTTCTCTCCTTCCTCTGAGGGCCTGTACAGAAGTGGATACAGTTTCAGGTCACAACTTTGACATTTAGATCTGTAAATGGGCTAAGTCCCAAGTTTCTTGCTTTGTTTCTGGCATCCTCTATACCAGTGAGGACTCTCCTGTCAGAGAGGATAAGGTTTTTGATCTCAAGGGCTTATATGATTTGTATCTTTGCATCTGAAATGCTCTGTGAGGTTGGAGCCTTCCAATTATATTTGAAATGGCTCTGAGTAAACACATTTCAGAAACAACTTACATTCTTGTTTTAACTATTGTTTAAAGTCTATATTTTGGATAGAGTCTAGAACAGCTTGGCAGATCAAGTCCTAAGAAATACATTTTTTATTATGACCATTATGTTACCTCATGGAAGGCTGACTAACTGCTGAACATCTGTGAGCTAGTTTCAAGGACAGAGAAAAACCTCCTGATCATCAGCAACTACAAAAGCTGTAGAATCCAAATGTGAGAAATGGTGTCTCTTCTGTATGAATGTTAATTTACTGAAGGCATTTGAAAACCCTCCTGATACATGATGCTCCAGTTTGCAGGTCACATGCCTGGCTGGAGCAATCCATACCTGTTTGTTTCTGACAATGTATAATGCTTTAGCAGAAGAGTAAAAATTACACTGCTTAATAGATTAACTCTTCACTGCTGATTAATTGTTCACAGACTAGATTCAGCAGTAGTAGCTCTTGGGTTTTAAGCAGGTGGGGTATGTTGACCTTGTAAATGTAACATCTGGGTTTTCCTATTTAAACATATTATCCCTTTATGGACTGTCAAGCTTCTGGGATTTTTAAGTACCAGTTGGGAATCATATGCCCCCTAGATACAGTGTAGTATTTCTAATCAATATTGAAAGAAGCCATGATCAAGTCCAGGCTAGAGATGCACTCTTCAATTTGTAACTGAGTGTGCATTGTCTCCCACTGCTGCTTTTACACTGTTTTTAATCACCCCTGCCCTCTCCACCACTCTGAGCCCAGACATATCACCAACAGATCTGGTTATCACCTCCAGTGCACTTCCTGAAGTGAAGAGATGCATCTTCTTTGTTGTTTAACAAAGTACATTGCAAATGTTGGAGCTGAATCCCACAAGAAGTGATAGTGATGGGCTGGGCTGAGCTGAATCCACTCCAAGATTATCATTTTGAATGACAGTGTTTCCATGCAAATTCCTTCATTTTCTTTGGACAGTCTTTACTCATCAAACAAAACAGAGCACATAATCATGGACCTCTGCCACCACATGCAGATACACCCTGCTCTGGATTTTGGAGTCTCTCACTTTACTTTTAGAATCTCTATGTGCTAAGAGAGAGAATCATTCTCTGTCTTTTGACCTGCCTTTATAGCTAAAAAAGCTAGCCCCTCAGTGATGACTATGGTAACTCAATGCAAATGTTAAATATCCTGAGGAAGCATTCTAGAGGAGAAGTAAATCCCTCTGAGATGAAATGACTCCTAGCAGAATGGAAAATAGTAGCAATGGAAAAGCTGAGACATTACCTCAGGAGTAAACATCATGGATACATTGTAACCTGGTCAAAGATATGTATGATAACTTCTGAAAAAGAGCTTGATATTCACATCCTTTAGCCACAGATCAGTACTGTATGTCCTTTGATGATGATCCTTAATGGGGTGGAGAAATTAATGATTGGGATTTAGATACAAATGGGATCCCCGGGGCCATATAACTTGATATAGCAATTGTGTAAATTATAAGTGACTATGGCCAATGTCATTTTATTGCTATCTGTGAGTTTAAGTTAATGTCTGTAACTCCTACAATTGTACATGTTGAGTAATAGTATTGCTTTCTTAAGATGTGTCATGAAAGAGGGTCCACACTGGAGAAAGCTTTGATTTATTTGAGTTTTCCTGCATAAAACTCCTGATTAAAAACCAGAGCTGTAACAACCCTTCCTTTTAACAAAGTATGACTGAATATTAGAAACATGAGAAGTACTGTATCAAAACTGAAAAATATGTGTTTGAAAACCAGAGTCTAATAATCCCCAGTGAAAGACAGCTAATAAAGAAATAACATATTGTAGAAATGCAAGATACTGGTAAACAACCAGCAGGGGCTTAAAAGGTTCTGGAAAAGTACAAAAAAGTCCCCTTTCATGGCGATTTCATGTACATTTCTTTTTCGTTCTCATGCAGTCTTGGAAAAAGTACTTTCTAGATGAAGACAGTCATACAGTTTTTCTTTATGCTCAACACTGCCTGTGTATTTGGCTTCATCCAAATTTGTGACCTCTCCCTTTCTTCTAGGGAAGAATAAAGCAATTCAAATGAAACACATTGTCCCATATGCCCTTAAGAATTGATCTCCCTTTTAAAATAAGTCTATGTAATGTTTTCAAATACTCCCATAAATATGTTTTGAATTCTGATTTTCCAGAAATGTAGGCACTGGAAATAGAGAGTCTGTTCATCGGCGATGTCCAACCCAGTATCACAGACCTAAAAGATTAAGATGCTAAACTCCAATCCTTTAAATATTTACTTTTGTACCTTATATATTAGGAGGCAAGTTTTTAAAATGCCAATTCCCATAAGCTGCATTGTTAGCATTAAATTCCCTATGTAACTAACAGTAATGTAAAAATTGTTTGACACTAATCCCCGTCCCTTGATAAACCTTTTGCATAGCCATTACATTTTTATATTATTTCAGCTATTTAAAAAAATCAAACTGTTCTCTGTCATTTAAATTGATATTTTAGATGGACAGTGCAAAAACAGGAATAATGACCTGGGTATTTTAATTCTCATCTGATCATACTGTCTTTGATCTTCATTTCTCAGCCATTCTCTTCAAATATTTTAATGAAATAAAGGAAAATAAGAATTTCAATTGATAAAACTGTGTATTACATCTGGCTGAACAAAACATTCCACTATAATAGAAATGGCTCGTAATTTCATTTTAGGAAAAAAAATGCAATGGACTTAAGAAAAATATAAATACACTGCAAACAATAGACAGCGCCACATTTTAAAGCTAGAATAGAGATTAAACAGTCACAGCTATTGGAGAATATTTGTATAATATTTGCTCAGAGCCCATATTCAGACCAATGCTACATTAGCTCACAAATTTTATTAGACCAATTACATCTTGTACTTCTATATAAAAGAAGAAAACTTATGTGGCTTGTGGCTTAGACAATGTCTGATGTCTATTCCAATTTACATAAACAAGTCCCATTTTTTCCTAAACCTCTAGCTTTAGCAGGGAGACCAGCTAGGGATGCAGGTAGTTTCTGATCATCTGCCCCCCACCTTCCAAGTTTAAATAGTCAGTAGAGGCTATTTATTTTCAGTGTTTTGTTTTCTTTCAATAAGTAGGTAAGTGGCTGCTAAATTTCAGTAACAAGGCAAGTATTGGGGCTGGCCAGAAACCAATAACTGAGTTTTTTTTTTTAAAAAACCAAGGCTTCAACACTTGTTTTTCCCTCGTTGGAACAAACACTAGACATTTAAAAAAAAAAAAAAAATCCCGAACCCATGAATAATGAATGCCTAATTCAAACAAGGGACTTAAAATTGCATCTCCCACATCCCAACTGAGGTCCCTAGCCACTGGGCTATTGGCTATTCTAGGGTGTGGGTTTCTCTTTGGTTTAGACCACAAATTAAATTTCATTTTAAATTGGTATGTTTCAATTCCAATGATAAAGCATTTTCCACTGAATGAGCATTTTGCTGAAAAAATTCTGACCAGGTCTAGTGATGATGCAAACCCAAAATGCCATTGTGCATTTCTTAGCTGCTTGTTCCTTTTTGGCTCATACCAAAGGCATTATGCTATTTTGCTTTCATTTTTGTTATAGAATGACAACATACAGACAATCCAGCCATCATTTATTACACAATATTCAACTCTATGTATAGAACAATGGCACCATATGGCTCTAAAACAGTTGTTAATTCAATGTGTTTTCTTTTACACTGTGTTCATTTTAACTTGGTGTATACTGTTTTAGGGTTAGACATGCAGGACTAGATTCTCAAAACTGGCATGTGCAGCTGCACACACTTCTGCCTAACTTAGGAGCAAGTGCACATACCAGATGGGTATTTGCACACATACTTTATGGACAGGTTTCTTCACATAAAGCTTGTAGGATTGTGGACATAGTAGTCACACTACTGTGCCTGCCTCTATTGGGAGCTAGTATATAGTCTGTTTTGTGCCTGCGATGTAAAGTCACTTGTTCTGCTGTTTCTTTTCCCTTTCACCTACTGAATGGGACCTTCTTCAGTCCTTCCACTCCTGGGATTATTACACCACAGGGTAACATCACCTTCTTAAACAATAACCTCTGAATCTAAAGTTTTAGTGTGGTGTCAAGGGGTGACTTTTAAAATATGGGGTTATATATTTGCTAATTATAACCTATGTGTATAGGTTACTTTAGTCCACTATAATTCGTCTTCTAAAATAAAGCCAGGAAAACACACAGTTCCGTCACTATGGCTATATTCAGCCATAATTAATATGCAGTGATGTTAAGTGCAGGGCTTCCTGCCATTCTTCATTGCTTGAGAGTTCCTTTGATACTCCAGTGGCATTCTCAAGCAATGAAGATCAAGGTCAGTGGGATGAAAATACCCACATAACCCTTTTTAAAAAGACAACAGGCATAGTAAAGTGACAGAACCATTTGTTTCTCTATTTTCAAAAGGTGACAGCAATTAAACTTGGAAATGTGAATGTAGCTTTCTGGAAATATTTTAAAATGTTAGGCCAAATTCATTCCTGGTATAACACTGACTTAAAACAAAAATTAATTGGTTTATTACTTTGGAAAGGTCAGATTCTACACAATATACAATGTGCTAATATTCTGCATATTTTATGATTTAGCTAATACACATTCAGATTTAGTGTTTTAATATAGACTGAAACAAATATGCAATTTTGCTCTTAAAAGGACTACTGACAAAGTCTGGGCTGCTTCTTATTCAAAGAAATATCAGCTTTAATGCTCTTTGTGTAGGCAAAACTCCCTTTGCCATCAATAGGAATTTTGCACATGAAAGTAATATGAGATTGAATTAGACACCAAGATGTCCACTAGACAGAATTGTGTCATATAAAAGCAGTACTTCTCTTGTGTGTCTTTTAGTCGACACTTTCCTTCTCACAGCAGAAGCACTGCCTAGTTTGCCTTGTGTTCTAAAAATATATTAATCCCTATTGAGAGAATAAAAATAGCAGAGAGAAGCTACAAATCAATACAAATGTATATTTGTATCTCAGGAAACATTTTCCCCTGAAAAACTGCAGTAAAACAAAAGTAACCTGAAATATGTTGTAGGTGATCATGGTATCTGAGCTGTGCATATCTTTAATCTGACTAAATCTATTATCCACAATTCTACTCATAAGAATGTAACAAATTGCTGTAAAACACCATGTGTGCTAGCTAGATGCTATGAATATAAAATGAATAAATTCACTTTTAGTGGATTATAAGCTTTTTCAGCACAATTGGGCTCCAGTATGACCACTGATGATGATACTACTACTACTACTATTACAAACAAGTATGTAGATATCTAATGAAGAAGACTGTGAATAGCTCACCAAAACTTTTTTCAGAGAGGATTTTTTCCCTTCCATATGAGTGAGAATTCTAGTTAAATTGAACTAATGTTTTCTCCTTTATGTTAGGCCCTTGCTCATTAAGTCAATGAAGTTAGTTGCTCAGCTAACATTATAATGCTGCCAAAGGATCAAGAAGAGCTACATTACCAACTAAAGGTCAAACAGATCATTTTTAGCTGCTGCAGGCTAATGATTTGAGCCTTAATATAAGAGGGACGTAATAGAGAACATGAGATCAAATGCTCTAACTTCCTAGTCTCAGATGCCCTTACTATGTCTGAACAGAATACCAGCATTTCATTGTAAATTTCAGTTTACATCCCAAAGTCGATAGTTTGAAACAACCTATATTAAGAACCCTATGCAGATCATTTTAAAAGTTACTGTCCTTGAAAAGAACATTAATAAGAGACCATATCTTCCATAGCAGAGAGAAACTTGAAATTCAAGCAGCTTGAATACTAGGACATTGTAATAAAAGTGAAATTGTGCTTCTCAAAGCAGAATATCTATTCACCCTACACAGCATGCAAATCATTCTTTTATGATACTCTACATTTATGGAGTGCTATTGTAAACTTTACACCATCTTGAAGTAGAAGCTATGGTACACTTATTATAGAAATGACACTATTAAGGACAGCTGTGTAAATAAGATCTGTATAGATTGTCAAATAAGTTTGTAGAAATATAGTACAGTATCTTAGTGCTTTCCCCTCCAATATTTTCAATATTGATGGGGAAATTATCATTTGTCAATATTTTCACTAATGATTTGGACAATGGATTGGAGAGCAAGCCTGGAGGGGTTGCAAGCACTTAGAGGACAGGATTAGAATTCAAAATGACCTTGATAAATTGGTCTGAAATCAACAAGATGAAATTCAATAGAGACAAATGTGAAGTACTTCACTTAGGAAGAGAAAAAATCAAATGCACAACTACAAAATGGGGAATAATGGAGTAGGTGTTAGTACTGCTGAAAATGATCAACTCTAACCACCGGATCACAAACTGAATGAAGGAATGTGATACAGTAGTGAAAAAGGCTAAAATCATCACTGCCCTCCTGGACAGTACATGTATACTAAGTCCATTATTGCTTTAATGAAATAATGTGCCTGCTTATTACCTTAAATAGGTTCCCAGAGATAAAACAGTGTAAAAAAAAAATAACTACAGAGAGAGAGAGAAAGTGAGTATAAGTAATGAGGCATAAAAGTTAGAAATGGTTACAAGAAAAACAAAGATAAAATGCTTAATAGTATCTACTTAAACTGTCTTAGTTGCAAAGCAAACTTTCTCGCCACATACTCCAACAGATTACTAACCAAACTCTGAGGTCAGGACCCGTCCCTCGGAGCCCAATGGTTTGTTTTATTTTGTCCTCTTATGTGTACAGAATATAATCGGTAGGAAGAGAGAGAGGGACAAAATGCCTGAAGGTCCTCTTCTTTTTTTTTTTTTTTTTTTTACAGTTTCAGTCCCCTTTTTGAAACTGAGAATCAGGAGACAGAGTCTATGTGGAAGGATATTCCCTACTGTTTTTCTCACTTGTTTGAACTTTCCTTTGTTTTTCTTTCTTCTTTGACTCTATTTACTGCTTAAATGCAACTTAAGGCAAGCACATATTTCTTCCTTTGTTTAGGCCAGATCTGACTTCTGCCTGGGCAGGGCTGTGTGACTTGGCACATGTTAATGACATGATACAGGGGAATTTTATAACTTCACATACAATGTTGCCACACACATTTTATCAGCACAATACTGACCAGCAAGTTGAGTTTTCAAATGATATCTTACAAGGCATACCTTATACAAAGACTATTACAATAATGTGTAGTGTGTGAATACAGGGGTGTATTCCATCACAGGTGTTTTAAAAGGAGTGACTTATGCAAGACATGAGAGGTTATTGTTCCACTCTCTTCTGCTCTGGTGAGATTTCAGTTAGAATACTGTGTCTAGTTCTGGACACCACAGTAGAAGAAAGATAGAATCATAGAAATGTAGGGCTGGAAGAGACCTTGAGAAGTTATCAAGTCCAGCCCCCAGTGCTCTAGCAGGACCAAGTAAATCTGTGATGAGATGTACTTCCAACCCTGGCCCTGAGATGGTTGAATTAGGTCAGGCAGGCCCAATTAAGCAGCAAATAGGGATGATCTAGATAGACATAGTCCTGCCTCAGCACATGGGGCTGAACTAGAGGATCTCTCAAACTAATTTCCAGCCTTACATTTCTATGATTCTGATTCTATGCCTATGGCCCCATTGAAATCAGTAAGACTGGATCCTGCTGTCTTGGTGATCTAAAGGGCTAATCACATGCATAAAGTTACCAGAGGGCAAAAAGTTTACAAGATCAGAGTCCTAGAAAGTGAATTAGAGAGGCGATTGCTTAGATGTCATCGTTTTCAGTGCAGTTCCCTACCACATGTAGCAATGTGTACAATACTGTCTGTTACCCTTTATAAACTAGGACCTTGAATTTAATATTCATGAACAAGATTCATTTAATATTCAGTTAAGGTTGCTCTCATCAATAAACTAAATGATAGAAAACTAGAAAATACAATGTTAAGGACTGAAATGTCAAGCACTCTGAAATTAGGATGTACCAGAATGGGTGTTGCCCATGAAACCTTAATTCAGTCCTGTTGTGTGTATGCATTAGGATACGCTCTTTAATTACATGCAGAACTGACGATCTGTGAAAAATTTGGAATATGCATTTTGCTCAGCATCACACAGGAACTCTGGCAGAGGCAGGGATCGAATCCAAGTCTCCAGAGTGACCTTCAACTGCCCTAACCACAATACCATCCTTTCTCTTCCTGCTGCCTATGGACTCACTTCTTACAGATCTTCCAGCTTCTGAAAAAAAAATAAAGGGGTCCTATAGACAGACCATTCACTATACAATCCCAAATCAGTCCTAGAACAGATCCCCTTGGGGCACTGAACAAGGCAGGGTTCCTGTGTAAATAGTATGGGATCATGTAACTAAAGACTGTAGCATAATGCATACACATAATGGGGCTGAACTAAGATTGCATGAGCAGTGTTCATTCTACTTGAGAGTATTTGACTTTGCAATATTTCAATCATTTTTAATCCTTAATTTTGTGTTTCTTAATTTTATGGTTTATTGAGGGGAGCAACTTAACCAAAAAACTTTGTTTAATGTTATGAATTTCCTCATGTTAATAAATTTTATGTGCATGATATTTAAATATCAACCTATCCCCTGGGGCCTATACTTAACCCCATTCTGGAATTCCACTGCTTTTCCCCAGCTCTAGTATCAAGCACTGTCCTGCTCGACCGATCTCCTCCTGATGTCTCCAACACTCTCTCTCTCTCTGATGCTTTTGCCCTTCACAGGAACGTGCCTGCCTATAGCTTCCCTCTTCTGACTATGTATAAAGGTCCAGATGTCTGTGTTCTCACCTGATCCTTTTTAGTCCCACTCTCTCTGGCTGACAACTAACTACCCAATTAGCACCCAGATGAAGTAAATGTGACCTAGCTGGGGCTTTAACTCTTTCTCCCCCAAGAGAGGTGTTTTACTCTCTCATACAGCTGTAATAACTTATTTTCTTTTAGTGAATTGTAGAGCAAATAAATACCAGTAGCCACCTCTTAGCTCTTCTTCACCTCATACAGAAAAATAACAGCTTGAAGGAAAGATACTTTTACTAAGGAAAAGTAAATGTGTAATTGAGGGGTCAAGAGGCACTTAAGGACATCTGCTTGGATTATGAGACACAAGGTTTTATAGTAAATAAACAGATAATCTGAGCCTTCACTACTGGAAACCCACAATCTAAATAAATAAAAATTAGATATTAAGGTTTCAGGCACATAAATGTGGATGTTAACTTTCAAGAATGCTAGCATGAAAAGCAACAATAAAACCAGCCACCTCTCTGTAAGCATTAAAATAGGAGTTAATGTTGCAGTTCTCACACCTGGCATCTACACCATCTCAACTCTGCCCCATAGAGACAACCACTTACGCTAGTCCCTTCTTTGTGCACACAGTAGCAAAACATGTACCACAGCTCATTGGTTTTATAATTTATTTCATGTTAACATGTCTACAGTACTAAGTAAACTTTTTTCACCATACAAACCTTAGTTAAACTGAGTGCTTGTATGAAAAGAAACAATCTGGGCATATAGGGGCATTTTCTGCCTTCTTCCCCTCTCTCTGGGCTTCTGGGCTGCCACTGAAGGAATGGAAACCTCGCACAAGTCCTCTGCTGGGGTCCTGGCAGGGACAGTTGCCCAGCAAGCACAGAATTGCCTATGCTCCTTCAGCCGCAACCAGACGTTGTCTTGTCTTGTAGCTGTTTGCCTCACTAAGACAGTCAGGGAACTTAATACTATAGACAGTCAAGGGCCATTGTTTCGGGAATCTATCAGTTGTGACAAGAGGGCCTGCCTGGGGAATGGAAACGGAATTGTCAGGGAAAGACTATTGACTTTAAAATTGACTCAGGAGCAGATGTAACAGTCAGATCGAAAGGGTCTTATACTCATCTTCAACCCCTCCCAGAGCTGGAATCACCTGACACAGCCCTACTAGCCCTAGAGGTATTCTGAACCTCCTGGGCCAGTTCACCACAGAAACTGCTTTCAAAGACAAAAGCTTTGTGTTCACAACGCATGTGGCCAAAGACCAACAACCTTTTCATCTGCAGTTTGGCAGCCATGATGGATCTAGAGAGGAAGATGGAAGAACTCAAAATATTTGATGACATGGGACTTTTGAAAGGTGATCCAATACAAATAACCTTAAGAGACAATGCTGAACCATATAAAATAACTCTACCATTGTTGTATTCAGTGTAGTTGTAGCTGTGTAGGTCCCAGGATATTCGAGAGACAAGGTGGGTGAAGTAATATCTTAGACCAGCTTCTGCTGGAGAGAGACAAGCTTTCAAACCAAAAAGAGCTGCTCTTCACATGTGGGAAAGGTAGGCTGAGCAATTCTGTAAAATGGAAGATGGAACAGGCTGTTTAGCATAAGTAGTTAACTTTGAATGGTCCCTTACAGTGTGTTACTTATTACTCTGCTAGACACTAAAAATCATGGACTGAACAGAGATACTGGATTTATGGCAAATCACAACAATCTGTAACACCCTCTTGTCCTATAACTGCAGAGGTGTTAATGGGCCACAGTACCTTGAATGGTCCCTTACAATATGTGTTAACAACTTATGCTAAATAATCGGTTCTACCTTGCATTTTGCTGTGAGGCTCGGAGTACTTTCCCCTGACATGAAGAAGAGCTCTGTATGTGGCTTGAAAGCTTTCCTCTCTCTCTCTCCAACAGGAGTTGATCCAATGAAAGATATTACCTCACCCACTTGTCTCTCTTACAACTCTACCAGGCAGACCTTAAAAGAGATGATGGTGTGCTGGGTTTTGAACCTAGGCCCAGTTCCCAGAAGCCATCGCAGTTCCTAGCTGTCACCTGATGTCTGCTGAAACTTGGTAGTCATGCTACTCCTTGGCCCACAGCCTTAGCCAAGCCACCACCGACAGGTGCCCTGACTGAAGGATTCCCTGGCTCCACTGATTGGTCCAACAACCATTCTATTTATACCAGCTGGAGGTACAGGATTTCTGAATAACTAGGCGATTTGCAGTGGAGGTGGTGGTGGCAGCAGCATTGGACCCTGCTTGTACCTGCATTCTGCACTCAGTTCTGTTCCTGATTCCTGCCTCATCCTGCCTTTGATCCTAGTTTCTACTCTGCTCTTGCTCTGTGCCTGATCCTTGCCAGTCCTCTGGTTCCAGTCCTTATGCCTTGCTTCTGACCATCAGTTACCAGTCCTGGCTCTGACTTCAACTCTCGCTTGACCCTTGACTCTGGCATTTGGTAACTAACCCTGCCTCTGACCCTCAGCTTCGATTCTTGGCTCCAATTCTGGCTCGGCTCCTGGCTCTAGTAACGGTGGTTGACTCTGGTCCTAACCCTCAACTCTGTTCCTTGACCAGGAAGCCTGCTCTACTCAATAGACATGACTCTGTCTACAGCCTGGTCCCTAACAGAGACTAGCTGGAGATTTATGTAAATTCAGAGGACATCATCACCTGGTCATAGTGGACTATTTTTCCAGGTACACATAAATGTACTTGAAGGCGGTAACATCCATATAAATGTCGATGTTAACTTACAGTACACTAGCATTTAACAGCAACAATAAAGCCAGCCACCTCTTGGTAAGCATTAGCATCAGTATTGCAGTTCTCACACCCAACGCCCACATTATCTCAACTCTGTGTCATAGAGTGAAACACCTACCCTGTTCCCTTCTTTGTACATAAAGTATCAAAACATGCACCACAGCTCATTGGTTTTATAATTTTTCGTGTTGAAATGTTAACAGTACTAAGTGTGGCCCCCTTTTCACTACACAAATCCTTGTTTCTTTTCACACAAGTGCTCATATTTAATGATCTAGGCATATAGGGTTATTCCCTGCCCTCTTCCCCTTCTTACTGTGTTGCTCGGGTACCACGAAAGGAATGGAAACCACACACAAGTCCTCTGCTCAGGTCCTGGCAGGGGCAATTGCCCAGAAGGCACAGAACTAGCCTCTCTCTTTGCAGCCCCTATTGGAGGGTTGTACTAGGTGTTGGCCTGGGAAGGAGGAGTGTGGCTGTAGTGCATCATGCTACAGCTATCCCCACCCCTGAGTGTCAAAGCCACATGGTCTAATCTGGGTCAGGGCCAGAGTAGAAGATCCAGAAGCTGTACTTTCAGCTCCCTGAAAGCTCTGAGGCAGCTCTAACTTCCACAGTGAACTAGCTCCAGGATGAAGGAGCCTCAAACATGGCTTCCTTTCCAACCCCCGAGCTTCAACGAGCCCAGCTCAGTGAAAGCCCTTTCACATAGGTGTAAATGAGTACGCAGGACCCAAAGCAGTAGAGAGTCAGTTCTGCTGACTTCAGTGAAATTGACCCAAACTCCCCAGCGTAAATGAGACAGAAGAGTCCGGCCCTATGGGCCCAATGCACACAGCTCAGACCGATATTGTATGATAATCTGGGAACCAAACTGACTCTGAAAACCCAATGAATGTGTGGCCTTTTTTTGGGGCTGGGTGGGCGGGGCCAGCGTCTCAACAGAATTTTCACAAGAAAGCAAGCACCTCTCAAAAGCAGCCTGGGGAAATATCCTGAACTTCCTGGGAGTAATAGGAAGCAGTATGCATTCCTACTAGAGTGCTTGACACACAACCTCCAAACAGCTAATTTACTCCATAATGCTCACCATCAAAGTGTTTTGAGTGGGAAATACACTGTTTGGATACAGTCACAAAGGAAAAACTCTAGGCCTGATCCTGCTCTCGTTAAAGTAGATAGAATTTCATCACTGATTTCAAAGTGAGCACTATCAAGCCCTAGTTTGTAAGTAACTGGGATGCACTAGATGAGAATGACAGGCTTCAGTCTTCAAGCTTCCACATTTAGGGCTGGAATGTGCCATTGGAACAGGAGGCCACTTTGGGGGCAGTGAGGAGACTCAACACTCCAGAGGGAGCTCTGTTAGGGATTGTGTGTCAGGATGCGTGAGTCTTTACCAGCTTGATATTCAGGGAAGTGTTCATGCAGCATAGTGCAACTTGCTACTTCTTGTGTGAGCTGATACAGAGGGGCTGGAAGGCTCAGCCTCCCTTTGATGCGACTTATGTCCCCAAAAGCACTAGGAAGGAACAGTCCCCAAACTCTCCAAGCACAGGTACTGCTATTATGTCTGGTGCTTGCAAAAGGCCTCCTTGCACACTGTCCCTGTGCACGCCTGATCAGATTTCTGGTGGCAATTTTTTGTGGGGAAAGTGGATAAGAGAGGAAAATAATCTAACCTGGTTGAGTTTATTTTTAATGGAGGGAAGCAGGGTTTTAACATGAGCTCTTAGCCACTGGAACCATCTAAACTCTCAATTATTTCTGTCTGGTTTCGAATTTAGCTTCTGTCTGAGAGCTGATGTGAACAGGAAAGAAGGGTGAGGGAGAATCAAGCACTTATAGATGTGTGTCAATATGCCATTATTGCTACACTTACAAAGAAAGTTAATGTCATTTGTGCCCTGATTCTGCAAAACACATAAGCATGGGCTTGTATGTGTTTGTGGAATAGGAACCTTGTGCCTATATTTGGTCTGGGTGGCTTGTGTGTGCACATTTATGTTCTGGAGAGATAGAAGAGATGTGTCTTCCTTGAGATCCTTTAATGCACTCACAGATTTGGATATTTGGGGGTCCTGGAATAGTTTTTATAGTGATGTGCTGTGAGCCATTGAACCAAACTGTAAACCCTGTATATAATGGAAACTACTTCAAGCCAGGGGGTGCAGCAGCACCCCCCACACCCCTAGTTCCAGCACCAATGCAGCTGCTGTATGGTTTAAATTATTTTACATGTGGTGCTACCTAATGGCAGAATGGCATAATACAACTTAGTATTCCATTAAATCTCCCCTTTAAGTTTTACATTCCTACGTGTTCAGCATATTTCAATGTAAGGGCTTGTCTACATTACCTGCTGGATCGACAGGCAGCGATCAATCCAGCAGTGGTTGATTTATCGCATCTAGTCTAGATCCGATAAATTTACCGCCAAGTGCTCTCCCGTTGACTCCGGTACTCCACCAGGGTGAGAGGTGCAGGCGGAGTCGATGGGAGAGTGTCAGCTATTGACTTGTCACAGTGAAGACACCGTGGTAAGTGGATCTAAGTATGTCGACTTCAGCTGCATTATTTACATAGCTGAAATTGTGTAACTTAGATCGATCTCCTCCTAGTGTAGCCCAGGCCTAAGTGTCTCTGAATTATACTGGTTTTCTAGTTACAAGACCTGAACATGTAACACCTTGGTCATCTGTCTGTCCATTAGTTGCAATGTTTGTCTCTGGGTGGTTTGGAATCTTTGAGTTGTCATCATCTTGTTTGTATCCCCCATTTGTAGAGCTTGCTTTTTTGCTTGCTCTTTCTGGGGAGCAAACTGAAGATGTCAGCAGTTTCTGCTGAACTCGATACTGTCAGTTTTGATCACATCTGACCTGAGTGGTGAATTTTTTCTTTACAGTGGTGGAGTTGTCCATCCTCTTTCTCCATCTGGTTTGGTATTAACACAGTCCTCAGATTCTAGACCCAGTAGTTTGATGAGTGATGTCTGTTGTAAAAGTCTTTGTAAATTTTTTTTGCCTTTTTATCAAATTTGGCTACTGTCTTTGTATATGGCCACTATGGAGATAGATTCTGTTCCAAAATCAGAACAATAATTTGGAATTGTCTTTACATCAGGAATTGTACTGGATTATATCTAGTGGCTGTTCTTTACATTGATCAAAAAAATAAAAAATAAAAAAATTATAGGTACTTCCATCAATAAACTAAACCACAAAAAATACAAAATTAAGGATTAAAAAATTGCAAAATCAAGCACTCTCAAGTGAGGAAATGCTAGAATGAACATTTATCATGCACCCTTAATTTGGCCCCATTATATTGTGACAAAGTCAGGTCAGACAGCTGTAAGAGCAAGGCAGAAGATGGGTCTATCAGTCCTAGAAGGATAAAGACTCATTTCTCTGAGCTGAAAAGAGGTTACCTTGGGTTAACTAGACAGACCTGACTACAGCGACCTTTAAAGCCCCTTACCCCTGTCTTCTGGGAGAGAGGTAGGAGAGAAGCTGCAGCAGGGAGGGAAGTCTGCTCTATGCCCTGTAGGGGAAGAAACCTGCTAACTGCTGTTTCTGGAAGGTCAGGAAGCCAGCATTGAAAGGCAACACCTTGGAGTGGGAGCAGGGAAAGTTATTGCCTTTTTCGTATTATGAGTTTCTTTTCCTTGACTGAATAGTACTCCTTTGGCTTGCTCTGAACCCCACTCTGTAAATATAAAAAAATAAACCAGAGGGAGGAATAAAAAACCCTTGGTAGTAGGAATGATTTACTCTAGGCCCCCACCATCCAAGGGAGAAACGTAGAGGCCAAAGAGGCAAAGGAGATGTCTTTCTTTAGTTACATGATCCCATGCTATTTCTCCTTACACAGGAATCCTGTCTCATTCAGTGCCCCAGAGGGATCTGTTTTGGGGTTGAATCAGGGCTGTGTGTTGAAGGAGTCTCTCTGTAAGACCTCTGCCTTATTTGTTACAGAAGCTGGAAGGTTTGTAGTGAGTGAGGCAAACTGTCAAAGAGAGAGGGCGGTCTTGTGGTTGGGCAGCTTAATGTCACTCTGGAGACTTGGATTCTATCCCTGCCTCTGCCACAGACTTCCTGTGTGATGCTGGGCAAGACATTTATACTGAAGTTTTCATAGTAGTGAGTTGTGCTTGTAATTAATGTGTATCATAATACATAGGCACAATGGTGCTGAATTTAATGTTTCATGGGCAACATCTATTCTGGTAGGATGCTTCAATTCTTTATAATGCTTAACTTTCGATTTCCTAATTTTTAATCATGTAGTTGATTTATGAGAGCAACTCTAAGGTTAAACAAATTTGTTTGTTCATGAATATTAAATTCAAGCCCCTAGTTTATAAAGGGCAACAGGCCCTTGTACACATCCTGATAGGGAGTAGCACTGAATATAACCTCTTAATCACAGCAGTAATAACCAAGGGCCTCTCTAATTCATTTTCAGCGACTCTAACCTTGTGAATTTTTATGATGTCAAGTAACTTTATGCATGTGAATAGCCATGTTGAGCACACAGACAGCAGGATCTAGTCTTACTGATTTTCAGTAGGCATAGAATCAGAATCAAAGAAATGTACAGTTGGAAAGGACCTCGAGAGATCCTCTAGTCCAGCTCTGACAAGTGTTTTTCTAACCTGTTCTTAAAAATCTCTAATGATAGGGATTCCACAACTTCCCTTGGAAACCTATTTCTGGTCTAATGTATCTGTACAGTAGGAAAGCTAATCTAAACCTTCTTTGTTGCAGATTAAGCCCATCACTTCTTGTTCTGCCTTCCATGGACGTGGAAGCAACTGATCACCATCCTCTATATAAACAGATCTTTACATATTTGAAGACTGTTTATCAGGTTTCCCCCCCAAACTCCCAAGTCGTCTTTTCTCAAGACTTAAACGTGGCCAGTTTTTTTAATCTTTCCTCATATGTTAGGGTTTCTAAGCCATTTATGTATGTATGTGCTCTCCTCTGCCAATTTGTCCACATCTTTCTTAATGTGTGTTGCGCAGAACTGGACACATAACTCCAAATGAGACCTCTAGGGTGACCAGACAGCAAGTGTGAAAAATCGGGACGGGGGTGGGGGATAAGAGGAGCCTATATAAGAAAAAGATGCAAAAATCAGAATTGTCCCTATAAAATCAGGACATCTGGTCACCCTAGGCCTCACTAGTGCAGAGTGGAGCAGGGCAATGACCTCCCATGTCTCCCATATGTCAGTCCTGTTACTACAACACAGAAGATTAGCGTTTTTTGCAAGTGCATTACATTGTTGACTCGTATTCAATTTGTGATCCACACTAATCCCAGTTCCTTTTCGGCAGTACTATCACCTACCCAATTATTCCTCATTTTATAGTTGTGCATTTAACTTTTTTCTTCGTTAAGTGTAGTATTTTCATTTATCTTTATTGAATGTCATCCTGTTGATTTCAGATCAATTCTCCAATTTGTCAAGGTTGTCTTGAGCTCTAATCCTGCCCTCCAAAGTGCTAGTAGTCCCTGCCAACTTGGTGTCATCCTGCTACTTTATAAGCATACTCTCATTAATGAAACTATTGACCAGTATTGGACAGGACAGCTCCTGTTTGGAATCCCCAAGATATGGCCCCTCAGCTGAATATCAAACCATTGATAACTATTAGACCACAATTTCCTAGTTTGTTTATGAGATAAAGTATGCATGAAGTTATTCACATGCTGAAATGTATGCAGGATGGAGGACCAAGTTTGGTAAGGAAAATGCCAAGTTAGAAGTCCTTTGAACTATTCAGATGCTTTAGCCAAAGAACATATTGGCCTATTAAGACCACCTAATACTCTGGTTGAGTGGACTGCCAAAATGCAAGAGTCAATAAAAGTAAATACAGAAGTGTTCTTGATAATATTCTGCAAAGTACAACCAAGGAGCTAGTCTATTTCTTAGTAGTAGTATAGAAGTAAATAGCTGGAAGTGTCCATTATTTTTGCTTTCCTTTTGCAGAGGAAAATCAGGATGTTCAGTATGTGTTAAAATCATAAATAAAGTCTTTAAATGTGTTGAAATTACATTTTATTCAAACAAGTCTAATTTAACTTCAGCTTTATCATGGAATATAATGAATAATATTTGAACTAAACTGGTATTAAATACAGAAGAACTAATCCATGTTTCAAGATATATTTGTATGAAGTTTGAATAAACTTCCATGATTGCAAGAAGGTGAAAAAGAGGCTTATGGCTAACGGGTCATGTGGTACAGAAGCTTCAGAGTGAGACTAGCAATTTAATCATCTAAATCCTTCAAGCCATCTGCTGGAGCTATGAGGCAGCTCCTCAGCTGATGAAAATTGTCATAGCTCTACTGACTTTAGCGGAGCTGTGACAATCTGCCCCTATTGGTATGGCTAGATTGCATGGTCAGGGTCCATGTTAGGCTATATCTATCACCTTTTATTTATTGTGTGATCTGAAGACCTGTTTTTTCAAACTCTGTTCGTACATACACAAGTCTATTGTAAATCCAACCTACCAGCTGTCAGCCTTGTGCTATTATTATTAGCACACAGTGATGTGTGAGTTCACATCTTGGATGCAGTCTCTAGCACCCAGGGTCAACAGGTACCAAAGTAAGGTATTGCTGGTGGGTGGGATTCATACGAAGTGTTGGTAGTCTACTTCCCTCTTTCTCTAGCTAAGAAACACTCCCAGAAATAAAAAAACAGATAAGTGAATTTTCTCTGCTTTGGGCTCTTCGTTTGAAGGGATATGTGCTATGTTGTATGTCCCAATAAAATACATGTTAGAAACTAAAATAGTGATATTTATTACTGATTCATATGTTAGTATATATATATTTACATATACACATACTTAAAATTGCTCTTGGAAATATTCTTTCAGTTTTAGGTCTTTTTTGTGATATTTTTCTTTTCATAAAGAAACAGTTAAAAAAGATAAATGGCTTAAATATGTTACTGCACATTTCACAGGATAGCCAATACAATTTCTAAAACTATGCAACTTTATAACTTGTCAAAGCAGCAAAACGGGATAATACAAAATCAGATATTATTACACAAACTTAACATGTCAGGGTAGAGGTACCAATAATAGTAATAAAAAAACATACAGACATAGGCAGAAAAGGGAAAGAGACTTGGGGAGGATGGGAAGAGGGAAAGAGAAAAGCAGAGAGGTTTCAGGTGCTTTTTTGTTTTATCCCTTTAAAGTAGAACTAGTCATAAATGTCAGTGTCTCCCTGAAAAATGGAGTGTGTCAAATTTTGCAAAAATCTTCCTTCCCTCATTACCTGAACTCTAGTTAAAGGTAGTAAGTTATGTATATAGGCCAAGAATAAGTATTTCTGATCATTGTACTGTTAAAGTAAGTGTGACAGCAAAACAGTTATGGCTAGATGGATTTCAACGGGGCTACTCCTGTGCTTAAAATAAATGTGCCCTTGTTTTGCAGGATAGTGGCTTAAATTATTGTCAAAGAAATGGCTGTTGGCTTGAGGGGCAGGAGAAGAACATCCTAAATCATATGTAGATTGAGGCATTACTTGCCTGTACTCTCATTCCTCCTGGCTGGGGTAGAGTGGTCGTCAGCAGTGCTGAATCCTGCATTCAGGAAAGTGTAGGTTAAACTAAAGTTGCATTAAATTCCATTGTGGTTGTCTGGTTTACAGTCAGCAAACTGCACACTGGAACCATTGGATAGTTTAAAGTCCTACCCTCCTTCCCCTCAACCATTATTGAAAAGTTAATATAGTTGTGGCCTGATCTCTTTAAATCCATTCTTGTGGCTGTGTCTTCATGCTACTGGGTTTCCTGATCAATATATATGAGGCAGTTTAAATGAACATTCAAAATCCAAAAGTGAATTGCTTCATGTGCATTCCCACAGCTGTATTTGTCCAGCTCAAAGATTTCATAGCTAAGATAGTTCACTGTTACAGATTCTCCAACTCCAGGGGTACAGTATCAAACACCCATATAAATATAACAGTTAAATGAAAAAGTCAACATTTAGCAAGAGATTCCACACAATTACTACAGTTTTTTTGTTTTGTTTCTTGTGCTCTTAGAAACCCTAAGGTAATATTTCAGGAGGTGTGAAGGTCTCTCCTACTGGAACAATTCTGTTTCACTTCATGAGGAGCAATTTCTGTGTATTCTTTTTTGTGTGTGTAATTTTATATTGCACAGCAATTGAAATCAGAAAAGGTCCTGGCAGTATCCTAATGAACTTGATCGGTTTCACAGCAGGATGCCAATGAATATCTGGTTTACAGACTGAGAAACTGGATTAAGACTAAAAACAAACAAAAACTATTGGAAATCCTTGGCTAGGTGAAATGGTATAAAATAGACTAGTTCATTGTGCTCCTTATGATGCCAATACTGCAGTGGATCCACTAGCGTGGGACTCTGTGAAGTCTCATTAAAACAATGGTACTTGACTTCTGCATTAGTGGCTCCTGAAGCAGGATTGGGACCTTGAGGTTAAATCCTGTAAATGGTTCTCTCTGGCTTAAGGAATGGATTGTGTGTGCCTGGGCGGAGCCCTGCTGAAGTCAATAGGTCCTGTGCAGACTTCACAATGTGCTCAGCCAAATCCACTTGCACTGTCTGACCATATATTTGTAAAACTGAAGCCCTGCTATAAATTTCATGAATCTGATGCTGCTTGGGGACTCACTTCAATAAAGTGGGTTTTTAAAAAAATAAAAATAAAATAAAATTCAAACACTACAATAAAAATTCAATGTTTGCAGATTTTTTCATCGTGTGCCCAGCTCTGATAGGGCCAAATGGTAAAAGCAATTCCAGAAAAAACTGAATGAGGCACCAGGGTGAGCAACGTTTTACATTTCTATTGAATATCATATAGAGCAGGGGTGGGCAAACTTTTTGGTCTGAAGGCTGCATCGGGTTTTGTAAATTTTATGGAGGGCTGGTTAGGGGAGGGGGTCGTGGTCCAGCCCCCACCTCCTATCTGCCACTCCCCCTACCCCCAAGACTCCTGCTGCATCCAACCCCTCCATTCCCTGATGGCCCCTCTGGGACCCCGTCCCATCCACACACACCCACTCCCTGTCCCCTGATAGCCTCCAGATCCCTGCCGCCCCATCCAACCCCTCCTCTCATTCCTGACCCCCCGGGACTTCTGCCCCCATCCAACCACCCCTTCTCCCTGTCCCCTGACTGCCCCCCGGGACCCCTGCCTCCATTCAACCCGTTTCAACCCCAACCATCATCCACACCTCTGCCCCTTGACCATCACCCCGAACTCCCCTGCCCTCTATCCAACACCCCCTGCCCCCTTACTGTGCTGCCTGGAGCACTGGTGGCTGGCAATACTACAGCCGTGCCGCGCAGTTGGAGCCAGGCCATGCTGCCGGCGGCACCACCACACAGCACAGAGCCGGGCTCTGCAGCTGTGCTGCCCCAGGAGCTCACAGCCCACCTCCCTCCAAGCATTGCGCCAGTGGTGGAGAGAGCGAGTTGAGGCTGTGGACGAGGGGGAACAGGATGGTCCTGCAGGCTAGATGTGGCCCGTGGGCCATAGTTTGCCCACCCCGATATAAAGTAACATACTGAGGAGGATAGATCACAGCGTGAATGCCAATAACTTCACCTGTTTTATCTGGGCAGTCCTAACCCTTCCTCAATGTCTCAGGTGAGTTTGCATTAATACAATAGCCAGTCAAAGACTTGACACAATTAAGAAACTCAGAAACAAAGGCAGCTGTTTCTTGCTAAGTGAAACATGGCATTAAAGGCTGTTGTCCACATGTGAGAATCCAATTAGCAATTTGATTTATGCCTATGGTATTAAAATAAAACGCTACTATTTATGTTATATAGATTAGCACAGTATGGTCTTCATTCTTGTAAATTAAAGAATAATTCATCACAAATATTAAAATGCAGATATGGACTAACACACATGGTATTTCAAATTCTATTCTATACAATGGAGAAATCGGATGAGCAGCTAGAACACATGGGCAAAGCAGTGCTACTTCTACCGGTTCATGTCTTCCTTCTGCTCTGAACAATACACATCGAAGTCTGACATGGCATGAGGTAGAATGAAGGATTCTATGGCTTTCTGAATTTCCTAACGCCCAACCTAAACCTCCTTGCTACAATTTAAGCCTATTGCTTCTTGTCCTATCCTCAGAGGTTAGGAAGAACAATTTTTCTCTCTCCTCCTTGTAACAACCTTTTTATGTACTTGAAAACTGTTATCACACCCCCCATCAGTCTTCTCTTGTCCAGACTAAACAAACCCAGTTTTTTCAATCTTCCCTCATAAGTCATGTTTTCTAGACTTTTAATCATTTTCTCTAGACTTTCTCCAATTTATCTACATCGTTTTGTTGTGCCCAGAACTAGACACAATACTCCAGTTGAGGCCTAATCAGCACAGAGTAGAGCGGAAGAATTATTTCTCATGTCTTGCTTACAATACTCCTGGTAATGCATCCCAGAATGATGTTAGCTTTTTTTGCAACAGCGTTACTCTGTTGATTCATATTTAGTTTGTGATCTACTATGACCCCCAGATCCCTTTCTGCAATACTGCCTCCTAGGCAGTTATTTCCCATGTTGTGTATGTGCAGCTGATTGTTACTTCCTAAGTGGAGTACTTTGCATTTGTCCTTTATTGCTCCCCTCCCCACAATCCTGAGGTCAGACAGCAGCTGTTTTATCTCTTGTACAACTCAGAGCAGCTTCAGGGGTGTTCTGTCTTGCATTTAGCTGCGATAGTGCACATGGAATGGCTCTGCAGAAATTAACCACAGCAAAGAAGTGCTCTGGCTATTCCCTTGACAAATATCCTGTGTCTGGACAAGGATTCAGGAGAGATAAAGGGCAAGGCGTAGCTGGCTTGGTTAATTTTATGGTTGTTTTGCAAAGCAGCCTGGATTGCAGCCCAGGGTCTGACTCCAAAACTGCAAAGACTCAGGAGATTTTTTTGGCAGGGGAGACTTTGTGACTGTGTAATGGTTTAGGCAGAACCTTATTTCACACCTCATTTACTTGGATGATTGGAACTTGAGAAAAGGAGTGAGGGGAGATGTGAGTCTCTTTAAAAGACATCATGAATGTGGTTTTATTGTTGTCCTCAGTTCTTGGGATAATGCACCTTCCTGGTCCTCTCTTCATGACTTTCTAGAGTGCTCATAACTCATTCTGGCCAAGCCTAGGCTTTGTGGGGCAGTGTAAGTTGTGTGTCCAAGGTCAGCATTCAGTAAACCATATTGTTTGGTGGAGAGCAACAGGGAAAAGAAGGTTTGAACAATCAGTTATGAGAGAGAGGCACTTCTCATTGAGGATACGTCTACACTGCAATTAGACACCTGTGGCTGGTCTGTGATGGCTGACTTGGGCTCCGGCTAAGGGCTATTTAATTGTGGTGTAGCTGTTCAGGCTTGGGCTGGAACCTGGGCAGGGGCACTGGAACACAGGGCCAAGGGGCCATGGCCCTCCCACTCTTTAAAATGGACTGGCCAGGCCCGTTCACTTTTCGCCATGGGCCTGGCCTCTGCCCCTCCTTTTACCCAAGAGGCTCCGCCCCCCTGCCCAGGCAAGAAGCTGAAGCCAAGCCCGGGCAGCTGTGGAGAGCCATGGACCCTCCAGCTGCCCAGGATGGGAAGGCTGAGAGCAGCCCCTCGCCTGTGTCACCACCTCATGGGGTCCACACCCAGGGCACATGGAGGGTCTGTGCGGCTCTTACCATGACCCAGCTGTGGTTCTTCAGCCAGCCCTGCCCCAAGGCCAGGCTGGAAGCTGGAGCTGGGTCAGGGTAAGAGTGCAGGCATCTGAAGGTGGTGGAGGAGCCTGGGTTCCCTGGCCCGTCTCCGGCTTCTGGCTTGCCTGGGAGGCAGGGCCACAAGGAAAGGTGGGGCCATTGAGGGGGCAGGGCCTCGTGGTCCCCCCATTTTTACAAATAATCTGTTAGCCTGAGCCTGGCCTCTAGGATCCTATGTGGTGGGAAGGTCCCAGAGCTTGGGCTGCAGCCCATACCCAAATACTGTGATTAAGCAGTCCCTTTAGCCTGAGCCCAAATCAATGGGCAAAGGCCAGCCACTGGTATCCAATTACAGTGTAGACATACCCTGACAGGCCACAGAGGGTCAGTTTCAGCAATTGGTAGAGGTTTGGAGCAGAGCATGTGTCTGGGTGGTACCATGGAGGAGTGTGTGTGTGTGTGTGTGTGTAGTTAGTTCAAGGAAGGAGGGGAACAAAGGCATATGTTGGGGTCTCAAAAGAACAAGATCTTTGCACACTTGGTGCTAGGGCCAGCTCTACTTAACGTACAGCAGTTCTCACTCTATTGTCTGGGCACTGAATGATGATTCCATCTTTCACAGATGCTTTTATCTCACAACCACATACTGACACTATCAGCATTTGAAAAGAGGGATTAAAATGAAGCTGTTGGAGAATTTGAGTGAGGAAGCAGCACAATTTTATAGCTGCATCAGTCTGTGCTCTCAAGACTGCTTGCCTCAACCACTCAGAGCATCTATGTGTGTACTGTCATTTTTCTTTATCAGAAGATGATGTCCTCATTTTACCACTGCAGTTGCTCATACTCTGTTCTGGATTCCATGTTCCCAGCTTGCTGCAAAAGGCTACTGGGGGAAAAACTCTTCCATCTAATGAATTAGGTGTAACCATGAAAGGCAGCTAGTGATCACAGCCTCTGCTGTCTGTTCCACTTTGTTAGACAGCTGGTTTTGAAACAATGGTCGGTTAGAAGAGCATGTGGTTTCTGTGACCTCTACTGCCACTGTTGCTTGATGCTTCCAGCATTACTGGAAAACTCTACAGTAAAACAACACCTCCCAAAGGTCTGCATGGCATCTCTACTGGTCTCTCTTATATCATTCATTTACCTTGCTTTCCATTTTTCTTCTCTCCCTGCTCCTCCTCCACTTAAAAGACCAAGCTCTATAGTGATGGAACAAGAATTAAAAATCTTACACCTAGAAGCACTGAAAACTGGTTTAACTCATCCTGTCATATTTCAGCAAAATAAACTCCCACTCTGAGGAGAGATTGAGAGTGACTCAGAATGAGTTAGGGTGGGAAGTCAGTGTAATAACTTGAGCACCGAACCCAAAGAGTGTTTTTTCTCCGCATAATTATAGCGAATCCCTCATCTGCTGCTGGTTTTGATTTATTTGAACACCAGTCTCTACCTGGCAAATGGCTATGCTGATCTATCCACAGTATTGGTTGAAGTGGGTTGTGAGCAAGAACTAGAACTTTTGTGAGAGAGTCCACAGCATAACAAAGAAAATGGTCTGGCTCTTCTCCTTTGATCTCATCTTTGTTTTTCCTTCTTTATCACTGGCACTGGCTCTAAATGTTTAGAAGACCATACTTGATTTAACTGTTAGTCAGCCATTGCCAATGCATTTATTCATCTTTAAACCTATGATAGTCCCTTGTGGGTAGTTAGGTCAGATATTTAACCCAACAGCAGTAGTAGGTTAGTTCTGGTTTGTTTGTGTTATATATACAAGCCGCTGGCAGGTATTTTGACTATGTAAAAATGTTTCCAGAGCTTGGATAAACTGTTTTGGAACAGGAAGGAGGTAAAAATAAAATTAAAAAAAATCCAAAATGGAGTGGAATCTTAAACCGTAAGAAAAGCATCAATTTTCTTCCGGGGTTTAACCACCAAGAGTATAAATCTTTGCAATATATTATTTTCTATAGATTCAATTTTAACATTCTGAAATATCTGTTACCGTGATATGTATTTCCAATGCAACTTTATTAATTTTGTAACATTTTTACTACTTTTTGAAACACCTAGAAAATTGTTGCATTTGTAAATCTGTATTCTGAATTTTTATCTAATAAGTCACCATGATAGACGAAGAAATAGGAATCTTCCTTCTAGGAATCAAAAGGTGCACCAGTCTTGTATCAAACCCCTAGATTTCAGGCATACTGTTTTAATAGCCTCCAGTTATAATGACAACATGAAAAAGCTTCTAACAATTTTTGAAACTTGAGCTATGCATGGAATGTTAAAGTAAAATGTTTGTATTCTATTAGGAATAAAAATGAAATAATGAATACTGAAGCCCAATTAAATGCTTCAATGTTCCTGGGGACAAGCTCAGACAAGCGGATAGAAGCAGGACCAAAGGACTCTGAGGAGGGACTGCTGGGTGAGGAAAGTGGACGGTGGAAGCATGTGACTAGGAGAACCAGGCAGAGGAAAAGACAGGCCAGCGATGGAGAAATAGAACTCAGAAACAGGTTTGCTGAGTTGGAAAATGAAGATGCAGCACAGCAGGCTGCTGAAGGAGAAAGGGCGAGGAAGAAGAGGCGAGCAGCTAGTCCTGCAGAAGGAGGGGAGGAGTCAATGGAGGCGACACCAAGTACGAGCCCTAGGAGGATTGTAAGGGCGAATACAAATCGAGAGGAATTGCGGCCAGCTGCTGTGGGGGATAGACCACAGAATCGCACTGTCGCCAGGAAAAGGCAAGTCTACGTGATTGGAGACTCTTTACTGAGAAGAGTAGACAGGCCTGTAACTAGACCTGATCGGGAGAACAGAAGGGTGTGCTGTCTGCCAGGGGCTAAGATACAGGATGTGGACCTGAGGCTGAATACGATCTTAGCAGGAGCGGGAAAGAATCCGTTGATTATCCTTCATGTGGGAACGAATGATACGGCTAGTTACTCGCTGGACTGTATCAAGGAGGACTATGCCAGACTGGGGAAGATGCTCAAAGAAATCGAGGCTCAGGTGATCTTCAGTGGGATTCTGCCAGTTCCTAGAGCGGGGCGACGAAGGAGTGACAAGATTATGGCGATCAACAGATGGCTCAGGGAGTGGTGTTATAAGGAGGGCTTTGGGATGTACGGTCACTGGGAAGCGTTTAAGGATAGACGACTGTTCGCTCAGGATGGACTTCATCTAAGCAAGGAGGGAAATAGAATTCTAGGATGGAGGCTCGCCGACCTCATCAAGAGAGCTTTAAACTAGGAAGTTGGGGGAGATGGTTGGGAGATGTTCGGGAGATCTCCACGCCGGAATATAACCTGGAGAGGGAAGTAAACAATGTGAGAGGGGATACCCTTGCGGTCCCAAGAATTGATCCAAGGAAGAATAGTGAAGTAGAAACCAGAGTAACGGGTGATGCTGGTGGTAGAAGGTCTCTGCACGACGGGGGGAAGAATGTCACTGACGCCAAACGCCGAAAATTAAAAGGTCTGTACACTAATGCGAGGAGCCTAGGTAACAAGATGGAGGAACTGGAGTTACTGGTGCAGGAAGTGAAACCGGATATTATAGGGATAACCGAAACCTGGTGGAATAGTACTCATGACTGGAGCACGGGTATTGAAGGCTATGTGCTGTTTAGAAAAGACAGGAAGAAAGGCAAAGGTGGTGGAGTAGCCTTGTACATCAATGATGAAATTAACTGTAGCGAAATAAGAAGCGATGGAATGGATAAGACAGAGTCTGTCTGGGCAAAAATCACACTGGGTAAAAAAGCAACTAGAGCTTCCCCTGAGATAGTGCTTGGGGTGTGCTATAGACCGCCGGGATCTGATTGGGATATGGATAGAGACCTCTTTAATGTCTTTAATGAAGTAAACACAAAGGGGAAATGTGTGATTATGGGGGACTTCAACTTCCCGGATATAGACTGGAGGACGAGTGCTTGCAAGAATAATAGGGGTCAGATTTTCCTGGATGTGATAGTGGATGGATTTCTTCATCAAGTAGTTGAAGTACCTACGAGAGGGGATGCCATTTTAGATTTGGTGTTGATGAGCAGTGAGGACCTCGTAGAAGAAATGGTGGTAGGGGACAACCTTGGTTCGAGTGATCATGAGCTGATTCAGTTCAAACTAGATGGAAGGATAAACAAATGTAGATCTGGGATTAGGGTTTTCGACTTCTCGAGGGCTAATTTTAAAGAGTTAAGGAAATTAGTTAGGGAAGTGGATTGGATGGAGGAATTAGTGGATTTAAATGCAGAGGAGGCCTGGAATTACTTTAAGTCGCAGCTGCGGAGACTGTCAGAAGCCTGCATCCCAAGAAAGGGGAAAAAAACCATGGGCAGGAGTTGTAGGCCAAACTGGATGAGCAAGCAACTCAGAGAGGGGATTAGACAAAAGCAGAAAGCTTACAGGGAGTGGAAGAAAGGCAGGATCAGTAAGGAAAGCTACCTTGGTGAGATCAGAACATGTAGGGATAAAGTGAGGAAGGCTAAAAGCCGCATTGAACTGGACCTTGCAAAGGGAATCAAAACCAATAGTAAAAGGTTCTACAGCCACATAAATAAGAAGAAAACAAAGAAAGAAGAAGTGGGGCCGCTATACACTGAGGATGGAATGGAGGTTAAGGATAACCTAGGCATGGCCCAACATCTAAACAAGTACTTTGCCTCAGTTTTTAATAAGACTAGTGAGGAATCTAGCGATGATGGAGGGATGATAAACGGGAATGTGGATATGGAAGTGGATATTACCGCAACTGAGGAAGAGGCCGTACTTGAACAGCTCGATGGGACGAAGTCGGCGGGCCCGGACAATCTCCATCCGAGGATATTAAAGGAACTGGCGTGTGAAATTGCGAGCCCGTTAGCGAGAATTTTTAAGCAATCGATAAACTCGGGGGTTGTGCCGTATGACTGGAGGATTGCTAATGTAGTTCTTATTTTTAAGAAAGGGAATAAAAGTGATCCGGGTAATTATAGGCCTGTTAGCTTGACGTCTGTAGTATGTAAGGTCTTGGAAAAAATTTTAAGGGAGAAAGTAGTTAAGGACATAGAGGTCAATGGTAATTGGGACGAATTGCAACACGGATTTACTAAAGGTAGTTCGTGTCAAACCAATCTGATCTCCTTCTTTGAGAAGGTGACGGATTACTTAGATAAAGGAAATGCGGTAGATATAATTTACCTAGATTTGAGTAAGGCGTTCGACACGGTTCCACATGGGGAACTGTTAGTTAAATTGGAAAAGATGGGGATGAATATGAAAGTTGTAAGGTGGATAAGGAACTGGTTAAAGGGGAGACTCCAGCGGGTCGTAATGAAGGGTGAACTGTCAGGCTGGAAGGAGGTCACTAGTGGAGTCCCTCAAGGATCGGTTTTGGGACCGATCTTATTTAACCTTTTTATTACTGACCTTGGCACAAAGAGCGGGAA
The DNA here is from genome assembly GCF_007399415.2 of Gopherus evgoodei. Taxonomy (NCBI): domain Eukaryota; kingdom Metazoa; phylum Chordata; order Testudines; family Testudinidae; genus Gopherus; species Gopherus evgoodei. The sequence goes on from NC_044332.1 coordinate 43,490,522, forward strand.
TGTGCTAATAAAGTTTGCGGATGACACTAAGCTGGGGGGTATTGCTAACACGGAGAAGGACAGGGATACTATTCAGGAAGATCTGAACCACCTTGTAAACTGGAGTAATAGAAATAGGATGAAATACAATAGTGAAAAGTGCAAGGTCATGCACTTAGGAATTAATAATAAGAATTTTGGATATACATTGGGGGCGCATCAGTTGGAAGAGACGGAGGAGGAGAAGGACCTTGGGGTACTGGTTGATAGCGGGATGACTATGAGTCGCCAATGTGATATGGCTGTTAAAAAAGCAAATGCGATTTTGGGATGCATCAGGCGGGGTATTTCCTGCAAGGATAAGGAGGTGTTAGTACCGTTATATAAGGCATTGGTGAGACCCCATCTGGAATACTGTGTGCAGTTCTGGTGTCCCATGTTCAAGAAGGATGAATTCAAACTGGAACAGGTTCAGAGACGGGCTACAAGGATGATCCGAGGAATGGAAAAACTGCCTTATGAAAGGAGACTCAAAGAGCTTGGCTTGTTTAGCCTGGCCAAAAGAAGGCTGCGGGGGGATATGCTTGCTCTATATAAATATATCAGGGGGGTTAACGTTAGGGAGGGAGAGGAATTATTTAAATTTAGTACTAATGTAGGCACGAGGACGAATGGGTATAAATTGGATATTAGGAAGTTTAGACTTGAAATTAGACGAAGGTTTCTAACCATTAGGGGAGTGAAGTTCTGGAATAGCCTTCCGAGGGAAGTAGTAGGGGCAAAAGACTTTTCTGGCTTTAAGACAAAGCTTGATAAGTATATGGAGGGGATGTTATGATAGGATCGTTAATTTGGGCAATTGATCTTGGATTACCACCAGATAGGTCTGCTCAATGGTCTGCAGGGAGATGTTGGATGGGATGGGAACTGAGTTACTGCAGAGAATTCTTTCTTGGGTGCTGGCTGGTGAGTCTTGCCCACATGCTCAGGGTTTAGCTGATCGCCATATTTGGGGTCGGGAAGGAATTTTCCTCCAGGGCGGATTGGCAGGGGTCCTGGAGGTTTTTCGCCTTCCCCTGCAGCGTGGGGCATGGGTCGCTTGCTGGTGGATTCTCTGCAGCTTGAGGTCTTCAAACCAATTTTGAGGATTTCAATAACTCGGTCCTGGGTTAGGGGTTGTTATAAAATTGGATGGGTGCGGGTCTGTGGCCTGCCTTGTGCAGGAGGTCAGACTAGATGATCATATTGGTCCCTTCTGACCTATGAGTCTATGGTACATGGCAGTGGGGGCTATGTTGTCTCTAAGAAATCTGGGGATACCCCTTGTCAGGGGACTTGCAAGCTGTCCTCTGGACAGCTTTAAGGCTGCTTTGTGGTGCCAGAGTGGTACAAAGCAGCCTTATCAGATGTCAATATCTAGCTCTGAAACTGCACAGTACCTTGCACAGAATGGAACATATCCTTGTGTTTTATAGCTTAAGGACCCATGCTGGTGTTGAATGTTAAAAATTTTCAACCTATGTGACTCAACATCAATAGTAAAAAGTTGGAGGGCTTAAAATCACCCCTTACTCTGTTTTATGACACAATAATCAGAGAGACCCCACTGATGACATAATGTTTATATTGAATATTTTATTTCCATCAATTCCTGTAAAAGCTAAAGGTTCTTAAAGTCAAAATAGCTTCTTAGTTTTATAATTAGTGGTACAAATAGCGGGAGTCAATGGAAAATGTCTGTTATCCCAGATAAGTTCACAGTAATTTCTTTTCCTATATAGTGATGTCTCACCTTTCCTCTGTCCTTCAGTGACTGCTAATATAAAAGCTTACTCTGTTCTGTTTGACATCTAAAGGATGAGATGTAGGGAAGGGGAGAAGAACTTTCTGAATTGAGCATTAGCTTAAGGGAAGACATGAGAGAGATCGAGAAGGTCAGTACCATTTAACCATTTGCTGCACAATAACTGTGGTGAATTAATGCGCATTCTAGTAGCTGAGCTCCAAACATTAACTGGGGAAAAAGAGTAAAAAATGTTTCATTTTATTTTAAGGCCTTTTAAAAATCTAAATATAGAAGAGCACATCCGTAATTCAGGATACTGTATTGCACTGGGCAGGGAATAAGGGTGGGATTTTCACTAGTGTTCAGCATTGGCCTGACTCAGTCCCCATTAAAGTCAATGGGAGTTTTACCATTGATATCAATGGGAACAGAGCTAGACCAATGCATATATTATGTGGGGAGGCTTTGGATTCCCTATGTCACTAATCTACAGGACCCACTTTGGGGACAGTCTCTAGGAGGACTCCCTTCAGTGAGCCAGACCCCCTAGGGCTCTCAATCTTCTTCCAGGGCAAGCCACACAGCTTCACCATCTCCTTAGGCTGGTCTTTCAGCAACCTTGTATCACATTGTGAGCTCCATTCAGAGAGTCCCACTGAGGCAGACTCCTGAGGGAGACTTGTACAATTCTAGGGAGCAATGTGCCTCCTCCATCAGCATCTGCAATGTTCGTCAGCCCGCGCTGTAAAACAGAAAATGTTAATAGCCAACTGGAAAACATCATAGGAAGTCCTTGGTTAGCACACAGAAAAGAAAGTTTACAGCATAGTCCATCCTGTCAGCACAGAGCCCAAAGCTGTCACTCTGACCTCTGCCCCAGTTCAGGTGTGTGCCTGTCTCAACTACTTCCTGCAGCCAACACTTAACCTCACACACCCCCAGTCCTTTGTTCTCCAGCTGGAAAAACATTGCTTGGCTTCCTGCAGAGAAGTGGGCCATCCAGGCTCACTGGCTGGTAGGCACCAAAGTCCCAGTGATTGGATTTGCCATTGTCTTCTCAAAAGTTCCATTGATATGGGGCCCAAGCCCCAGACAGCTAGGCTCCATTCACACATGAGCTTCTGGGACTCTGCAGAGAACAAATAACACTTTCTACTCCCTAGGTAACTGTCATAAACAGATAGTTAAGGCTTAATAGAACAGGAGTACTTCATGTCTCTTTTGGCTGTAAAGGGTTAACAAGTTCAGTGAGCCTGGCTGTCACCTGACCAGAGGACCAATCAGGGGGCAGGATACTTTCAAATCTTGAAGGAGGGAAGTTTTTGTGTGTGCTGTTAGTTTTTTGTGGTGGTTCTCTCTGGGTTCTGAGAGTGACCAGACATGCAACCAGGTTTCTCTCCAATCTCCCTGATACAGGTTCTTATAGATTCAAAATAGTAAGTACTAGGTGATAAGGCGAGTTAGGCTTATGCTTGTTTTCTTTATTTGCAAATGTGTATTTGGCTGAAAGGAGTTCAAATTTGTATTTTGCTGAAAGGATTTTAATTTGTACTTGTATACTTACGCTGGGAGGGTATTCCCAGTGTCTATAGCTGAAAGATCCTGTAACATATTCCATCTTAAATTTACAAAGATAATTTTTACTGTTTTTTCCTTCTTTAATTAAAAGCTTTTCTTGTTTAAGAATCTGATTGTTTTTTATTCTGTGTGAGATCCCAGGGGACGGGGTCTGGATTCACCAGGGAATTGGTGGGGAGGTAATGGGGAGAGAGAGGTTAATTTCTCTTTGTGTTAGGATTATTTTCTCTCTCAGGGAGAGTCTGGGAGGGGGAGAGAGGAGGAGGGGGGAAGGTGAATTTTCCTCTCTGTTTTAGATTCAAGGAGTTTGAATCATAGTAGTCTTCCAGGGTAACCCAGGGAGGGGAAGCCTGGGAGAGGCAATGGTGAGGGAAAGGTTTTACTTTCCTTGTGTTAAGATCCAGAAGGACTGGGTCTTGGGGGTCCCCGGGCAAGGTATTGGGGGGACCAGAGTGTACCAGGCACTTGAATTCCTGGTTGGTGGCAGCGCTACAAGTACTGAGCTGGTAATTGAGCTTAGAGGAATTCATGCTGGTACCCCATCTTTTGGAAGCTAAGGTTCAGGGTGGGGGATTATACCATGACAGTAACACTGCTGCATATCAGGGAAACTAAGGCACATCTAGTATTAATAAAAAATGTTACAAAAGTTCCCACTTCATCACACCCTGTCACTGGAATTTTTAAAGAACAGGTTAGACAAACACCTGTCAGGGATGGTCAAGGTATACTCAGTCCTGCTTCAGCATGAAGTGATTCATTAGGTGACCCTGAGGTCCCTTCCAGCCCTACTTTTCAATGATTCTGTGTTTTATATATTTGACTATCATGAGATTATATGCAGACTCATATGGACTAATATGAAAATAGCCTCTTTCAGATCAGTCCACAAAGAAACATTCTTTAAAAACAGTATATGTCTTGATGTGAATTGTGTATGTCTTTTCCTTATGGGTGTGTTGCTAGTAAATATCTTCCGCATGGTGGCAGAAATCTATGATGGCATTGTTCAGATGGCTGCTGGCTGCTAAGCACTAAGGGATAGGAAGAGAGGGAAAAGTGAAACCCATGTTAAATCAGTGTGTAAAAGAGGGGCACAGTATATTCAGCTATTATGAAAAATAACACATTAGGGGAAGGGTGTCTCTAAGGACACAAATGTTACTTGTATAAAGATAAAGTGGGTACAGAGGAAGATTCAAATTTCAAGTGTTCCTAGGACTCCAGGCAAAGCTGTAGACTCAAAAATGCAATGAAGTGAAAGAGCAGAAGTAGTTAGGGGCCCAGTAAAACTATAGCAAGTAAGGAACTGTAAAGCTTCCTACAGGATCTTAAAATACGTTAATTTAATTTTTAAAGTTCCAATAGCTGCTTCATAATAAACAAACGTCTTTTACAAATCCTCCTTTTAAGACAAAAAAGACTTCTAACTGTGAAATCTACCAGTTCTGTCTCTGTCCGGATTGCACTCCTAACTCAAACTAATGAACTCTTAGGACTGGAGTAAGCTCTTAACACTAAAACAAGGTCTGTAGCTATGCAAAACTTCTAGGTTAGAGTTAAGTTTTTCAGTGATATTAAACCCTAAGTTGGAATGAACTCCTCAGGACTGAAACAGAATTCTGGCTAAACGGAACTGGACTAAGAGCTAAAAACCCAATTGTATATGCCCTTACCCAAAATGGAGTTTCACAACCAGCAGCAAACACTGCCCTTTCCTAGCTCCAAAGAAAATGCCTCCAACACTTCACGCTAAGGTAAAAGTACCTCAATATATTCTTTGATGCTAAGGGCAATTAGAAGGAGGGGAGGAGAAACCAAGCCTGGAGCTTGGATCTACTTCTCTATCTAGCTTTGTACTCAAAGATTTTTAATACAAATAACAAACATTGCCCATTTGCCCCTTTCACAAGCTTATTTGATTGGCGTCAACTAAACTACTTTCAGCACAGAAGATATTAGCGCAGTTAAGTTTTATTTTGTGATAAAAGATATTTTTTCAAGGATTCAGCCAGGAACTCTCTTATTAACACAAATACAGGAAGCTCTTTAAGAGTGCACAAGCATACATCGAAATGTTGATGAATATTCTGTAAGTCCATTACAATGCAGTTCTGTAATCATGGTAAAGTGAGTGACTTTAGCTCACTAGCGTCTATCAGCAGCAAGGTTAATGTAAATTATTTAGAATAGTAGAAAGTCAGTGCACTAATAAACTGTCTACCATGAAATATTGTCTAGTAGTTAAAACACAAGAGTAGGTGTTAGGAATGGAGCTGACTTCTCCTGGATCTCATTAAGTTGCTCTGTGGCCAAAGACAAATCACTTAACCTCTCTCCCTGTCTGTTTGCCATCTGCAAAATGTGGATACTCCTACCTTTCCCAAGAAGAGCTGCAAGGCTTAATTCAGTGATATTTTGAAAGCACTCTGAGATGCTCAGATGGAAGGTTGCATAGAGGAGTAAAATGTTACTCATAGACTCATAGACTCCAGGACTGGAAGGGACCTCGAGAGGTCATCGAGTCCAGTCCCCTGCCCTCATGGCAGGACCAAATATTGTCTAGACCATCCCTAATAGACATTTATCTAACCTACTCTTAAATATCTCCAGAGATGGAGATTCCACAACTTCCCTAGGCAATCTATTCCAGTGTTTAACTACCCTGACAGTTAGGAACTTTTTCCTAATGTCCAACCTAAATCTCCCTTGCTGCAGTTTAAGCCCATTGCTGCTTGTTCTATCATTGGAGGCTAAGGTGAACAAGTTTTCTCCCTCCTCCTGATGACACCCTTTTAGATACCTGAAAACTGCTATCGTGTCCCCTCTCAGTCTTCTCTTTTCCAAACTAAACAAACCCAATTCCTTCAGCCTTCCTTCATAGGTCATGTTCTCAAGACCTTTAATCATTCTTGTTGCTCTTCTCTGGACCCTCTCCAATTTCTCCACATCTTTATTGAAATGCAGTGCCCAGAACTGGACACAATACTCCAGCTGAGGCCTGACCAGCGCAGAGTAAAGCGGAAGAATGACTTCTCGTGTCTTGTTTACAACACACCTATTAATGCATCCCAGAATCACATTTGCTTTTTTTGCAACAGTATCACACTGTTGACTCATATTAAGCTTGTGGTCTACTATGACCCCTAGATCTCTTTCTGCCATACTCCTTCCTAGACAGTCTCTTCCCATTCTGTATGTGTGAAACTGATTGTTCCTTCCTAAGTGGAGCACTTTGCATTTATCTTTATTGAACTTCATCCTGTTTACCTCAGACCATTTCTCCAATTTGTCCAGATCATTTTGAATTTTGACCCTGTCCTCCAAAGCAGTTGCAATCCCTCCCAGTTTGGTATCGTCCGCAAACTTAATAAGCGTACTTTCTATGTCAACATCTAAATCGTTGATGAAGATATTGAACAGAACCGGTCCCAAAACAGACCCCTGTGGAACCCCACTTGTTATACCTTTCCAGCAGGATTGGGAGCCATTAACAACTACTCTCTGAGTACGGTTATCCAGCCAATTATGCACCCACCTTATAGTAGCCCCATCTAAATTGTACTTTCCTAGTTTATCTATAAGAATATCATGCGAGACCGTATCAAATGCCTTACTAAAGTCTAGGTATATCACATCCACCACTTCTCCCTTATCCACAAGGCTCGTTATCCTATCAAAGAACGCTATCAGATTAGTTTGACACGATTTGTTCTTTACAAATTCATGCTGGCTATTCCCTATCACCTTACCACCTTCCAAGTGTTTGCAGATGATTTCTTTAATTACCTGCTCCATTATCTTCCCTGGCACAGAAGTTAAACTAACTGGTCTGTAGTTTCCTGGGTTGTTTTTATTTCCCTTTTTATAGATGGGCACTATATTTGCCCCCTTCCAGTCTTCTGGAATCTCCCCCGTCTCCCATGATTTCCCAAAGATAATAGCTAGAGGCTCAGATACCTCTTCTATTAACTCCTTGAGTATTCTAGGATGCATTTCATCAGGCCCTGGTGACTTGCAGGCATCTAACTTTTCTAAGTGATTTTTTTACTTGCTCTTTTTTTATTTTCTCTCCTAAACCTACCCTCTTCCCGTAAGCATTCACTATATTAGACATTCCTTCAGACTTCTCAGTGAAGACTGAAACAAAGAAGTCATTAAGCATCTCTGCCATTTCCAAGTCTCCCGTTACTGTTTCCCCCTCCTTACTGAGCAGTGGGCCTACCCTGTCCTTGGTCTTCCTCTTGCTTCTAATGTATTGATAAAAAGTCTTCTTGTTTCCCTTTATTCCCATAGCTAGTTTGAGTTCATTTTGTGCCTTTGCCTTTCTAATCTTGCCTCTGCATTCCTGTGTTATTTGCCTATATTCATCCTTTGTAATCTGACCTAGTTTCCATTTTTTATATGACGCCTTTTTATTTTGTAGGTCACGCAAGATCACATGGTTAAGCCAAGATGGTCTTTTGCCACATTTTCTATCTTTCCTAACCATCGGAATAGCTTGCTTTTGGGCCCTTAATAGCGTCCTTTTGAAAAACTGCCAACTCTCCTCAGTTGTTTTTCCCCTCAGTCTTGATTCCCATGGGACCTTACCTATCAGCTCTCTGAGCTTACCAAAATCCGCCTTCCTGAAATCCATTGTCTCTATTCTGCTGTACTCCCTTCTACCCTTCCTTAGAATTGCAAACTCTATGATTTCATGATCACTTTCACCCAAGCTTCCTTCTCCTTTCAAATTCTCAACAAATTCCTCCCTATTTGTTAAAATCAAGTCTAGAACAGCTTCCCCCCTAATAGCTTTTTCAACTTTCTGAAATAAAAAGTTGTCTGCAATGCAGTCCAGGAACTTATTGGATAGTCTGTGCCCCGCGGTGTTATTTTCCCAATATATATCTGAAGTCCCCCATCACCACCAAATCTTGGGCTTTGGATGATTTTGTTAGTTGTTTGAAAAAAGCCTCATCCACCTCTTCCACCTGATTAGGTGGCCTGTAGTAGACTCCCAGCACGACATCACCCGTGTTTTTTACCCCTTTTAGCCTAACCCAGAGACTCTCAACACTTCCGTCTCCTATGTCCATCTCCACCTCAGTCCAAGTGTGTACATTTTTAATATATAAGGCAACACCTCCTCCCTTTTTCCCCTGTCTATCCCTCCTGAGCAAACTATACCCATCCACACCAACATTCCAGTCGTGTGTATTATGCCACCAAGTTTCAGTAATGCCAACAATGTCATAGTTGTATTTATTTATTAGAACTTCCAGTTCTTCCTGCTTATTACCCATACTTCTTGCATTTGTATATAGGCATCTAAGATACTGGTTTGATCTTGCCTCCCAGCTTTGCCCTGACCCTCCTTCCTCACTGCCATTATAGCCCGTGCTCCCTCCTGTTTCCAACCCATCTCCCAGGTCTTGTTCCCCACTTACCTGTGGGCTTTGCTCACCTGTCCCCGTCTAACCTAGTTTAAAGCCCTCCTTACTAGGTTAGCTATTAGAACTTGGAAACAAACACCTCAGCCCTGTCTCAGTGTTTGCTCCCATCAATTCCTGGGCTTTGTCTTGGCATTTATATGACAGAGGGAGATTGTTATCCAGTGACAACATTGTAATCTAGTGATAGTATCTTTTCAATCAGTTAGGGATCAAATTTCACCCTTAAAAAACAAACCCCAGTTCATAAATAAATATCTGTGCACACACTAAATCAAGGGCTCTGATACCCTGGTAATGGGCCTGGCTTCAGAGAGGGGTGGGTGGGTGTGAACAGAGATGTAAATAATACATAATCATGCACTTTACAGGATTAAATCACCATTTTTGTTAGTGGATGTTTGTCACATTGTGCATGTTTTCTGTGTTACTGGTTTCTTATACCATTAGATCAGTTACTTGGCAGGTTCCCAGAATGGCACTTGTTCATGCTAGACTGCTGGATATAAACAGTTGAAACGGATTATCCATGGCTGCGTTCACACAATTTTCATTCCTTTAAACCTATTTTAAAAGGTCTTTTTTCCCTCTTTATATACTATAAACCATATTCACAACCAGTATAACTGTGAACTCTTGATTTTACTGTTCTGAGAGATGGTATAAAATGTGCTGGAGGATGTATAGGAAGGTGAAAAGTGTACGCCCATGTTATGTTTTCTCAACGTTTGCAGCCTTATCTGAGATTTTAGGTACTTAAGATAGGATTGTGCTTTTGCTGTTCAAAAGCTTCATCTCTGACATGGATTAAATATTTTGTTGATTATTTTTAGGATAAGCATTATTAAATGATAGGACTACATATGTGGTAAATCTTTTAATAAGAATGCATAATTCTCTCAACAGATGAGCAGAGAGATCTATCTTCCAGTGATTTGATTGTACTCAGATAAATAATACAGTTATGTTTTGAGTGACAGTATAAATGCAGAGGTGTATGTGTATGAATAGCTGTTCTGTAAATGCTAAGAGTTATGAGTTCTTTACTGATATTTTTATTAAGATATTTAACAATGATATCTTGTCCAAAAGATAAATGCACTATGGAAAATTAAACTGAATTTTGGGAAGTATCAGTTTAGTTCATTAATGTATGTGCATTTTAAAAAAAAATTAACTGCTCACAGGGTCAAATCCTGAAATCCTCACTCTGGCAACCCCCCAGTCCAAATTGACAAATACTTTGCTTACATAAAGGGTGAATAGTTATGATATATACATACACACATAAGGCCTGGAGCCACATAACAGTATGCTGTGATGATCCTGCCATATCTCAGGAGGTAAACAGTGTCCGCTGTTGTTTAAGAAGGAGCATTATATTTGGCTATCACAAACTTAAAAACAGCTGGGTTCCTGTCTCCCTGAAAAAGAGAGCAAAGCTGCATCAGATTTACAGGCTGACTTTATTGACCATGACGTGTCACAGTTACAAAAAGTAAAAGCACACGCATATGAATGCGTGGTCCTAATTGAAAATGTTGTAGCTAAATCTATGACTGGCTCATTTACTTATCTGAGCCAGAACTATGGACACCAGAGTGTGGGAAGCCACAGTATATTTCCCCATCACATATATGTGCTATTTCAAATGTCTGCTGAGTACATGTTGAATCTGTGGGTCTCCATTTTATGTCGCGCTATGCCCAACTATTCATTACAGTTAGTAGGCTTTTCAATTTGGGCCTTACCAGGACTTGATTTTTCAGAGGTGCTGAGCACCTGAAACTCCTACTGATTTCACTTGGAATTGTGGATACTCATGACCTCTAAATATTAAGTCCTGTGTGTCAAATTTGGGTGGTGTTTAATCATACAAATAGTGTATTACTAGTTGCATTAAGGTCAGATCTCTGTTCTGGTTCCCTGGTGGAACTAGAGGACGCTTGTTCCAGGACAGTCATCACCCCCGTTTTTTACTGTTTAGAGGCATCTGACTATGCTTGCACCCAGTGACACAGGTACATACCTGGCTTTGAAGTGCCACCAGGCTTATCCCTCCGCCAATAATCACGGTAGTGATGATTGCACATTACCCTTACTAACTCCTTCAGCTTCGTGTTGCTACTGCTCATTTAAAAAAATAATTTTTAAAAACTGTTGTACTCTTTTATTTAAAAAGAAAAACCCTCCTTCCTTCCACTTTTGGCTTGTAAAGACCTCTCAGATGGCCATTGGAACACTTCCCAGGACAATGACTTCAAATATTTATTCAGACTACTTTTCATGATACTCTTGTGCTTTACCAACTTTCTTGCAAATAACACCATGATTATCTGCATGTTTGTGAATAAAAGGGTTGTGAATAATGGCAAAGTAGATTAATAGACTTTATATGGATTATTATTTGTGAATGCTGTTTTCACCCATCTCTGCTTATAATTTCCCCTGCAGTTTCAACCGGATTCAGTATTCTTTACTTACTGTCCTGAAGTGTTGGGTAATGAAACTTGCAGCTACGCAGCTGTCCAGTTTCTTCTCAAAGGTGAATGCATTACAGTGGTTATTGCTATCTCGCTATATACACAAAAGTATGTAAAGCAGTTGGGAACTTTTGGTATGAAAGGAGACATACTATTAGATGATAAAACTAAGAATTGTACAGAGGTAAATCAAGGACAATGGCTGATTGCTCAAGTTATTGTATTTTAACAAATATGTATTCAGTTGTTCAAAAGATCTTGTCTGTCAGGTGGTCCTCCATTAAGTGATTTTGATAAGTGGCATTAATTTAACAGATTTCCACCAAATGAGACTGTTTAGTAAGGAGAATAAATTTCCAAGGATGATTTGTATGTGTTTGAATATTACTTGATTGAGGGCCTGATCCAAAGCCCACTGAAGTGAACGGAAGACACATTGACTGCAGTGAGCTTTGGATCAGGCCTTGATATCACAGTTGTTTAAAAGTATGATCCCATGACTGACATTTCCAATCAGGTTTACGCTACATAACAACTCTCTCTTCAAAATTTGCATTATAAATGGTTCATGTAATTCAGGGATAGAAAAGGCGTATTGTGTCAATCAGTCTGTCCTGCTGCAAGTATTTGGTTCTTTCCTATGGTATATTTTTGAGTGCTTCTTAAATACTTGGGTCTTATTTCACATTGCTAGGATAGGGGTGCCAGTGGGGTTTGCAGTTTTCTGGAATGTATTTGGTACCACGGAGGGGAGATGTATTTGTGCACCCTACTCTTGGTGTTCTTTCCCATCTTTAACAAGGCGAGAAGATTATTAGCCTAGGAGTACGGTTGTCACAGACCAAAAGCTAGATGTTTACTTGAACCATTAGGCAACTGTTAAACTGGAACTTATCCAATCTCTGATAGAGCTTCCTATTTATCTGAAGAATTCTGAGTCCCCTTTAATATAACTGTCCAATTTTGTTATAGTTTAACAAGTGATGTCTAAAAAACTTAGCATTTATCAATGTTAGAATACACATTTTAAACACAAAAAAATCCCTTGACTTACATTTTTTCCCCTAATATAAGGTCTCTGAGAGAGTCTCAAATAAATGAGAAAACATAGTGTTTAAAGAAGAGGTTTTGTGCTCTAGAGGTCATTTAAGACCTCCTGAACACTTATTTCAAGGTTATGGAGAATGAAGTACAATATACCCATATGTTAGAGTCTGAGAACTTTCTGGCTATATGTAGAACTATGTATTTGCTCCCACTACATTATGCTCTACATAATAAAGGGTTGTGTTTCTAATGATGGCAATTATAGCACTAGAGAGCTTGGCTCTTGAGGATGGTGTCATAAAAAGAGTTTAAGTGCCTGTATTACCAATTCTGAATGTCTTTAATTAAACAGGAGAAACAAAAATAGGAACAACGAGGAAAACAAGCACATTACTCTACAGACTCCCTCAGGATTATGATCCTGATCCAAACCCCATCAAGTCAATGGGAGTGTTGACCTCAATGTAAAGTGCCATCCAGGAGAATTTGAGAGTGGCGAGGAGCAGGGCTGAGGCCAGTGGACCCACAGTTATTTGGAAGTGCTGTCCACTCCTCCCCAGAAGGCAACTGCAGCACTGACGGCCTATGAGTAGCTCTGATGCTGTATAAGAGACTAGGGAGGAGCTCATAACCACCAGCAACCATGCTGGCTACTCAAGCTGTGCTCTGGGCATAGGACAACTCCTCCAAGTAAAACAAAGCACATGGGACATGGCAAAGAACCCCAACATTCCTTTGTGCTTGTTACAAAGTCCAAAATGCCCTAATGCTTGTATCCCTTAATGATGTCTATATGGGGTGTGTGATTTAAAAATACTTGCCCCGTCTTAATCTATTGACCTTCACTCTCTCTTGGATGTCTTCTCTTCCCTTGCTCCTTCATATATCTAGCTGTAGCATGGTGGGCCCCTGTTCCTGCCCAGAAGGGGTTAAAAACAGCCCTGAAAGGGAGCTGTGGCTGGAGAAAGCAGCCTTTAGGCTGCTTTGATTGGGGGAAGTGGCTGCAGCTGGGGCCATGCCCCAAATGGAGCAACAGGGTCTTATAGGAGGGCCAGGAAAGCCAGAAGTAAACAGTCTCTCTCTGACTGGAGAGGGAGACAGGCCTGGCTGCTTGGGAACTCACCCAGGGGACCTAGAGGAAGGCAGGGCTGGGGAAAGGCCTTAGGAGTGGGAAAGCCCTAGGCCAGCAACTCCCCAGATTGTAGGGCCTAGTTCTAGGCCTCCTAGGTGCTGGGCTTGCAGAGGGGCAGCTGGAGGGTGGGTAAAGGCAGCCAGTCCAAACCCTGTTGCCTATGATGAGTGGCTGATACTGCAGTCTGCCCCAGTGAACAGGGGCTAGATGGAGACTGGGCAGTAGCCATCTACGGAGGCAAAGTGGGGATAGAGGGTGGGAGTCCCCCGGGAAGGGGAAACCCTCAGAGAAAAGGGTGACTGCTTGGGGGCAGCACTCCATGTAAAAGGGCACCAGGTCCAGGGAGGGACATGGGCCAGAGGACAGGTGGATCACTGGCCTGCAGAGGGTGCTCCGGGCTGGAAACTGAGCTAATTCCCTGAAGACACCAGCAGGGGGCACCACAGGGGTGAGTCGGCCCTCTACACTAGCACATTTCAGATTCTCTTCTCATTTCTACTCACCTTGACAGTTTCATTTCAAAAACAATTTTTGGTTCCCAAAAGTGCATGCTAAGACTTTTATGATTAAATTTTCTGATATCATTTCTTATGGCTTTTTTCTGATGCTACTTTCATATTTCATACCAGTGTAATCATACCCCTGGCTGGTTTGTCAGTGGGGACTGAACCACGGGAACTCTGAATCTAGAAACATGAACCTCTGCTGCTTGAGCTAAAGGACTAGGTCTAGTAGGAGACTTGTGAAACTTAACATGGTTCAGGCATTAGTAGGGGACAAAACCATATACTGGGTTACTATGGATTAAACATAGTTCAGATACTAGAAGGAACAAAGACACATCTCACTAGTGTGTTACATACTCCCCTGGCCAGGGAAGATTGTCCTGGACATCAGAGATTCACACCATCCATATCCTTGTAAAGGCCACCCATTGTAATGCTACCCTTGGTTGAATCATATGCTGGAGTTGCACCTGGGACCACTCGAACTAAAAGCATGAGTTTCTATTGCTTTGAAAAAAAATGACCAAGTTCATTAAAGTGGCAGAGGAAGCAGACATATAAAGCTACTCTCACTAGTCAAGTGTACATGTGTCCCTCTCTAATGGCTGGATCACACAGCCTTGAGTCCACTATTGTGACCAAGCTAATGGACCTGCTCCTTTAGGTCATGCAGGTTCACATTTTTACATCCAGAGGTCCTGTGTTCGGTTTCTGTAAGTGATCCATTCAGGGTAATTTTTACATCAGTACTGAACAGTTATAAGCATTTCAACATTTGTATTGTTTTAAGCCTATTGCAGCTTTTTAGCACTCTATACTTGCCAGTAAATGTTATCCACCCGTACACGGATGAAATTTAACTTTGAGCAGTTTTTTTCCCCAGTGTAATTTTTAATTTTTATATTGTGTAAATGGACAATATATGACCTGGTATCCTTGTTAATTCTGAGTTACTGACATCAGTACGAAATAATGACTTCAAACTATACACATGAAAACTGCATGACAATGCAGTCACATACAATACTATGAAATGCTTTTTAGTACTAATTAGAACTGAAAATGCCAGAAAAGAGGCTATGCAGTTGTACATAGTAACTTTCCTGTCTGAGAAGTCATATAAGTTCTCTGAGCATGTGTGTTATTCATAAAGTGTAAACATAATATTGATATTCTGTCTGCGCAGTATGAATTTGAACTTAGAAGAGCTAGTTGGAAGCTTTTCATCAATGTTTTTTAACAGAAAATATCACTTTCATCAAAATTGAAACATTCCCATGGGAAACTTTTTTTCATTTTGGAAAACTTGCATTCTGGAAAACTTTCATTTCAGGAAATTCCAAAATGAAATTTCAGATTTTAAAAAATATTTTTACATTGTTTCGAAACATCTGTTTGTAGTACTGCATATTATGCACAAATACTAACATGTCATATGATAGTTGATATATCATATTTTTTATTTTATTTTTAAAACCATTATGGACAGCTGCTACTTAGTACTGACAAACATTTTATGATGTTTTCTAGATCAGTGTTTCCTGTTTGTGCTGCAATGAAACAATTTGATGAAAGTATGCTACTATTACTGGCATGTTATGAAATAATATAAAAATGAGAATCCATAAAATACGTCAAAACAAAATTTCCAAATGTCAAAATGAAATTGAGTTTCATCCCGCACTAGTACATGTATCAGCTGGTTATTCTCAGCAGCTTGGCTAAAAGTTCACTTAAACTCTAAATGGTCAAGGCTTGATTTTTAAAACTGCATACCCTAACTTGCACATACACTCACATTTGCATGTACAAATGTGCAGTTAGATGTATATCTGATTAGCACATGCAGTGAAGATAATTACCTTTGCAAGTCAGGTTCAAAACTGCATGGGCACAATTTTAAAAATCAGGACCCATACTGTTTACAGAATTTAAAGAAAGAGAATGGATCATTCTGTAATACTGTGTACAAGTTAAAAGGCTTTATGACTCTTAGATTCATGTTTGTTGAATATACTTATATGGACTTCATTCATTCCTGAACTGTATTTAATATTCACTGCAATTCTAATTTTTATTTAGATTGACGTAGCTACGAACAAAATGAAAAGGAAATTGTCACTTGGGATACTGGATAATTCATGTTTAGGTAATTGGTGATCTACGTTGCTTAATTTTAATAACATACATTATTTTAGAACATGGGCAATAGGTTTAGTAAGGCTCCCCCTTCCCCCAACTTTTTTCTAGAGTGGGACCCGTGTGTCTGAATGTAAAAATGTCACTTGCTCCAAACAGCCCTGACAGAATATATACCAGAGATACTTCCTTCTCTGAAGCAAGACTCATAAATTTGGGTTAACTCCAATGGGAGCATGCAGTTTTTAATCAATACTTTTATTATGAGTTACTGTTCTCCCTCACCTCCAGATATGACCCTTCCCAAACCCCATCAGTCCACAGGATTAGAAATTGCTTATGCTCTGCTAGAACATTAAAAAATGTGCTGTGCTTGGATGAACAACTGAGTGCTTTAAGCCTCAAATATTTTCCCATAACTACTAACTATGTGTTAGAGCAATACTCAGGCAGGTAGTAGCATCATTACAATAGCACTTCTTCTTTTAAGTGACCTAGAAAAAAAATAATCTCAGAATGCATAATATTTCCAGCCTGACAATTAAGCCAGCCTTAGCCAATAATTTTTATGTAATTTATTAAAATGTCTTTATCCTAGCATTTCCATTTCCTCTCATCTGCTGAAGAAAAGCTAGGATACGTTTGGCCTTGGTGCTCATAGGGCCAGACTATTATGCACAGACCTAATGCAGAGCCATATTGCCAAAGGGAAGCACTGCCCAGCATTGTGACACAGCAACTCGGAGTTTTCCGGTGCACAAGATAACAGCAGCATCTCTTACAAGTGTCTGTGGGGTGCAGTACATGTTGCTCCTTTTGCTGCTTCCCAGTTCCACAGGCTGGTGCAGAGAGAGAAAGGTAGGGGCATTTTAGGGGGCCTACCAGGGAGCACTCACTGCATAGGTGTGCAGAGGAGAGGTAAGGCTTATATACTGCCTTCTCTTTCCTCCCCCATTTACCCATTCTGGTTCCCAAAATTTGGGATTGTTCCTATTCAGAAACTTGTTTGGCCCATTTTATAAGATGCTAAGTCTAGATCCAAGCTTCTTCAAAGTTCAGGGGTACTCAGGTCTGGAGTCTTGGTTCAAGTTCATCCTTATTTTATTGCAGTTGCTTACAGCCCCATGTGTAGCTTGCCAAGGGAGCATTGTGTATGACTGCTGTGTCCACACCTCCCTAGATCTGGCTGTTTATATACACTAGATAACTGTTGAAGTGTCACAACAGCTTGCATAGCACCAGAAGAAGACAGGGGTAGGCAGAGAACGAATGCTGAACGTTAAAGTTAAATTGAACTTCAATATAGGCTAGATATGTCCTGGCATTAGTGCTATGATAAGAACATAAGACTTGCCAGAACCGATCAAGCCTTTTGTTCATCAGATCCTGAATCCTGCTTCTGGCAGTGGCCAATACCTGGGTGCTACTCAGCAATTAAGAGACTATTGGAGCTGGATATAAAAGTTGCTCCCATGATTAATAGGCGGCTGCTGGACTTGGAAGTGTTGGGGAATGCCACTCGTGTGTTATACATTCAGCCTTCAGCTTCAGAAGTTGAATTACCTAGCTGCTTTGATAATAGAACTTGTCCTATGTTTCTGTTAAATCATGATAGCTTCATTAAATAAAGCATTCTTTCTCTAACATTCCTTTTCATGGTACTGTAATTCAATTAATGACACCCCCCCTTATAGCTGTTCATAATATTTACAATGAACAATATATTTTTCAAAAGCCCTTTTTCTCTTTTAAAATTGAGTGTAAATAGACTTTGATTTTGACATCTTTATTTGCTGCTGACAATTATTTATACACTTCATCCAGACAATCAGCCTCTAGATAGCTAATTTAATGTTTGTTGGGGTCTTTGTTATATACTGTTTGCTATTTGATTTGGGTAATGGGGGACTAAAGCCACCAAAGTGATTATTTTTTTTATAGGTGTGAAGAACTATCTGCATGAACATGCATATTCATGTGAGAACAAAAGTATTTACATGTGATTAAGCATATATGCACAAACACAAGCTTCCTTCTAACATCTGTGTGAACAAAATTTTATCCACTTGGTCAAGAACAGCAAACAAAAGGAGGGTTGTACTATTGAATTATGTATTCAAAAAAACTGTCCATAGAAATCTCCCAGATGTATTCTTGTTCATTATGTACAGCAACAATGTAAGTGTCTGTTCTCATCTGCTGTTGCGAATTAAAAGCACACTGTAGCAAATATTTTAACTGTGTTTCTAGTGGTAGAAGGTTAGAGTATTGTATAGGAAAAAGGTCAACTTCCTTATTATAATGAGTAACTGAAACTTTCATTTCTTAAGCAATTTTTTTCTTCTACTTACTACTGAGCAAAATAAAATGATGTAAAAAAAGCAGATGATACTTTACACCATAAAAGAACAGTGCTGCGCCATTGTATGTTAGTTTTTGTTTTATTGGGATGATCAGTATGGGCATCTTACTTTTAAGTAATTCTAAGTTGTCAAGAATCTTGGATGTGGACTAATTTATTACACTATGTGAATAAGTGACATCAGGTCCTGATCCTGGCTGAGCCTCTCAATTACTTTGTCATCTTCCTGTCCCTTAGTCATTTCATCTGACAAAATTAGGTAAACGTTACTTATATCCTGCAAATGCAGTGAGCAGAGCAGAATAATTAAGTTACTAAAAATTAACCCTTTAATTTCTCAGGAAGTTTGACTGTTTTTAATAATGTGTAAACCACAAAAGGGTTAATATTAGAAAACATGTCAGCAGTTACATGTTAAAGTTTCTTATGTCTTGTGTTTAAGGAACATTGTTTCTGAATTGGTTAAAATATTTGGACTTGAAACTTAAGCTTTGAATATGTATAATAGGTACTTTCCATAACTTTTGTCTATATATTGACTAGAATATCTGTCCTATTGATTTCAATAGAATTGATCAAGCAACAACGTTACCTAGATATAAGGCACAGAAAACTGTTTAACAACATTGTTGATAGTGCATCTTAGTAGTTTAGACCATTGATGCACTAGTCTCACAAAAATACAAAGGTAATTAAATTCACAACGTTAAAAATAATGTTTAGCATGTGGCACAAATGCGCTAAAGGCTTCAGGGTTAATATTTGTTATTATGTCCACAGCTTGGCAAATAGAGGGGAAATTATTTGCTAGCATGCTTGTTGCTTTTGAATAGCTATTGATTCAGCATACCCCTGGTGTTTTGCTTTTTCTTGAACTTTTATGGGAAGAGGTATCTGTTTGCACAAATGTTGGGAAATAGCTGTTTTTCATGCAAAGTACCTGTATTCACAAGCAAACAAGAATATTTGCTATTTGTGATGGAAGTACTCATGTCCTGTTAAATAGTTTGTCATCTAATTAAATAGCAGACATAATACAATGTGATTTGGGTGACCAGTAGCAAACCATAAGTAATAAATTGTCAAAGGCCTAGTTGAAGCACATAATTAGCAAAATTTTAAAACTTGGGTGGCTGCTTCAGTTTGATTTCCCTTGCTTTTGGTCTTACTTTTTAGCTGTTTCTGCTCTACTTTCACAGTCTCTGGCTGACAAAAATCAATAATTTTGAAAGATCTTATTTTGAAAATGTTATGGGCCCCCATGTGGGGAGTTGTATATGTGCAAGTCTGGTGGATCAAAGTATCAGCTGGTATAAGTCTACAGAGTTTTGCTGATTTACACCAGTTGAAGCTCTGGCCCAACATGTTCACAGATCCATTCATTGGTACAGTTCCCATTGTGTTCTTGTAGGAACAATGCCATAATTTTCACAATGCTACAGTGCATTGTTGTGAGGCATACTTGGTTTTATTCCATGACTAGTACCAAAGTCTTTCACCCCTATTATTTCAATGTACCCCAGTTTTATAGTGACCAAAAGTCTTTTTCATGTAATGGCTGTTCTGTGGCCTGTGTGAAATGAGCTGGTTCTCTGTTCAGCTCCTCTTGCAGAGTCTATATGACAGAAGCCATGAAAACTGACCTAGCTTAGCACATTTTTGGGCTCCTTTTCAGACTAAAGTTTAAAAGGATATTAAAACTGAAAGCTCAGACAACTAACCATGGTTCTACAGAGCAGTGAAGAGGCATGGCAGGAAGGTGTAGTGGAGAAACCTGCTCCCTGTGCCATTTAATACGTGTTCTGCAGAACAGAGTTCTCCATTTATCCACAGATGTGTTCTCTCTGGCACCACTCGTATGTAATCCTGAATGTACATTGCCATGTGTGGTGCATAACGGAGGCTAGGGGAGACTAAGTGCCTCTAAAACTCTCACTGCTGGGGGGGGGAGAGTGGCAGATTACCTGGCCCATGCCCCGGGAGCCGCAGACAATTTGGGGCCCCTGGAAAAATCTCCCCCTGCCATGACTCTGGGGCTGGAGGAATTCTTGCTCCCCACCGTGGAGCTTTTCTGATCTAGGGACTGCAGCAGAGTAGGAGGAGGGAAAAAAGGAATAGGAGGTGGAATGGGGGCGGGTCTGCAGGAAGGGGGCAGAACAGGGGTGGGACTGTGGACTGAATGGGGCAGGGCTGTGGGGAAGGGGCAGAGGGAGAGAAGGCTCTTGGCTTTCAGCCTGCCCTGGCTGGCCCAGGGGTCTGACAGCAGCAAGTGGGGGGTGAGGCCTTTGCCGGAAGAGGGGTGGGGCAGGGGGATAGCCTCCCCAAGGGGAAGCTTTCAGTGTATATTGCTGCTTGGAAATCAGCAAGTAAGGGTACGTCCACACTACAGCTTAAAATCGATTTTACGCATCCACACTAGGGCACATTACTTCGGTGGTGTGCGTCCATGGTCCCAAGCTGCCATCGATTTCCGAAGCGGTGCACTCTGGGTAGCTCAGTAAAAGAATGGGACCAATAACTTCGATTTCCGTCCACACTAACCCTAAATCGATATAGTAATATTGATTTTAGGGTTACTCCTTTCGTTTAGCTGGAGTACAGAAATCGATTTTAAGACCCCTTAAAATTGATTTTAAGTGCCTGGTAGTGTGGACGGTTACAGCGTTAAATCGATTTAACGCTGTTTAAATCAATTTAACGCTGTAGTGTGGACCTGGTCTAAGCCACTACAAGATGCGTAGGCACTATTGGAGAAGTGCTGATCATACATCTTACACATGCATCTCTTTAATATGCAGAGTACACAATTGTACTGCATGACATCTTTTCTAGTTATATAAAGGTGCCTATTTTAACAATGAAAGGGGAAAAACACCAGACTTGGCAGATCATGAACAACTGTATGTTCCTAACCAAAATGATAAAATCAGCCCAGAATTACTGCTTTCTGGATGTTGTAATTCCAAGGAAGACAAAACAATGACGTTGATCGGTTTATACATGAGCAGGAAGGGGTATTAACTATAGTTGTGTCTACACTACGTACCTTTTAGCAACTCAGCACAGTCACTAAAAGGCGCTTTTTGTTGGCAAAACTTTTGTCTTTCGAAGGGGGGAAGGGTGTGTGTGTTTTTCACTCCCCCTGAATGACAAAAGTTTTGTCATTCAGGTTCCAGTATAGACACAGCGTAACTGACGTGCTGGTAGGATTTGTTTTAAACTGCTTGCTCAAGTTTGATCTAAATGTTGAACTTTTTCAAAACCATGTATAAGAGGTGTATACACTAACCCCAGTATTTCTTAATAGGATTTGCATGTGTGCCTGCTACACTCCACTTTGAAAACATACCCTATAGGTCTAAAATCCATTCGCCTTTTTTGCAAATTCATTTCCAGAATAATCCATAGTATGTACAAGAATGTTCTTGCATATGAATTAGCTTTCGACATGTGTCGTGCACTATGTGAATCTGAGCCTTGCTCCTTGTTTGTTTTCAGTAAACAATGTTCCTGTGCCTGGGAGTGCTATAGCAAAGCAGTGAAAATGGCTTGTATTCTAACTATATTATATTCCCTCTCTAAGCAGTGCGGCATTTTTATTTTGGTAAACAGTCTAGGATAAAAACTTATATGTATTTAATAAATCTCAAAAATTCACTCAGATACAATCTCAAGAGTGTGCGAACAGATGAATTCTAGTACAAAATCACAGAATCCTAGAACTGGAAGGGACCTCGAGAGGTCATCTAGTCCAGTCCCCGGCACTCATGGCAGGACTAAGTATTATCTAGACCATTCCTGACAGGTGTTTGTCTAACCTGCTTATTGGGGATTTTTAAGATGGAGACTCCACAAGCTCCCTAGGCAATTTATTCCGGTGCTTAATCACCCTGATTAAGTTTTTCCTAATGTCCAACCTAAACCTCCCTTGCTGTAATTTAAGCCCATTGCTTCTTGTCCTATCCTAAGAGGTTAAGAAATTTTTTTTTCTTCCTCCTCCTCTTTGTAACAACCTTTTACATACCTGAAAACTGTTATCATGTCCCCTCCCAGTCTTCTCTTTCAGACTAAACAAACCCAATTTTTTCAATCTTCCCTGATAGGTCACATTTTCTAGACCTTTAATCATTTTTGTCACTCTTCTCTGGACTCTCTCCAATTTGTCCCCATTCTTCCTGAAAGGTGTCACTCGGCACTGGACACAATACTCTAGTTGTGGTCTAATCAGTGTGGAGTAGAGCAGAAGAATTATTTCTTGTGTCTTGCTCACAACACTGCTGCTAATACATCCCAGAATGATGTTTTCTTTTTTGTAACAGCGTTACACTGTTGACTTTTATTTAGCTTGTGATCCACTATGACCCCCAGATCCCTTTCCACAGTACTTCTTCCGAGGCAATCATTTCCCATTTTGTACGTGTGCAACTGGTGGTTCCTTCCTAAATGGAGTACTTTGTATTTTTCCTTATTGAATTTCATTCTATTTACTTCAGACCATTTCTCCAGTTTGTCCAGACCATTTTGAATTTTAATCCTATTCTCCAAAGCACTTGCAACCCCTCCTGGCTTGGTATCGTCTGCAAACTTTATAAGTGTACTTTCTATGCCATTATCTAAATATTGATGAAGGTACTGAACAGGAGCGGACCCAGAACTGATCTCTGCAGGACCCCACTTGCCATGCCTTTCCAGCATGACTGTGAACCACTCTGGGAATGGTTTTCCAACAAGTTATGCATCCACCTTATATAAGCTCCATGTAGGTTGCATTTCCCTAGTTTGCTTACGAGAAGGTCATGTGAGACAGTATCAAAAGCTTACTAAAGTCAAGATATACTATGTCTACTGCTTTCCCCCCGCCATCCAAAGGCTTGTTACCCTGTCAAAGAAAGCTGTCAGATTGGTTTGACATGATTTTGTTTTTGACAAATCAATGCTGACTGTTACTTATCACCTTATTATCTTCTAGATGTTTGCAAATTGATTAATTATTTGCTCCATTATCTTTCCAGGTACAGACGTTAAGATGACTGGCTTGTAATTCCTCAGTTGTCCTTATTTCCCTTTTTATAGATCAGCACAATATTTGCCCTTTTCCAGTCTTCTGGAATCTTTCCTGTCTTCCATGACTTTTCAAAAATAATCGCTAATGGCTCAGATATCTCCTAAGTCAGCTCCTTGAGTATTCTAGGATGCACTTCATCAGGTCCTGGTGACTTGAAGACATCTAACTTGTCTTAGTAATTTTTAACTTGTTCTTTCCCTATTTTAGCCTCTTCTGATCCTACTTCATTTTCATTGGCATTCACTACGTCTAATCACCACCAACATTCTTGGTGAAAACCGAACCAAAGAAATCGTTAAGCACCTCTGCCATTTCCACATTTTTTGTTGTTGTTTCCCACACATACACCCCACATTGAGTAACAGGCCTACCCTGTCCTTTGTCTTCCTCTTGCTTCTAATATATGTGTAGAATGTTTTCTTGTTACTCTTTGTCTCTAGCTAGTTTGACCTTGTTTTGTGCCTTGGCCTTTCTAATTTTGTCCCTACATACTTGTATTATTTATGTTCATCCTTTGTAATTTGACCTAGTTTCCACTTTTTGTAGGACTCTTCTTTTTATGTTTAGATCATAAAAGATCTCCTGGTTAAGCCAGGGTAGTCTCTTGCCATACTTCCTATCTTTCCTACTCAGTGGGATAGTTTGCTCTTGTGCCCTTAATACTGTCTCTTTGTTTTTCCCCTTAGACTTGCTTCCCCTGGGATCTTACCTACTGTGACAAAGTGGGAATGTTCATAATATTTTCTCTGAATACTTTGTGGGTGCCTCAGTTTCCCCTATGCATTTCTTAATATCTAGGTGGTGGGATAAGGGTGTGTGATTGATGCAGAGCCCGAAAGGGCCAGTGTGCTGCTGTCTGCACAGAGAATGGCCGACACCCTGTCTCCTGGCAACTGATAGCCTGGGCCTCTCCCCTGCAAAGGTGCCAACTGAAGGTGTTGGAGACCATAGAGATCAGGTGACCTCCTGGCCCGGGAAAGAGGCAAAGGCCAGAGGAGGGGCTGGAGAGTTTCAGTTTGAAGCTGGCTGGGGAAAGAGAGGGAGGCCTAGACCTCTTCTCTCCTCCCTCACAAGGGCCATTGGCGGCAGGGAGGGAGAGGAGGTGGGGCACAACACAGCATGCTGAGGGAAGAGGTGGCGGGGGGGGAAGCTTGGCTGCCAGCAGAGCCTACCCTACAGCAGCCCTCGGCAGGACCAAGCTTGCTTCTGCCCCCACCAGAGAGAGCGGTAGGCGAGGAGTGGAGAAGAGCGGGCTGGGCTAGACAGGATTGTTAATGGCATGGTGCTGCCTGCCAGGGTTCAGCAGCGGGCTGAGCAGGGTCAGCAGCAGCGTGCCATTAAAAATCGACTCCTGTCTTGGCACATGTGCCATAGGTTGCCGACCCCAGTGTTAGCTGTCTAAAAAAAGCCTCATCCACCTCTTCTTCCTGGCTAGGGGGTCTGTAGAAGACCCTTATCATGACATCACCCTTGTTTTTATCCCTTTTACTTTACCCAGAGACTTTCAACAAGTCTGTCTCCTATTTCCATCTCAATCTCAGTCCAAATGTATACATTCTTAATATAAGACAACACCTCTTCCCCCTGCCTGTCCTTCCTGAGCAAGCTATACCCTTCTATACCAATATTCCAGTTGTGCATATTATCCCACCAGGTCTCTGTGATGCCAACTATGTCATAGTTGTGTTTATTTACTAGCATTTCAAGTTCTTCCTGCTTATTCCCCATTCTTCTCACATTAGTATAAAGACATCTATGATACTGATTTGATCCCGTGCTCCATTTCTGTCTTTTCTCTCCTTTATCCCTGCTATAACAGCCCATGCTCCCCCCAGATTCTGACCCTTCTCTCGGGTCTCCATGTTCTTTACTTACTTGTGGACTTCAGTCATCTGCCCCCTTCAAACCTAGTTTAAAGCCCTCCTCATTAGGTTGGTCAGTCTGTATCCAAATATGCTCTTCCCCTTCCTCGATAGGTGTACCCCATCTCTGCGTAGCAGTCCTTCCTGGAATAGCATCCCATGATTAAGGAATCCGAAGCCCTCCTGGTGACACCATCTTCACAACCAGACAGTCACCTCCAGGATGCATCTGTCTCTGCCTGGGCCCCTACTCTTGACCAGAAGGATAGAAGAGAACACCTGCATTCCCAACTCCTTCACCCTTACTCCCAGAGCCCTACAGTCACTTCTGATCTGCTGAGGGTCATATCTTGCAATATCATTAGTGCCCACATGGATGAATAGCATGGGGTAGTAGTCAGAGGGCTAGATGATCCTCAACAACCCCTCCATAATGTCTCTGATATGGGTCCCTTGCAGGCAGCATACCTCCCACGATGCCATGTCAGGACGACAGATGGGTGCCTCCTTCCCCCTCAGGAGATAGTCACCAACCACCCCTATCCTACATTTCCTCCTGGGAGTGGGGCTGCAATCCTCCCAGCCTTGGGGGTGAATGGCTTCTCCTCCTCCTCCTTTTGGGGGTGATTCCTCATTTCTCATTGCTGGGGCAGCATATCAGTTTTCCATCACCATGGTGGGTGGATTGGGAATAGGGGTGGAGCACTGTCTGCTGCCAGAAGTAACCGGCTGCCAGTATCCTCCCTGTGACATATTCTCCTCCCCTGGTGGTGTGACAGCAATCCTCTGTAGCTAGATAGCTTCCTCAGCCTTGGATCTCTCCATATGAATATTCTTGAGGAATTCCTCGTGGGCACTGATGCTTCTCAGCCTTACCAGCTCCTCCTGTGGCTTTCCCATGTGCTTCTTGAGAGATTCCACCAGCAGACACTTTTTTTTTTTTTGCACTGGATTGTTCCGCCCGCCCCTTCCAAGCCTGGCTTTCTGAGAGTGGGAAATGCAGACCACAGTCTTTGCAAATCCACACCAGGATCTGGGTAGAGGAATCCATGGTTAGGCTGTCTGTCTGGATACAGGCGCAGGTGGAAGAGAGAGGAGCAGTGCTGGCACTGGCGATGTGGCCCTTCCTACCCATAGCGATTTTATTGCAACTCCCTCCTACAAACTCCTTCTCTAACTCCCCTGTTTGCAGTCCTCTGTTCGCTAGCCTAGCAGGCAAATCGTTGTTAGCCAAAACAGAAGAGGTTGTCCAGGACACCAAAGCATACGGTTGAAACCACAAACAGGTTTTAGTTCAGATGCCATGGCTGCTTCTCTAGGTCCCTGATACGTTGTTGATCTTATAGGAAAGTATGTCAGTCTTCACAATTTAAGGACCAAATTTGGTGCTGGTGTAAGCAGGTACATTTTCAGCAAAGTCAGTTGTGTTATGCCAGGCTGAATTTGTCCCCAAGTGGCATGAGTCATTTGACATGAGTCATTTGACACCTTACATTTTTATGAAGAAAAGCTTAAAGTAGATGGGAGGAAAAAAAAGTCACACTTGCTGTTTGTTTGTGGGCTGTTTTTAGGTAAATATTTAGAGACCTCTTTCCCTTCAGCCAAAGAATGACAAACAAAGCTCCCTCAATTACTGAAGGTAATTTAAAAGCTAGGATGTAATTTAATTGATGTTTAAACCTGATTTCCCTGGAATGAATACTGTCACATCCACATAGGTGCTATATCATGACCAACAATCAGGGAAGAATGGAGTATACACTAGATAAGTTTCCAACCTTATACACCATCTTGGAAGAAATTATAGCAACTATTTTAAAATAACTACACAGTACTATGTTTTGTACTCAAAAATAAGCATTTTTAAAAACAAGATTAGTTTCCATAGAAGAAAGTAATTTTGCTTCAGGATCCTATCAGTTCAGCCACTATTTCATTCTTAATATAGCGAAATTGAACCTATCACTAAATCACTCATACAAAAAGTCCAAAATAGCAACCGTAAACATGGCTCTAGTCTCATATGCTCTTTTTGGTTTATTCTGTTTTCAAGAAAATAACTGTCCTAAATCCTGCTCTTCAGATGTGAAAAGCTGCCAGCTGAATCAAGACTCTGGTAATCTATAGCACTGGAGAATTTGAATCCTGAAATTCAATCGTTGCAATTTTATTACTTCGGGTGAAAGTGTTTTGTAATTTTGCTTCAAATATTTGGCTGCTTTCCTCAGGAGGAAGAAGGAAAATTGTAGGACCTATTTTTTACAGCAGAGGTAGCAAATTTACTAGATTTACCTGTATGAAAACCTTATAGTTTAGTTCAAGTTGGAATAATACCTTCTTTCATTAGGTAAATCTTATGTTAACTGACAGCAATGATTAAATTTCACTTGCTCACATTTCCCTCTACCTCTGAAAATCTGACATAAACATCTAGCCTCTTTTATGATGAGATGGCTGGAGCTGCGCCAAATATATTGATTAGCTGGTCTGTGTAGGCCTGTGTGGAACCACACTGGCTTTAGTGGGGCTCTGTGCAACCAAAAGGGTCTGAGCTTTGTAGCATTGTTCTGGGCCTTAGTTGGAACTAATATTACGATTAGTAGGTTTATTTGAATGGCTATCTAACAAAAGCCTGCTTTCTTCTTCAGGTGTGACAAATATGTCTGCAATCTCTGCTCTCACTTCCAGATCTGACCGACTGCCCTTAATAATCACTGGTTTTCAGCAGACTTGTCCTGACAGAGAAGGTAGGAAATCAGTAATTCTTGAAGATATGTGATTAGATTCAATGGGATACATTCTAGTCATTGTCATTTGGATATAATATTTGAATGTGATTAAGAGCTAGTCTTCTGTCTTCCGGAGAGAAGATTAAGTAGGACAATCTCATAGCCAAATCCTACTGCAGCTTGTGTAGTTTACCTTGGTTACAGTAAAAAACACTTTTCTATAAAAGGCTAAACAGTCTATTGTTGAAGTTTTCTTATTGTCTGAAGTCTGCTGAAGCAATTGGAATGCTCTAACACAGATCGGCCATTTAACAGGCTCTTTCTTCAGTGTTTCTTAGCAAGAATACATTTAGTAGTTAGGTGACTCTATCCTAGTCCCATTAAAATCAGTGAAAAAACCTATTCTATTCAGAGCAGTAGTGGGTCTAACATGTGAAAGGTCTCAGCAGCAAATTGCTCTGACTGAAATATTTGACTTAGTGGTCAAAACTGAGAAGTGAATTATGTTATGATTGTAAATTTAGACCAAGTTAGTTCTAAAAATTTCCAGCCATAGGAGTGGCCACTCACTTCTTAGGAAGAGTTAGTAAGTCAGATGATGAAATGTGGACTAATGATCTATTGATCAGATTTTGAAGGATTTGCAGACCTATGAACAAAGTGGAATTTGGAACCCCATGGTAGAATAAGTTCTCAGACTACACCACATCCCATGGCAACATATCATAGTGCTGTGCCTTAACAGTTCTGTGTGGGGGAGTGGCCACTTGATGCATGAACACATAGATTCACTGGATATAAACCCCTATCCCTGCATATGGGGTGTGCAGGTCTTGGGGCTTCAATACCAGTCAAGGCACTAGACAAGCAGCTAACAAGGGGTTGTGGATATGCTATGTATGTATGCTGTTCATAGACTGTGGCTGGATTATGCACTTCAGTCACAACTTAGGTGAGGACAAATCTCACTTTTAATGAATAAATGTGAATATCCCTTTAATTCAATGATACCAGGTAAAAATCAACATTGATTTTTTTGTTTTATTTTGGCTGGGTGCTCAAAATGCAGTTTGCTCTTTTTCTTAAGATGCATAGTCTGTAGGGTATCTTGGTGACAAGTCTCCATGATCCAATGAAGTTCAGAGTTGTATTTTCTGTCATCAATCAGTTTGGCTGCGATACCTCTGAGGTTGTTTTGAGGGGGTTTTGCAGTCACTTTTGTACAGCAATTTCTTATTTCTAGCTCTTTTTCTTTTTTGTACATTTTCACTTAGTAGTTGAATTCCTTTTTGTGAATCATTTTTTCTCCTGAAGGAACAATAAATTGATGGCAGCAGAAGACAACTGCCATCTCTCTCTTGCTCTCTCTAATACACAGTCTCACTTCTTCTCTTCAGTCTAGCTTTTCTATTAATCAACAATTCTCTGTAAAAACAGGCCCTAATCTTTGCATATGACACAAGTTAACTTTGATATGTTACATATTTCTTAATGTTGGTTTAAGAAAGAATCTGTCATAAAAATAGTTTTCCACTTTACTAATCACACATAAAAATATTGATTATTTCTGTGCTTCATTCTTAATGTAAAACAATGCATCCTTAAATGAACCTTAGCCTATGTCTCTAAGGTACTTATGAAACAGTCTTTCAAACTACCCAGGTTGAATTTCAGTTATGACATTTGTTCTAAACTAGTACAACAATCACACTAGCTGAATACATTCAAAGGCCTGAATATATTTTTATAATGCACTTTTATCCAAACAGTTCTGATTAGGTACTCTTGATTTTGTGAAGAAGTTTGAACAGCAAACTAATAAGGTCATATGAAGACTATTGATTTTCATGGATTTTGACACCATGTACATTCTCTTATTACACATGGATGTATTTTTTTTTAAGATAAAGTAGAATCTTTGTATATATCAGGTCTCATCTTGAAATCAATGGGAATTTTGCCTGAGTAGGGACTATAGTACTGGGCCTATCATTTGCAATATTGAAATATATAGAATAATAGGTTTTTATTTGTTTTTAAGACCTTGTGTACGTGGAAAAAATGTTTGGGTACAACTTCAGGTATAAATTAAAACCTTGTTTGTCTTGTTGTGAGCCACCAACTGTGTCATTCTGGTATAACAATGACTTTTTGTTTGGTGGTTTGTTTGTTTAACTTGTCTCTCTGGAAGGAGTTCAAGCTAAATCAAAATAAGAGAGCTACTCTCCTGCCTCAGTCATCTTGTTGGCAATCTAAATACAAAAATTAGCAAGAACAAAGTTATACGTTACAGAACTATTTAAATAATCCCTTAAAAGAGAGGCTAATTAAACAATGTATTTTATAGGGGGAAATGGGGACAGAATATGGAAGATTAATAAATTTTGAGGCCAGAAGGGACCATTATGATCATCTGGTATAAACCTTGTCTGGTCACAGTCCTTCCTTTATTTTTAAACCCTCTCTCCTATTACACTGTACTAAAGTTACATGGTTGTGAAATCCTTGACTGCTATTTAAAACATGGACACTCATCTGGTTTTCCTTCTTTAATGCTAAGTGCATTTGATTTTTTTTGTAAATAACTGCATCCATTTGGTTTTTCTTCTCAGAGACAACAGAGAGAGACACTGCTATTTTAGTTTCTAATTAAAATAAATATGTTTGAGCAATCCAAAGGAAGGATAAAGCGGGCAGGCAAAGAATAAAGAGAGAGCAATAGAAAATGGGTATCTGTTTTAGTGCAACATCCTGAGAGAATAAAGTCAGCAGTTAGCTGTTTATCAGCTGCTGAAGAGTTCACAGCCACTGTGCTTCATGTCTGAGCATTTGTTGTAAACCTGCTGAGGGTTTACTTTTACTTATGACTCTCTTTTTGGCTGACTTACATCTTTTTATTTCTAATATCACCACCCTCCACACATTTTCTATAATTACATTTGTTCTTGAACTGTGGTTGTACTCTGAAAAGTGACTGAATAGGGCAGCTTTTACTCAACAAATCTGCTCCCCGTGTCTGTTCAGAGTCATGGCTGCTGAATGACCAATATTTTTTTTACTAGTTTTCTCTCTATAGCTCTGCAGAGTGAGATGGATTCTAATCTGGCTGGTGCATCATCAATCAATGATTGGTCTCTGGTCCTGAAAGCAGCACAGAGAGCCAAAGCACTAGTGTCAGCACACAGTGTTTGCTGAGCATCTATGCAGAGAGACAAGTAGGGGGGGAAAGTGAGTGTGATGAGGCAGAGAGGGCGTGACCTGCATGTAGATTACTTCCATGCAATCCAGTGACTGCAAATAATGGGCCAGATCCTAAGGAGGTGTAAAGCAGGATAGCTTCACTGAAGTTTAGGGCACTACACTAATTTACACCAATTGAGGATTGGGCCCAGGTGTGATGTCTCCCTCCTCCCCTCCCAACACCCTTTACTTATATTGTTAGTCTACCTAGAGCAGTAGCTTTATTTCATAAGGGTTCTTATCTTCCTACCATCCTGCAGGGCTCTCTTCCCCTCAGCTTAGGTTACTCTGCAGCAAACTGAACCTAAATTCTGAGGCAAATTCCAGTCAACTGTATGGCAGACTGGAAATTTACAGCAACCTGCATTTAAACTAAGAAGTGGGAGGTTTGGCTGAATTAAATGTATGAAAAACAGAACACTTATTGCAATAGTTCATGTTATTTTGATATTAAATTCCATTTATTTTTCAGTATCTGCATTTTCAATTATCAATATGGTGCAGATTTTTTGCATTAACAATATGTTGCTGCACCACAGAAGGGGTGGAGGGGGAGGGAAGGGAATTCTGACCAATTGTCCTTGGGAAGCTAAGTCTTCCAGTTTGATTGTTCATGAAGAAAATGTCATTGTAACTGTTTAAAGGCATTTCTTTTGTTTTCTGAGTGTTTGCCTACAGCTTTTTGTGCCAGGGTTCTTTTTTTATAAGATCTGAATCTCCCACTTAATCACGTAAGTGTCCTCACCTTACGGTAAATTAAAATACCACTGCCCCCATCAATCTGAGACTGAGTCAAAATTAAAGGTCTGTCATTTATTTATTTTTAATTCAAGAAAAAAAATTGATCCGTAAATAATATTATGGGTAATATCTGTCTGGTTTGAAATAGACACTGGTCTAGTCTCCACTAGTGCTGCCAGCTGCTGTGATTGACTTGTCACTATAACTACATTCAGGCCAGGTCCACACTACAGCGTTAAATCGATTTAAACAGCATTAAATCGATTTAACGCTGTACCCGTCCACACTACAAGGCAATTAAAATCGATTTTAAGGGGTCTTAAAATCGATTTCTGTACTCCAGCTAAACGAAAGGAGTAACCCTAAAATCGATATTACTAAATCGATTTAGGGTTAGTGTGGACGGAAATCGAAGTTATTGGTCCCATTCTTTTACTGAGCTACCCAGAGTGCACCGCTCCGGAAATCGATGGTAGCCTGGGACCATGGACGCACACCACCAAAGTAATGTGCCCTAGTGTGGATGCGTAAAATCGATTTTATAAAATCTGTTTTATAAAATCGATTTTATTAATTTTGATTTTACTCTGTAGGGTGGACGTGGCCTCACAAATGTTCTGTCCATTCAAGGCAATAGGGAATTGCCTAACAGGGTGATGGCATGTTCATTTGGGCTGTGTATCAAATCCTGGATTGTGCTTTGCTGTATATAAGTATGTGTTAACTTGCTTTGGTTATTTTCACAATGGACAACCCTCATTCTACCTCTGCAGTGCTACAGAACACACAGACACACATCCTGAAAGACAGGAGGTTGGGGGTTAAAAGCACTTTGTCTGCTTTTTGCTGTTTTCTGATATTTAGAGGCAACTACTGATTTAGGGAAAGGAGAGAGCCATACTGATACGGTACCTGTGCAAAGTGACCTAACGAATTGTCAATTTGTTCACTGACATAACAAGGCATTTCTCTTTATCACTAGGCCACTGTGTGGAGTTAAAGCACTAAAACCACATGAATGGTAGGTAGGTGCTGTAGCCTAATGTGTCTGACATCAGTATGCTCAAAGGCAGTTGCAATCATATAGATGGGATTCTTGGGCATGCTTGCCTCTGAAGACCCACAAATGTTTAACCTTTCATATCTACCATCCGAGGGGATAAGTGTTCAGAAATAAGGGGCAGGATTGTGTTTAGCCGCTGAGAATTCTAGCATGGCACTTTCTGGCTCAGTTCTGTTGCTCCATCCAGATCCTTCTCCTTCCCCTACTCCTTAGGCAGTTCAGTTCTCTTTGCTTTACTCCATCTCAGCCCCTCTGACCACCCTTCCTAGTGACTGGCAGCTCACAGTTGCTGTCCAGATATCACTCAAACCATCCTAGCCTATCTATTGTCCTTATGTGGAGGATATGAAAGCTGAACATCTTACTTGCCCAGAGAGCACTTCTACTTGTCCTTCTGGACAACAGGATTTTCCCCAGCCTGACCTCTGAAGTGGTCAGCTGGTAGTCGACAGTTGAGGAGGGTTGGGACCTGGGGAGTATGGGAGCCACTTTTGTGATTGTGGGGTAGACATATTGGATTAAAGTTTCAGCTATATTGTTGACATCTAAACACCCCCATTTATCTTGGGCCACATTTATTCCTATGGTTTTTGCAACGATTAGGGAAAGAAAAAAATTAAATGAAAGGTTATAGACAAGGCCGCCAAGAGCGGGTTCAGGCCCTGGTGGAAAAAAAATTTCGGGCCTCCCAGCAATGTTGGACCAGCTAAACAGGACCGACAAAGCCGGGCCCCGGGCCCCCTTCCGGACCACCAGGTCTGGTAATTTGTACCAGCTTCCCCCCACTCTTGTTGGCCCTGGTTATAGATTGGAGCTCTAATTCCAGGGAAGGGATGGACCATGCGGTCATGGGATCACAAATACGCATGGTCCTGATCATCAGTAAACAAAGCATTGAGTTCAGGAGCTTTAGCTGTGGGTCACTGTTGCTCTCACCTGAATAAATAAGGTTTGACTTTCAATTGCAAGGCTATATTCTTTACTCAACTACTCTGTTACTCCACTGAATATGGCTATGAATATTGATACCATGCAAATGGGAGGTGTGTGTGTGGGGGGGGACACTGGAGGCTCAGGTCTGTCAAAGGCCCAGTCCTGCTCTCAGTGAAGTTAATTGGTGGCTAAACTTTCATTACAAAGGAAGCAGAACCCAAGTGAGCTGGTTTGAATACCAAATGGTTCATACGGAGTCACTCTTATCATATATACATTATCTAGACTTTTGCTTAATGAATCCATCTAGCAAAGTTATCTTACTAAGACAGAACCCCCTCTCTTTAAAACTTTTCCCTCTCAAAGATATCCTTTTTGTTGGTTTTGAGCTCTTCACAGTGGAAAATAATTGTGAACAGGGAAAAAGAGCTCACAAATTGCAAAAATATGTTCTTTTACTCAAACAATTGCTTTCCTGTCTAAATGATATTTGAAATGCTATATTGAAAACATACGCAAGTGGTGGTTAAAGCTTTTATGAACTGGTCTCTTAACGGCTGTAAAAGCGATATGCTTTAAATTTCTTTTGTATGATTAATATCAGCCATTTTCCATTTACTTTCATTTGTAAGTACTTTAAACTCTTGTCATAAAATGGGGAAATGGCTTGTGTATTTAAGTGTCATAATTCTTCTAACCTTTATGCATATACTAATTTTTAAAGTAGTCTACTACATCACAATTATTGATTTTTTTTTTTAAACATGAAACTTCTACTATATGTACTATTACTGGGCTTTGTTTCCATTTTTCATCATGAGAAATGTTTTACTTTCCCAGCTAAATTCTCAGTGTGTATTTTTAATTCTTTACAACATAAAATGTATAACTTTCAATTGCTAAGAATCAAATAGGAGAATGCATTACTGAATTATTTGATTTTTGTATTAAATCATCTTGTACTGGCAGAAATAGGATTTCCTAATATGACTTCTCACTTCTGTCTGAATATCGCCCTAGCAGCAAAGTTAAATAACTTAATGATATACTCTTTCAAACTGATACTTTGTTTATAATTTCAATTATGATTCTCTGTTCCATATCAGCTGAAAGTCCTGCCGCAGACAGAAACCAAAGAGATTCCTCTGATATTATTACTGAAGCATTGACACACAAAACAAAGCATTATCAGGGCTGAATGAATTTAAAATGTCACATTAATAGAAAAGAGACTGACACGGAGATTATGACAAGTGTAGTATTAATTTTTTTGTCCCTTTTGGAAAGAATTAATATATACTTTAGAGCATTTTAAAATAATAAAACTTGTTCACTTTTTTGACATTCCTGTGATTTTTATTTACCACATTGCATAAAACTACAAGCTATTACTAAAAAATCTGTTACTGGTAATTGTCAAATATCCTGTAATTCTTTTATAAAAGTGTTGGTCCTTGTTGGAGGAAATATAACACCATTCAAACTGCCCCAAAGAACTATGTTTATGCTTCACTATGTTGACCTTCAGGATCACAAATCATTCGTCATGCAGAGAAGCTATTAAACCAAACCAAGGAATGAAAACAAGTCTCTCTTCTTTGTGGTTTAAAGGAAGATTTGCTACTGAATAAGCAAAGTGTTGCAAATCTGACATGCTGTTGTACAAACTTTAAAGACCTGAAAACAGTTAAAGGCATTATATGGCACTTACCTTATAAAAAAGCAGCAAGGAGTGGAATCTATGTAAGGTCCCCAAACAGTAGTCAATAACTGATGATCCTTTATGGTATTATTTTGAAGTGCATAATCTGAAATTAGAGGGCATTTATTGATAGTTACAATATTCATTCTGTTGAAAGAAAGATTTCTCATACACATTAACAACACAATCTATGTTGTTTGCTTCCTACAGAATACAAGGACAATGATTTATTCTCAAAAAGCATTTTCAGTTGGGTAACCTATACTGTGCTACATTAAGAGCTTAGACTCCATGTCATGAAACAAGACTCCAGCACACTGAGTGAAAGAAACAGATGGGAGTAAGAGAAGGACAGATGGGTAACAAATAAAAAAAAAAAAGAAAGAAAAGAAAAGTAGACTACAATAACCATTTTCAAGACCTGTGTGTTAACTGGCATATAACCCATTTTCTTTCAATTTTATTGAAAATGTTGGCAAATATCTGAAACCGCAGTAAGTTAGTGCACATTAGGGAACTTTTAGTACTCAGCTGAAGGTCCCCAAGGACACTTAGCGCTCCAGCAGGCTGTGCACTGCAGATTTACACCCCAGGTTGCTGCTCAATAAGTGTTTGTGCAGACATGTTCTTAGACGGGTCCCCAGGACGATCTAAATTACGGCTGTGGCCTCTCTAGCTCCTGAAGCAGCCCAAGATCAGGAGGGTGTAAAGATGGCTTAGATGCACAGTGCAGAATCTCACCATACATGTTTACAGATCATATACACTGCATGACACAAGCAGCTGTAGTTTGTTGTCCATGCTGCTCCACTAACATGCTTAACTCTGACTTGTTTGAAGCAAATCAATCCCTATACTTCAAAGGGCAGTTTCAGATTCAAACCCTACTCAGTCTTTGGCCCCTCTGGTAAGTGCTAGTCTGTTGTTGTTTTTATATGAACTCCAGTCCCTTAGAAGTTGGACTGGGACCATCAACTCAGTTTCACTACTAGACTGTTTTAGTACATCTAGAAATTACATGGACTGACACTGATTGCAGTTTGTAAAGAGCAAAAAATTATTTAAATGCCATAATATTCAAAACATTTGTGCAATGAGGCAAAAACATAGCTCTGCATACAATATTTTACACATAATCAATTTGCTTACATGATGTCTCATGACATCATATGAATAGCAAGTATCATAAATTGAACACCCATCATAGGAGAAAAACTGTCTGAAAAAGTTTTTGTATATGACTTTTTGAATGGATTCTGTGATCTTTCAATGTCATACAGGGTTTATCTTTACTTAATTTCCTTTTTAAAGTTTTCCTGTAAGCATTTTGAAAAAAAATTCACTTATTTTTCTTAATCTTTCAAAATAATGAACAATTGTTAACAACCCCCCCCCCCACACACACACTAATTTAAATAGTAAGCTTTTGGCTAAACTCATAAAAACATGGAACACAAGTAGAAGCTACTAAAGGACCCTTTATATCAACCCTATTTATATCCAGAGTAGCCACTTCAGTGCAAATGATGTGTAACCTCTATACACTGTTTTGAGGGCATCTGTCTTAAAGGATCTTATGTGCTGCACTAAACAGGCACAATAGGAGTTAATATAGAGTGGCATATCATGTGCAGAAAAACTACCTTGAAGAAAATATTTTTAATTAGTACTTTATCCAGTAACCTAGGATCAACAGTGAAGGTATTCAGTGAGGAAAGGGCAGGATTACCTGATTTAGATGAAAAATCTTTATTCTGTGGGCCAGGTTTGCCACTGGCATAATCACCACAATGGAACTGTGCTCAAAGCTGGCCCTATGACGACGCATCTTGCTTTCATTTGAAGAAGTCAGTTCTGACTTGTGTTTGCCCAGAAATTATACTGTATTAGAACACAACCCTGAGAAGTCATGGTAACTTTCATGATGATAAACACAATTTAACACTCAGAGCAGATAGGGACTAAGTGTTTAACATTATGTTAGCAGGTTGTGGTTTACCATCATTAGGGGGCATGATGCTAACTTTGTGTACACTGAGCATTTAACATTATATTAGTTACCAGGATTCCTCTACATTGCGTTACAACACAATATAATTTATCACTGCAGATAAGTCCTTCAAGAACTTCCCCTTCCTTTCAAGTAACTCTTTGTTGCTTTGGGGTGTTCTCAGTGCTCCATCCTGCTCTCAACTGTCTTCAAAAGGAACTGTTTTGAGAGGAGGAAAATACTAAAGGGATATTTATTCTATAAGAATAGGATGAACACTGCATTATGGAGGTGGGGCAAAGCGAGACGGGAAAATTACTTTTTAGTTTTATGACTGAACTAGAGCATAGATCACTGTCTCATGTTGTCTTCAAGAAGAAAACTTTAGTGAGCTAATACTTGCATTCTATATCGCATTGCTGAATCACGCTGAGACACAGCTTTGAGTTTACAGTGCTAGGTAATGTGGACTGTATTTTATGGATGTTTATCATATTAATCCACATTTTTAGCTAAAAGGGCTGCCATACCTCAGGACAATGACTAGTAAGCTCTTCTGCTGCAGCTTTTCTTAGCACCTTTTGTCTCTGCTATATTATATTTAGCCCACCTAAACCTTAGCCATTCCCCTCTCCGTATCTGGAATAAGAAGATGTGAAATACCACATATCTCATAAGATGGGAGACACACTATCCAATTTTCTTAAAACCCTCTATCCAGTGCAGACAGTTAATAATCTTAACCAGCGTCCAAACAGTAATGAAGTCTTTCCAATTTTTGTAGCTTAAAGATAAAGGAAAGGAATTATAACCTAATCCTTTTGAAGACACAGAATTGCTTTGGGAATGAAATCGGGACAAGAATTTACTACTGCAATTCTGGAAGGAAAAAATCCCCAACCTTGGCACTGGCAGACAGTCTTACATTTCTATCAGAAGTAATGGCCACTAATCAGATTTGCCTTAATAGATAAACCCCTCACCTCAACCCAGGAGTTCTACAGAGAAACCTGGAAGAAAGTGTCAGGAACATCTCCAAGCAGTACCTTTTCTAACTGTAAGAATGAATCTAATAGCACTGCAAAATCTAATTGTTTCAGTCTCTAAAGGCTAAACTGATGCACTTACATGTGCTGGAGGGAGTTACTGAAAGGGCCATGGAGCAATGGGAGCCATGGGAGGAATTTGGGTTGATCTTGCCAAAATTCCTCCAAGGGGCTGCCAAGTATTACACCCTAGTATGACACTACTCCACCCTTGGAGTGGTGCAATATGCGTCCCTCCCTGTGCCCAGCCACTACTGCCAGGGCCCATCACTCACACTGCCCCCTTTCAGAAAGATAGCACTTACTGTGGCACAGTAAAAGAGATGGGCCTGTACTCCCCAGCCATATAATGGCCGGCTCCAAAGCAGGGATGTGGCTCCTTATGCAAAGTTACATTGTGGCAGTAAATATAACTTCACGTGTAGTCCTGACGAAGGTACAGTCTAGGTCTGTGTCTAATCTTCGGCACATATACTGTTCTTTAAGAATAGTCTTGGCTTCATTCTTTCATTGGACACTTTTTTACTGTGACTTCTGTAACTAGAAAAGTTCTAAACTATTTTGAGCTCTTCAAATTTTAGAGGTGTTTTATGTCAAAAGGGAAAAGATTCAGACAGAAGACTACTTAGATCTATTCTAATAATGGCTCTAGAGTAACTCGCAAACATCACTGCTTTTCTTGTGCAATCCCACGACTCTGCTATTAAACTGACCTGTCA
The DNA here is from genome assembly GCF_007399415.2 of Gopherus evgoodei. Classification (NCBI taxonomy): domain Eukaryota; kingdom Metazoa; phylum Chordata; order Testudines; family Testudinidae; genus Gopherus; species Gopherus evgoodei. The sequence continues at coordinate 43,530,059 of NC_044332.1, forward strand.
CATTTAAAGATGCCTAATTATGAAACTTCAATTTTTACACTGGCATTATCATGCCAAAAATACTATTAAATAATCTTTTTTTAAGAATTTCCTACCAATACACGCATGTGTGCATGCACGTGCGTGTGTATGAGTAGTGATTGATGTATTTTACATACAGTTATCTACAGTAACTCTAGGTGATGCACAACTTTGTTTAGATATTTGACCTATAGCCATAATTAAATCCACCAGCCCCAACTGAGATTCATAGATCAATCCACTTAATCCCACTTCTCCCATGACAGTGTTTAGCAAAATGGATTGTTTTTTAAAAAGTGACTCGATGGTCATAAAACTTGGGCTTTGATGGACACAGAGTGAGAACATTGTAGAAATGAGAACTCTTCAGTGAAAATGTAGGTGATGTTACTTGTTTACTTCAGGAGCATCACTAAGAATGTAGACCCTACATTCTTCACTAAATGAAGTTCTCAAGTGGACTTCAGATCTGTTGCTACAGGAAGTACATTCCTTGAATCTAAGAGAAGCTGACAAGAGCAAGGATAAAGGCTAAACCCACTACTAAGGGAGAAAAATCACAATCTCCTGGTCAATAACTGTCAGGGTCGGCGCTTCCATTTAGGCGGCCTAGGTAATTGCCTAGTGCGCCAGGATTATTGGTGGGCGGCGTTTTGCCAGAGGGGGTGGCAGGCAGCTCCGATGGAGCTGCCGCAGTCGTGGCTGTGGATGGTTGGCTGCTCCCGCGGCTCCGGTGGACCTCCTGCAGCCATGACTGCGGCAGCTTCACCAGAGCCACGGGAGCAGCTGACCGTCTGCAGCCACGACTGCGGCAGCTCCACTGGAGCCGCAGGACCAGCGCGCAGGGCGGCGAAATTGCTGTGCGCCTAGGGCGCTAAAACCCCTAGCGCCAGTCCTGATAAGTATACCTGGCCTCTGCTCTTCTCTGAGTATCCACAAGCAGCTGTGGATCCAGTAAAACTCCCTTGTTGCAAATTTGATTAGCAAAGAACGGACAACCTACGTTAGCCAAGGAAGCTGACGTGTGAAGAACAAGCAAGGAAACAAAAAATACAGATCTCATTTGCATGTTTTATGTCCTTGTGTATTAAAACTGCCTCCCTCCTAACAACCCTCTACATCATTTGTGCCTTACAACACAGCTGCATGGATGGGCCTTAGGGAGCCCCCATTTAGGGGATCCTCCGTATTACACACATGCTAAAAGTGGTCTCTGTGTTGGCCTATAGGGAACCAGTACCAAGAATATGGGGTTCTGACTTCAAAGGATCAGTCTATACATTCAGTAGTGATGGGTTCTTCAATCTCCATGCTATAGGAGGCAGATGTTTTGATTGGCTGGGCTGACTGTCCAGATAACTTCTCCCACTGAACAGCCTCTCCAGAGAGTCACTTTCAAAGCTAATAATTTGTATCTGACTAAAACACTCTTTTTCATGCAATAACAATGGCAGCAAATCTGCCCAAAAAGTAGAATCATCCAACCTGACAAAAACATGTAAACTGGGTTAAACCTAAGGGTCATTGATTAAATGTAAGAACAGTTATCCATAAGCTCTCCCTAAAAAGGGAAAAGCCAATGCTACGCTAAAGAGCCATCACCATCTGGAAGAAATAGATAAAAGTAAGACACATTTATGTACCCGTCCCCCTATCCAGAATGAAAATTTCTGGATAAGTGAGATAAATTTTCTCATTCTCACTTTGGTGGATGCGTCCATATATTCAGTAGTGATGAGATTTTTGTAGCAGTGCATGCTCCTCACCTGCCCCCCCCATCATTATCAATTGTTAGGTGGGCTAAAGATGAGCTATGGCTTACAAAACCTCCTGCAGAAGTCTGTTGTATAGAATGTAGTGAACATATGCAGAGATGCCCCACAAAACCATGTATATGGTGCACTGGACCCACTGGCCCATGAAGCTGCCATTGCCTTTATGGAATGGGCTTTAATCTTGAATGGGAGAGATTACCTCTTATCTTTACATGTCTCTGAAAACTCCCCCCCAATATGCCTAGTAGGGAGGACCTGCAAACTTTCTGTCCTCTAACCCTGTGGTGTATTAGAATGAACAAAGCAGACATTTTACTAAAGGCCTTTTTCCTTTTAACTATACATCTTAACTGTTTTCTGGACATCTAAGCTGTGTCAAATCCTTTCTTTCAGACAGGCTGGATTTGGGCAAAAGAGGGGAGTAATATCTCCTGGGATTGGTGGAAGGATAAATGGTCTTAGAGATGAATGAAGGGTCTGTGGATAGTACCAGCCTTTCATTATGGAAGAAGCACAATTTTGAGAGAGGACAGAGAGGGCTCCCAGTTCTGACACCCTTTGTGCAAGTGGTGTTATGGCCATTAGAAAGATTTTCAGGAAATATAGTGACACTTCTGAAAGGGGTTTGAAAAATGGATTCAAGAGTGCATTTAATATTAGGAAAGATTCCATGAGCTACCCTGTGAATTGAAGGAAGTCTAATTAGGGTGGTCGGTAGCTTTTGGGATTGTTTGTTTGTTTGTTTGTTTTTTTGCATGCGTGGGTGATGGGATCAGATAAATTGACCATCAGCTGCCAGAACTGAGCATGTTTAATATCTGAGTGAGTTGTACTGTAGCCTCAGAGACAGGCTTGCTTGTAAGAATTTTAGAAACAATTTAATAGTGTTTGATCTTGTTGTATCCTCTTGATGTGTACCAGAAATCAAATCTTCTGCATATTATATACTGAAAATTGGTGAGAAGCTTTCTGGATTTCAGTGGGATGCAGAACGACTCACTGGAATATCCACACATTTTTATTATCATTGTTGTTATTGAATATGACACCTCAATAACCACGCTGTTAGGTTCAGAGATGCTGGGCTGTGATAGAACAGATGGCCCTGTGACACAAGATCTGGAGTAGATCATAATGTTCATGGAGCAGCACAGACCTCTCCACGCGGTCTGAAAACCAAGGACATCTGGGCCAATGTGGTGTGATCAGAATCACTGTAGCCTGTTGTCTGTCTCTTAGATGGTGCAGGTTACCATGGCAAAATAGGGAATGTATATGTCGGAGCATGTGGCATAGCTGGGAGAAGGCACTGATTCTTTTGGCTCAAGGCACAGAAGTTGTTCTTCTTGGCACTAGAACGGGATGCATAAAGATTCCAAATTGATTTCCCAAAGGTTTGGGCTATGGGCCATTATTTTCATCAACGTTGATTATAGAGTTTATTTTTGTCAGTTGTTTTCCTAAATGTTCTCTGGGTAATAAAAATTTTCCTTTTTTCCCTTTTTTTTAATTTTAAAATAAAAGCAACCTCTTCCATTCCTTACATTAAATAAGAAACACTAGGCTCATGCTGATAGAGGTCCCTCTTTCTTTGGGATTATGACAACCCTTTTATAGGGGTTCAGTACCAATTTCCACCTTAAGGATATACAATATTATAAAAGCCCAGCAAATTTTGATATAGTAATTGGATATACTCTGGGGAAACCCAACTCAGTTTTCACATCTGTATTTGTGGTGCTACGCGCCAAGAGAGACTCATCACAGGTGCATTGTGGGTGTGCTGAATTCTTACCACTACCTTGTTAGTGGGAAGCCAGAGAGGTAACTAACTAAAAGACTGTCACATTAAAGGTAACATTGGAATAGGACAGGGGTTCTCAAACTGGGGGTCGGGACCCCTCAGGGGGTTGTGAGGTTATTACATGAGGGGTCGCAAACTGTCAGCCCCCACCCCCCTCCCAAACCCTGCTTCACCTCCAGCATTTATAATGGTGTTAAATATATAAAAGTGTTTTTAATTTATAAAGGAGGGTCACACTCAGAGGCTTGCTATGTGAAAGGGGTCACCAATACAAAAGTTTGAGAACCACTGGAATAGGAGATACTGTACTTGGGTAAGGGTGTATACTCCCTCTTCTGTACTCCTTTCTATCATAAAGCCACTGGATGCTCCTTAAATAACATGTTTACTTTTCCTTTTGTTAACATCTTTGTGTGTGAAAATGTTTCCAACTAGATAATTCTGAATTTGTTTCTGCTTAACTTCACAGTTGGAATTAGTGGTTATACTGGGATTCTGCCTTGAAAATTCATGGGCAAGTTCTAGATAATGAGACACAAAACACTGTTGTACTGGGGGCTCTTGATGCCATCGTTCCTGGTCTCTTGAAACATACCCTCCTACTGTTCTAAGTTACTTTTAAATGCTATTTAAAAATCTTAAATAAATTGAAATAAAAAAGGCCCTGGGTAGCTGCTTCTCTTGCTGGCACTGATTCTTCATATTGAAATTATATCTTTTTTCCCTCGGAAGGAAGGAAGGAAGTATATAGGCCTGAGGCAGCATTTAACATTTTAAAGCCATGTCTAAAAGCAGTTTAGATCAGTTGGCAAAGGCTGGGGAAAAGTAGGAGCAAAAAGCAGTGGGAGGATGGGATGAAGAGAAGAGCAAACAAACCAGAGCATGAAAAATAGTAGCAAAGGGAGTAGCTGAAAAGAGAGAACGCTGGGGGCAGGTGGAGAGAGCTGAGAGGGAATCAATGGCCAACATCAAGTAGAAAGAAACACAAGTGGGGGTGGGGAAAGGAAAAGGAAGGAATAAGACTCATAGGTCAGAAGGGACCAATATGATCATCTAGTCTGACCTCCTGCACAAGGCAGGCCACAGACCCCCACCCATCCAATTTTATAACAACCCCTAACCCAGGACCGAGTTATTGAAATCCTCAAAATTGGTTTGAAGACCTCAAGCTGCAGAGAATCCACCAGCAAGTGACCCATGCCCCACGCTGCAGGGGAAGGCGAAAAACCTCCAGGGCCCCTGCCAATCCGCCCTGGAGGAAAATTCCTTCCCGACCCCAAATATGGCGATCAGCTAAACCCTGAGCATGTGGGCAAGACTCACCAGCCAGCACCCAAGAAGGAATTCTCTGCAGTAACTCAGTTCCCATCCCATCCAACATCTCCCCGCAGGCCATTGAGCAGACCTATCTGGTGGTAATCCAAGATCAATTGCCCAAATTAACGATCCTATCATAACATCCCCTCCATATACTTATCAAGCTTTGTCTTAAAGCCAGAAAAGTCTTTTGTCCCTACTACTTCCCTCGGAAGGCTGTTCCAGAACTTCACTCCCCTAATGGTCAGAAACCTTCGTCTAATTTCAAGTCTAAACTTCCTAATATCCAATTTATACCCATTCATCCTCGTGCCTACATTAGTACTAAACTTAAATAATTCCTCTCCCTCCCTAACGTTAACCCCCCTGATATATTTATATAGAGCAAGCATATCCCCCTGCAGCCTTCTTTTGGCCAGGCTAAACAAGCCAAGCTCTTTGAGTCTGCTTTCATAAGGCAGTTCTTCCATTCCTCGGATCATCCTTGTAGCGCGTCTCTGAACCTGTTCCAGTTTGAATTCATCCTTCTTGAACATGGGACACCAGAACTGCACACAGTATTCCAGATGGGGTCTCACCAACGCCTTATATAACGGTACTAACACCTCCTTATCCTTGCAGGAAATACCCCGCCTGATGCATCCCAAAATCGCATTTGCTTTTTTAACAGCCGTATCACATTGGTGACTCATAGTCATCCTGCTATCAACCAGTACCCCAAGGTCCTTCTCCTCCTCCGTCGCTTCCAACTGATGCGCCCCCAACGTATATCCAAAATTCTTATTATTAATTCCTAAGTGCATGACCTTGCACTTTTCACTATTGTATTTCATCCTATTTCTATTACGCCAGTTTACAAGGTGGTTCAGATCTTCCTGAATAGTATCCCTGTCCTTCTCCGTGTTAGCAATACCCCCCAGCTTTGTGTCATCCGCAAACTTTATTAGCACATTCCCGCTCTTTGTGCCAAGGTCAGTAATAAAAAGGTTAAATAAGATCGGTCCCAAAACCGATCCTTGAGGGACTCCACTAGTGACCTCCTTCCAGCCTGACAGTTCACCTTTCAATACGACCCGCTGGAGTCTCCCCTTTAACCAGTTCCTTATCCACCTTACAACTTTCATATTCATCCCCATCTTTTCCAATTTAACTAACAGTTCCCCATGTGGAACCGTGTCGAACGCCTTACTGAAATCTAGGTAAATTATATCTACCGCATTTCCTTTATCTAAGTAATCCGTCACCTTCTCAAAGAAGGAGATCAGATTGGTTTGACACGATCTACCTTTAGTAAATCCGTGTTGCAATTCGTCCCAATTACCATTGACCTCTATGTCCTTAACTACTTTCTCCCTTAAAATTTTTTCCAAGACCTTACATACTACAGACGTCAAGCTAACAGGCCTATAATTACCCGGATCACTTTTATTCCCTTTCTTAAAAATAGGAACTACATTAGCAATCATCCAGTCATACGGCCCAACCCCCGAGTTTATCGATTGCTTAAAAATTCTCGCTAACGGGCTCGCAATTTCACTCGCCAGTTCCTTTAATATCCTCGGATGGAGATTGTCCGGGCCCTCCGACTTCGTCCCATTGAGCTGTTCAAGTACGGCCTCTACCTCAGTTGCGGTAATATCCACTTCCATATCCACATTCCTGTTTATCATCCCTCCATCATCGCTAGATTCCTCACTAGTCTTATTAAAAACTGAGGCAAAGTACTTGTTTAGATGTTGGGCCATGCCTAGGTTATCCTTAACCTCCATTCCATCCTCAGTGTATAGCGGCCCCACTTCTTCTTTCTTTGTTTTCTTCTTATTTATATGGCTGTAGAACCTTTTACTATTGGTTTTGATTCCCTTTGCAAGGTCCAGTTTAATGCGGCTTTTAGCCTTCCTCACTTTATCCCTACATGTTCTGACCTCACTAAGGTAGCTTTCCTTACTGATCCTGCATTTCTTCCACTCCCTGTAAGCTTTCTGCTTTTTCCTAATCCCCTCTCTGAGTTGCTTGCTCATCCAGTTTGGCCTACAACTCCTGCCCATGTTTTTTTTCCCCCTTTCTTGGGATGCAGGCTTCTGACAGTCTTCGCAGCTGCGACTTAAAGTAATTCCAGGCCTCCTCCGCATTTAAATCCACTAATTCCTCCGTCCAATCCACTTCCCTAACTAATTTCCTTAACTCTTTAAAGTTAGCCCTCGAGAAGTCGAAAACCCTAATCCCAGATCTACATTTGTTTATCCTTCCATCTAGTTTGAACTGAATCAGCTCATGATCACTCGAACCAAGGTTGTCCCCTACCACCATTTCTTCTGCGAGGTCCTCACTGCTCACCAACACCAAATCTAAAATGGCATCCCCTCTCGTAGGTACTTCAACTACTTGATGAAGAAATCCATCCGCTATCACATCCAGGAAAATCTGACCCCTATTATTCTTGCAAGCACTCGTCCTCCAGTCTATATCCGGGAAGTTGAAGTCCCCCATAATCACACATTTCCCCTTTGTGTTTACTTCATTAAAGACATTAAAGAGGTCTCTATCCATATCCCAATCAGATCCCGGTGGTCTATAGCACACCCCAAGCACTATCTCAGGGGAAGCTCTAGTTGCTTTTTTACCCAGTGTGATTTTTGCCCAGACAGACTCTGTCTTATCCATTCCATCGCTTCTTATTTCGCTACAGTTAATTTCATCATTGATGTACAAGGCTACTCCACCACCTTTGCCTTTCTTCCTGTCTTTTCTAAACAGCACATAGCCTTCAATACCCGTGCTCCAGTCATGAGTACTATTCCACCAGGTTTCGGTTATGCCTATAATATCCGGTTTCACTTCCTGCACCAGTAACTCCAGTTCCTCCATCTTGTTACCTAGGCTCCTCGCATTAGTGTACAGACCTTTTAATTTTCGGCGTTTGGCGTCAGTGACATTCTTTCCCCCGTCGTGCAGAGACCTTCTACCACCAGCATCACCCGTTACTCTGGTTTCTACTCCACTATTCCTCCTTGGATCAATTCTTGGGACCGCAAGGGTATCCCCTCTCACTTTATTTACTTCCCTCTCCAGGTTATATTCCGGCGTGGAGATCTCCCGAACATCTCCCAACCATCTCCCCCAACTTCCTAGTTTAAAGCTCTCTTGATGAGGTCAGCGAGCCTCCATCCTAGAATTCTATTTCCCTCCTTGCTTAGATGAAGTCCATCCTGAGCGAACAGTCGTCTATCCGTAAACGCTTCCCAGTGACCGTACATCCCAAAGCCCTCCTTATAACACCACTCCCTGAGCCATCTGTTGATCGCCATAATCTTGTCACTCCTTCGTCGCCCGCTCTAGGAACCGGCAGAATCCCACTGAAGATCACCTGAGCCTCGATTTCTTTGAGCGTCTTCCCCAGTCTGGCATAGTCCTCCTTGATACAGTTCAGCGAGTAACTAGCCGTATCATTCGTTCCCACATGAAGGATAATTAATGGATTCTTTCCTGCTCCTGCTAAGATCGTATTCAGCCTCAGGTCCACATCCTGTATCTTAACCCCTGGCAGACAGCACACCCTTCTGTTCTCCCGATCAGGTCTAGTTACAGGCCTGTCTACTCTTCTCAGTAAAGAGTCTCCAATCATGTAGACTTGCCTTTTCCTGGCGACAGTGCGATTCTGCGGTCTATCCCCCACAGCAGCTGGCCGCAATTTCTCTCGATTTGTATTCGCCCTTACAATCCTCCTAGGGCTCGTCCTTGGTGTCGCCTCCATTGACTCCTCCCCTCCTTCTGCAGGACTAGCTGCTCGCCTCTTCTTCCTCGCCCTTTCTCCTTCAGCAGCCTGCTGTGCTCCATCTTCATTTTCCAACTCAGCAAACCTGTTTCTGAGTTCTATTTCTCCATCGCTGGCCCGTCTTTTCCTCTGCCTGGTTCTCCTAGTCACATGCTTCCACCGTCTACTTTCCTCACCCAGCAGCCCCTCCTCAGAGTCCTTTGGTCCTGCTTCTATCCGCTCGTCTGAGCTTGTCCCCTGTGCCTCATCATGTCTGTGTTCCATCATCTGCTCAAATCCCCTTCTAAACTCAGCCAGAGTTTCCACTTGCATCTCCAGTCCCCTTACCTTTTCCTCCAGCAGCTCTATCAGGCGGCACTTCATGCAGATGAAACTCCTTTCAGGTGCCCCCTCTAGGACCATGTACATGCCGCAGCTACCGCATCCGGTCATCCTCAGTGTGTCTGCACCTGCTACCTCTGCCTCCATCGTAGCGCTCCAACTCTGTGCCTGGCAATCCACGCCTCACACCACACCGCAGGCCACCAACAAGCGCTGGGCTGCTGGCAGACCCCTGCCTCTTCCCTAGTCTGCCTTCCTGGTTTCTCTGCCTTGGTCTCCCCTGCAACCTCCCCCTGGAAACTCCCACTGAAACTCCCCTGTTAGCCGCTCTGTTCACCGCCTCCTGTGCCGCTGCCTGAGTGCCTGGCTCCTTATATAGGACCCCTAATCAGGTAAGCCCCGCCCCCAACTCAGGGCTCAGCCTCGCTCCCAGCACACAGCCCCTAGCAGCCTGCACACACACTCACTCACACACAAACTCCACAATACAATCCACAAACTACAAAAACCTGCTCCTCCAACAGCACTCCCACTGAAACTCCCCTGTTAGCCGCTCTGTTCGCCACCTCCTGTGCCGCTGCAGCTGACTGTAGAGAAGGGGAAGAGCAGGAAAGAGTAGTAAGGAAAGCAAGGTGGGGCGGGGGAGAAGTTGTGAGGATAATTAGAAGACAAAAGGTGCCAGATCCAGGAGGTGGAAGGGATAGCTAAGATCTTTTTAGAGAGTCATTTTTCTTCTAAAAATAAACCTCCTTCAGGAGCATGGATGATAAAATGGTATATAATTCACAGGGAAGTATGGTAGGCTTTTACAGATAAGCATGGATCTCATCTCCTGTAGGGATCGTAGGATGGCTGTAGGCAAAAAAAAAAAAAAAAAAGCACATGAGACTTCTTTGCTGTCAATATTTTAAAAAGTCTTTATTTGCCCAGATTAATTTTACTTTTCTTTCTTGATGACCAAGCAAGTCATTTTCTTCAGGGTTTTTTCCTGACAGGAACTGCATGAAAATGGGGTCCTACTCTGGATCAGGCAATGTTTACTAAAGTGCATAGATAAGGTATTTTTACAGGTGTCTTTTAGCATCTAGAGTTTTGAACTCTTGCCTCTGAATTTCTCTCCTTTGAAAAGATTGCAGTATCTAATAAAACCTTCAGAACACGGCAGAAGGAGAAAGCTGTGAAGTCTGGCGACATGATTTGGAATACTTCAGTTCATTTTTATACAAGTTTTTTTTAACAGGTTTGAATAGTAATGATTACTGACTTCCCTAATGATAATCAGGTAGCATGCAGAGCATATGAGGCAGAATTTGGCCTGTGTCTATTAAACGCACTTTATGCTCTAAATAGAGCCAGGTACAAAATATCCAATTCTGAATGTAGAATATCCATTCTACATTAGTTTCTTCTATCCCAGTGATATCCTGAACACTAAGGGGTATAATAAGTGTCCCTGTTTGCCCTCTTAGACATCCGATTCTGAAGCCCTACATTTAAAATATCAGGCTTAATCTTCCCCTGTGGAGGTGTGAGCACAAAGTAAAAAAAAGTGATGACCAGGACAGGTTGTGTAAGGGAACCCCATCTTACATTATGAAGTGTTCTGCAGAATGGCTGCCAAGTTACTCTGGCCTAGTAACAGGAGTATAGAAAAAGAGGGGAATGCAAAACTAGGTGCCTGATCAGAATGAGGAAGACTGTGTTTTAAGGCAAGTCCTCTCTCCATAAATTTTTATTTATTTATTTTTAATTCCCACGTGCTTGTATATAAGGACACACGCATTCAGGAAACTCAAGCCTTACCATTAGAGAGAGCTATGCCTAACATGTAACTTTTTTGTGCTCATGGGTATCCTGCACAGGCATTTGTTCTAGAGCCTTATGCACTGGCTCTACAACGAGAAAAGGTCTGCAGGATCAGTTGTGCCATATATTGCAACAAACCAGGACACTTTGATAGGATTTGTAAAAAATATTCCCAGGCAAACTGAAGGAGTCTGAAAGAACAATCATATTTATGCTATTTAAGGTTAAGGACTGGCAAGCTGAGTAAGAACCAAAAGACACCCCACTTTGTCTGAAACTTACATTCATTTTTAGAACCAAAACTGCTTTGCAGTTCTGAAATATTCACAGGAGTGCTTTCTGCAGGAAAAATTTTTCTCATGGTACTTCTGCTGGGACTGGAAGTGAAATTTGTCACTCAGGGGAAATATTATTCCTAGAGGATTTCAAATTGCAGCCCCATTTCGTAAATGCAAGATGTTTGTGTAGTTCGGATGAGCTTTGTGTGCACCCAAACTTACAGATTTTTATCAAATTCCATACCCTGAACCCTTTGAGGAATGACCCTCACTATTACAAACCACTTCAAACCATAGAGAACCATCAAACACATTTTTCTTTTAAAATATTTTCAGATAGAGGATAGTAGACTTGACAGTGGGCTCACCTCCCAGTCCTGCAGTCCCCATGCAGGCCCCTACTCTGTTGTCTGCAGGGCACCTGACTGCCACTTGAGCTCAAAAGGTAGCCCCTTTAACTGGCAATAGGGGTAGGCTGTTGTGCTCCTCCTAGCTACTATTAGTGGGAGACTTGACATGCAGTTGGCAAGCATGTTACATTTACTCAGATAAAATTCCCACTGATTTTAGTGGAAGTTTAGCCCCAATAAGGAGAGAGGCCTGATCTTGCAGGCTATACTCACATGAATAGACCTAGTGAAGTCAAAGGGACTAGGCTTATGACTAAGAATTATTCACATGGGGTTTGTAAGATTGGGCCCAGACTAAGGGTTTCAGGACTGGGCCTACAGTGGTGAAATTTTCAGCGGGATCTACACATTGCTCTAGCCAGGGCTGGTGCAAGGATATTTTGTGTCCTAGGTGAAACTTCCACCTTGTGCCCCCTTCTCCCTCCCCTCCCCCTGGACCATTGCTTATTATAAACTTTCAAAATACTTTCAAAAATACACCCTTTTTAGTCACGTATATTTCCTTCCTTCATTCTTTCATATCAAAATCAACTACATTTTATTCTATCTTTAAAATATCCAATTGTTGTTAATAAAATTTATAAAATTAGAATGGTAGATACTCTGTTATACAACAATTGGCAATATCACTATGACAAATTTCAACAACCTACACACACACATTTGCACAATAGTGAGTTTGGATCCCGTGCCACTCCTGGGAGTCAGTGGTGGATCCTTGGGGAGACTAGTGGATCCAATCGGAGAGAAACCCCCATGCATCTCTGGGTGGGCAGGTGGCCTGAACTAGGGCCTTTGTCCAATGTCCCTTGACCCTTTTTGCTTGGTGCCAGGGAGTCCCCCTTTTTTGACTGCTTCTTGGGCACTGACGAGGGGTAGTGGTGCCAGACTGAGCCCAGTGCCACGGGTGCACTACAAACTGAGGGCGAGGTGCTGGGCCTAGAGTCCTGCCGAGACAGACTGCAGTCCTGCGCTGGGCAGAGCGCAGCCTCCATGAGAAGAGCCCTCAACAAATCTCACTCCTGCTGCATTCTCGGAGGAAAGTTTTACAAATCCGACATTTGTCTTTCATGTGTGATTCCCCCAAGCACTTCAGGCAGCTGCTATGGGGGTCACTCACAGGCTTAGGCCTGTTGCAGGCATAACAGGGCTTAAAACCCAGATGCTGGCAGGGGTGGCAGGTTTGTAGAAATTTCGGTGGTGCCTAAAACCTGCCTCCCCAAACTCTGCCCCCTACCTTCCTAAGGCTATGGGAGGGAGTTTGGGTGAGGGGAGGCCTGGGACAAGGGGTTGGGATGCATCCTCTGGGAGGGCGTGCAAAAGGCTGGGGTGCAGGCTCTGGAAGGAAGTTTGGGGCAGACAGGGTGTGTGGGAAGGGGGCAGGTTGGAGGGGTGAGGACTGTGCGGTGGGGCTGGGGATGAGGGGGCTGGGGTGTGGGAGGAGGCTCGGGATGGGCAGAGAGTTGGGGTGTAGGGGGTGAGGGCTCTGGCTGGTGTTGTGGGCTCTTGGATGGGGTAGGGCCGGGGATGAGTTTGGGGTGCAGGCAGGCTGTCCCAGGGATGGGGCTGGAGAGGACTCCCCCCAGCTCTCTCTCTGCTAGCAGCAGTGAGTTCTGGGGGAGGAGCCCCCTACCTCCCCCCCACCCCGATAGCACACTCACCCTGCACCACTGTCACTGCATGTGCTCCTAGGACGCCTCTTAGGTCCAGGAAGCCCCCTCACCTCCCTGGTGGTGGGTGCCGGGGGCACTGCCATCACATGTGCACCTCCTCCCCTGCTGCTGCCCTTCACTGTAACCTCACTGGGGGTGATCCTTTCCCATTGTGGGGCAGGAGTGGTGACTGCAGGTGGGGCCCTGTGCTGGTGGAGGGTCCCACTGGAAAAGGGAAGGGTCTGAGGGGGAAGGGCAGCCTGCCCTGCAAATAGTGGTGAAGGGGCATTAGAACCCTGCAGCAGCAGTTGATGACAGGAGCAGAGCAGAGCCCAGGCAGCATGGAGCTGCGGGAGAGCAGCAGGGACACTTCTGAGGCTGAGGGACACTTGGGAGAAGCATGGGGGGGCGCGGCAGGCTGAAATGCTGTAAAAAAAAAATTGAGGGGCACTGCTTTTTGGCACCCCCAAATCTTGGCACCGTAGGCGACCGCCTAGTTTGCCTAGGGGTTGCACCGGCCCTGGCTCTAGCTTTATCACTGTTTGAATTCTAATTACGTTGTTCCACATCTCAGTAACTTTCTAATCTTTTTTTTATACTGCAGTGACCAAAGCTGTGTATATTTTAAATAGAGGCTTATCATAATATTTTACAGTCTCATTAAAACTTTTTTGCATGTCTAGTCTCCAATTTCTTCTTTTTTAATGTATTCCCATTTTCTTTCTGTTGCCTGTACATACTGAATTTAGAGACAAGTTCACCTCATAAAATGTCTGCTTCAGATAGTCATTTTGCACTTGTTTTATTATTATTTCATGAGTTTTGTATTATGTATGTAATTTTGTTCACTGCTTGCTCTATGTTCAACCAAAACAAGAATTCACTGCTGTAGCTTTCTTTTTTAATGAAAAGACAGGTAGAGCACTACTGATTCTTTAAGTTACTATTTTCAGTTCATCTCCATCACATAAAATAGCCCTTATTTGAAGTGCTCCTGACATGCTATTTTTAAGTTAGTTCTTACTTCACTCATGTCCAGTCCAAGACCTATTCTGCTGCCATATGAAATTGTACCAAAGACTTTTTGAAAGTCCAAACGAATTAAAAGATACAAACAACAATACTTGCCCTGCTATTGAATTTTAATTCATAAATCATTACAATTCTGTTGAGAACAAGAACAAGCCACACTGTTTATGTTTAAAAAGAGGGTACTCAAATCTTCATTAAAAGAAATCCAGAGAGCTAATTAAAATGAGTTTGAGGAGTTTTTGAAGAGTCAAAGTTCATTGTTTATCTCAGTGTGACAGATACGGCAAGTTCCTGCAATATTTTTGTGAGCAGAGAGTTGCTGGAACAGGGAGGGCCAGGGAACCATGGCCCCATCACATAGCTGTGAGAGTGAGCTAGGGTGGGGAGAGGAGTGAGTGGGGGGAAGGGGCTGGAGGAAGTGGGCGGGGGGCATGGTTCAGGCACCCGTGAGCCCGTCCCCACACTTTGAGGCAGCTTCCACTGCTCTTGTTTTGGAGACTATATTGTATTAAGTGTATGAATGATTTATGTATCATTGTGGGCCAGAGATCGTATGAATTTCACAGAGGGAGGGTTACCACAGCTCTTCCAGGAAGTGAAAAGAGTAGGGAATTGTGACATTATCCAGGGTACAATCTGGACTGATGAACAGCTGTATCCCCTCAATTCTCCACCCTGGGGTGCCTTTTACATTGCTTTGCTATGAGAGCTACCACTGCTGGTATGCTCATACACAGCCTCCAGCATGTAAATTACTCCCAGTTACACACTATCAGTGCAATAGCCAGACATTCTTGAATTACACTGCAGAGTAACACCAGCAAATTCCCAGTCTCAGACTGTTCCCCCATAAATGTATGTCTTGTACTGCCCAGCACCTTCCTGGACAATACAAGCTCATAGAAAGTCTGTCATTTAATTAACGGAAAATGATACACACAGATCCTGTTATCCCAAATGGATTTTCCCAAACACTTCAGTCCAAGCACACTGGTTTAGATAAAACAAATTTATTAACTAGAGAAAGATTTTAAGTGATTACAGGTAATGAGGCATAAAAGTCAGAATTGTTTACAAGAAAATATAAGTCGAACACAACTATTACCCAACTTAATATGCTAAGTGAAGTCAAAGCAATGCGGTCTCTCACAGCATATTCCAGCTGAATTCCTCTAAGTCAGGATCCCTCCCCAGTCCAAGGATACTTCCTTTTTATTTCAGGTGTTGATGATGTCATGAGTAGAGATGAAGGGAGAGATTATTTGGGGTGTTCGCTCTTCCTTCTTATGTGATTTTTCTCTTCTTTGGGAACCATCTCCTGCTGAGGTTCAGGAAATAGAACATCTGCGTTGATGGGAACCCCCAGCTGTTCTTTTGTTAAGGTGTAGATTTTTGCCTATATCCTTTTTCCTGCCAAAGAATGGCTACTTGACCAGGTGATGGTCCATTTTATTGTGTTGCCACCTGGCTTGGGCATCAGCTAGCCTTTTGTCTCTGGTGAACCATTTTGTGACTGCTCTCCAGATTTCAAATATATTTTAGTAACATACAGTAAAATCTTATTATTTTATATACAGTGTTGCCAAATGTACTTTATCAGGACAATAATGATCAGTAAATTGAGTTTTCAATGATACCTCACAAAGCATACTTTGTACAAGATATATAATAGTCCTATAAAAGGGTGAGCATAGGGGTAGATTGTCACAGGGATGGTTAAGGCAAATCACTTGGGTTAGAACACCTCCAGAGAGGTACCACCTGCTAGAGAGAAACAAATATTCTGATTCAAACAGTGTTCTTCAGAGACCAACAGCTGGAGAAAGGACTTTTAGTTAATGGCCCAAACTTAAACTGACTCGGGGCCTTTGCTCTGGTTATGGATCTAAAATGGATGAACTTGTAATGATGGGGAAAACTCACAACTGGGTTTTCCCCATCATTACAAGGACTAAAATGTACCAGGGCCATAGGCTGAAGTTAGGGATCACCTCCCATGAGCTTTATAGCATGAATTGTTTTAATACGTTTTCTCCATAATGCTTTTACCTTAAGAATAAATGTGCTTGCTTAGACAGAAGTGAGTGGTAAATTATACCCACAGACAATATACTGGTCATTGCTTTGCTTTCTCGCCAAAGGCTCAGATGCTGCCTTTTAGTGTAATGGTGAGAGCTGTACAGACTTAAAAATCCCTGGTCAGGAGGGAGTGAGATACAGGTCTCCCTCCAATTGAAGTGATGGCTCAAGAACCGGAAACCTAAACTGGGTGCCCTCGGTGGACCATAGAATGGGAATACAGCTGCAGTTGTCCTGAAACTATGACATTCAATACACCTCAATTTAAAAAGAAAAAAATCAGCTGCAAACCAAAGAAAAGTATCACTGATGCTTTTCCTTCTTGACAATGTATAAGAAAGGAATTTGGTAGTTGCTTACATAGCATATACTCCATTCATACCGTATTAAGAGGAGGGAACACAGCATTTTAATCTGCAGTGAACTGAGAAGGTTCATTAACTTTTTAGTATCGCTACAATGAGTTATACATTATACATGGAATTTATCCTTTGCCCTATTTCAAACCATATGCTCGTACAGAAAACCAAAGTAAACAAGTAGTGGTGCTACAATTCACTTTACAGAAGACTAATTAGGTCAATTCCATTACCCTATCTTTGCTGAACATATTTCCTTTTTATAAAGAAGCTTAGATATAGTGGCACAGCAAATGACATTTTCTGGTAGAAGGTAATCATAGTTGTGTAAAATGCTGTGCCCTGGTGGGGGCCAGACTTTCCGAAACACAGTTGTCAGCTGAGCAGCACTGGTCCAGATGTAACTTCTCAACCCTGTCATCCACCACTAACTCCAACTGTACAGAGCCTCACAATTACACCTCCCAAAAATGCAAAATAGAATTAAATAAACAAAACATGATGTGATAATATGCCAAACTCAACCAATCATTCTGCAAGTGTTCTAGAGCAGGGGTTCTCAACCTTTTTGGGCTCAGGACCCATTTGTAAATGTTTATGGCCTGTTGCGACCCAGTAAATAGTTTGGGTGGGATGGACATGGAGGCCTTGGGGTGGTTTTAGTTGAATCCAGCCCCAGTGGTGGCTCCTGCAGCTCCTCTGCTATGGGGCTGGCTAGTTTTGACTTTCTGCTTTGTCATTGCAACCTCCAGGGTTGCAGTGCCACTCAGGGTTTGGCCCTGCCCCTCTGACTGGACCAAAGTTGTGTGACTGGAGTTGTGACCTGGTTCTTGGGATCTCAGTGCCACTCCCTCAAACTTGGCTTACCCAGACTCCCATTGTCATGACGACTGAGCTAGACCTGAGAGGTTGCAGTGCCTAGAGCAGGGAGGTGAGGCCAGCCAGCCCCATGGGACAAGAGCCACAGGAGCTGCCATGCAACCCTTTGAAACATTCTGGTGACCCTACAGGTTGAAAAACCCGTTCTAGAGCATGTTTTCCCCCATCTAAGGGCACAGCTGCCCTTACAATATATTTAAAAAAAACAAAAATTAACCAGTCCCTGCTTCCAAGCTTCTAAAACCTCTCATTTTTTTTGCCACTGCCACTGCTGTAGCTGGACTGCAGAGAATGTTAGTCAATCTGGATGACTTTCCCTCTGGAAATAACTTCTTATGACATGGGCCTTCTTCTATGATGCCCCTATAATTGCTCAACTTCCCTTCTCGTGTTTACCTAGTGATTTCATGCTCCAAATTCAGGTCCTTCCTCAAATCCATCAGTAATCACAGATCAAGTGCTCCCCATTTCCACTGACCAAGGAAGGCTTCTTAAACAAAATATACAATATTTTAAAAAAGTTAACTACTTGGATTTTTTTTAAAATCAACTTAAAGGTGTACAAAATAATCCTGTCCTAAGAACTCTTATCTTCTCTTCTGTTTGTTTTTGTCACCTAATACTCCCCCTCCCCTTTTGAATTTCATGTTGTCACTTATTGTGTTAACTGTATAAATTGAATTGTTTTTCATTGGTAAAACACCTTACACACCTTTGCCACTTTTTAAATAAAATTTAATCATTTGGCACCTTTCATCAGTGTTAAATCCATTTCAAAATGTTGGGGGAAGGGAATGTTTCACTTTAAAATATAATTTACCATAAAACCCCTACCTCCTTGCTTTCATCATCTGATTGTACTCAAACGCACCCCCGACTTCCCTCACTTCTTTTTCCCTACTTTAGCAATTGGTTGTGCTTTGCAGGTGCTTGATGTGGCATAATATGCTGCCATTCTTTGAAGTATCTCTGCCTCTCTGCCGCTGGGGAGACTCAGACACTATGGGCAGATACTCAAGTTGCTCTGGTACATAAAATAAATTGTCCACAGCCATGTATATTTGCTCTGGCACATAAAATGAATTGTCTGCAGCACAGCATATTTCAAGTAGCACATCTACTTGTATATAGTGCTGTGGATCTGAGATTGGAATCTCTCTAAAATGAAACTGATTTGCAAAATGGACAGAAACAGTGAGCTGCCTCTTATGAGATCATTGGTAACTCTTAGTCAGCCATTGGGTATCTTCGGCATCAGTGTATGAAAAATAACTATGCATAAGTGCTGTAACTGGAGGTGTGTTTATATATATATATATATATATATATATATATATATAGGCCTCAATTTAGCAAAGCGTATAAGAATGTCCATTCCTATTTGGAAAGGCATTTAAGTATGTGATTTATTGACAATATATGCTTAAAGCTCTTTGAAGTTAAGCATGGCTTAAGTGTCTTCCTGAATTTGTATTTGTGTGTGTGTGTGTTATAACAGGCATATACAATGGAGGCAGAGGTATGTGTGTTTATGTGTAGGTGGATGGATAGATAGAACAATAGCAGCTGCCAGCTATCTAGTACTATATAATAAATTTAAGCTGCATTGCAAAACAAAGATCAGATGGCTTGCCAAGCAAAGAAAATGAGTCCTATGGAAAGAGATCTCTTGGTAAGGATTTTAAATAATGGAGCTGTATTTCTGAGTAACACTTGTAACATTATTGGAAAACAATCTAAGAACCACACTCCATCTTTGTATTTGCACAATAACATTTTAGCAGCTCCGTTTGCTGTTGTGTATGCACAGGTTTGAGTCTTCCATCATACAGGTAATGGGTTACATTTTAAAAGCACTTTCTACTTTCAGGCCCATAAATTTAAAATAAAGGGGGGGGGGATTAAATTGACCATCTGTAGAACAGGGAGAGAGGTTATGCAGGGCCTTTGTCAGTTCCTGCCTCAGTTTAGGCTTCTTAGAGTGACACGGTAGGTGAGATATCTTATTAGACCAGCTTCTGTTGGTGAGAGAGACAAGCTTTCAGGTTTACACAGAGCTCTTCTTTAGGTCTGGGAAATGTACTCCATGTCACAGCTCAATACAAAAACAGACTGTTTAGCATAAATAGTTAACACACAGTTCAAGGGATCATTCAAGGTGAAGTGGTACATTAACATCTCTCCAGTCATGGGGGGGTGGGGTGGGGTGGGAAGGCAGCTGGTGGGGTTATTAGTGGCTTATAGATTGATGTAATAAGCCATAAATCCAATGTTTCTATTCAGTCATATGATTTTTGGTGTTTTACAAAGTTAAGCTCCCAGGCTTGTCCCCCCTACCCCTCACCTTGCCCAGGACCCTGGCCGCTCTGTGTACTGGTAAGTCCGTTAAGTTACTTTCATCCCTGCCCACATCATTGTTACCGGGGTATTTAGAGCACAGGACATGGTGCTCCATGTGTTGTGATAGGCATGTATAGGACCCATAGATGTTGAAAGGTGTATTGTGGAGAGGGTTGATCATTGTAGCAGAGAGATGTCTGCAGGTTTTGCATGTGGTGTTCTGGCAGAGTCTGGGGCCACTTTGAATTGGTGTGTCCTGGTCAGTGGGAAGCTTGCTTCTGATGAGGAGCTTGGAGAGGCTGGGGGATTGTTTGAAGGCCAGAAGAGAGGGTTCAGGATGGATGCATCTTTCAAGATGGATGCGTACTCACTGTAGGCTCGTCATCTTACTTTGAATAGTCCTCAGCCTCCAATGTTAAGTGACCAGTTTGGCTATTGGGTGCCATTTATCATAAATTCAATTATTGTCTTTATATTCATTTTAACAGGGAGCAAGAAAAGCTAATATGAAAATATCTGATTCCTTCTACACAATAGCAGTGATAAACCAGCAACCATGAGTCCATGTGCCACTCCCCATCAGTCCTGCCAACTCTCATGATTTCATTGTGTCCTGCAATATTTGACATATTTGTTAAAGGCCCACATATGAGAGTTCTGTGACTAGATGATAGTCTCAGCTTCCCATTAAAAAAGAAGTATGTTTCAGCCCTAATCGCTGCGGAGTGAAGTTTGAAGTTGTGACCAGTGTGACCTAAAGGTGGAAAAATCTGAAGGGAAATAGAAAGAACCCCAAATGTATTATTTTTAAGTCTTATGACTTCTAAGCAAGGCCCAAGGCAAGTTTCCAGTTCAGTTTTTGCATGCTTGAGGGTTTCCTGATTGGAGATGTTACTGAGAACTTTGTGTCACTCTTATAATAGAGCCCAGTTTAAAGAAGAAATAGCCCTACCCCCAGCAGCAGATCACTTGGGCCTCATCTAAGCATGTAGCTAGCTGCATGCTTACCTCCAGAGCACCTGGAGATCATGAGGGAACTTCTCCGTTAAAACAATGTTTTTAGGCACCTGTCACTCCCCAGTGGCACTGCAGATTCATGGGCATGCATGGCAAGTCTGACCACATCAGCTACAGAAAACCCATTGCCTCACAGGAGCTATAGGAAAACTGTAGGAAGATTTGAGAGGCCTCATGTAGCCTACTACATCCAACAAGAATTCAGGGTCCAATAGGAATAATTCCTATAAAGCAACAGGATCTTCGGAGCTTAAGAAAATACTTGGCGGTCTCAGTCTTAGCCATGTCAAGCATTCAGAAATCATTAGGCCAGGACTCCTGAAATTATGAAACTGGCTTAACAATCAGGAGGATATTTTTGTTGTTTTGTTTTAAGTGGGTTCTTTTTCATTTGTTTTCTGGCTGGCTTCTGAAGTTGTAAAGTGCACTTGAGTCACATGAAAGCTGAGATTCTTGTGCTTCAAGCACCTGGAGCTTTAAGAAAACACAAAATATCATGAGACTCATAGGTGCTGACTCCATGAGTGCTCTTGGGCTGGAGCACCCACAGAACAATAATGATGGGTGCTGTTAAGCTATGAACCCCCACTCTGAACCTTAGCATCCAAAAGATGGGGTACCTGCATGAACCCCCCTAAGCTTAATTACTAGCTTAGAAATGGTAGAGCTGCCACCACCCAAAAATAGTGTTTTGGGGCACTTTCTGGCCCCCAAACCCTTCCCTGGGGACCCCAAGACCCAAACCCCTTGGATCTCAAAACAAAGGGAAATAAACCATTCCCCTCCTTTCTTCCTCCCAGATTCTCTCCTCCCTGGGTAACACTAGGAGACCCCTGTGATTCAACTCCTTGAATCTTAAAACAGAGAGGAAATTCACCTTCCCCCCTTCTCTCCTCCTCCCAGACTCTCCTTGAGAGAGAGAGAGTAATCCTAACACAGAGAGAAATCAGGCTTTTCCTTTCTCCCACCAATTCCCTGGTGAGTGCAGACTCCCTCCCCTTGGGTCTTACACAAGATAACCAAAAAAATCAATCAGGTTCTTAAAAAGGAAAACTTTTAATAAAAGAGAAAGAAAAAAGTAAAAATTGTCTCTGTAAAATCAAGATGGAAAATGTTACAGGGTCTTTCAGCTTATAGACACTAGAGAGAATCCTCCCCCCAGTACAAATACAAGTTGTAGCCACAGAGATACAATCCTTCCAGCAACATACACATTTGCAAATAAAGAAAACAAACAAAAAGACTAAACTGCCTTTCTAACTGGTACTTACTAAATTGAACAGAAGAGGCTTTTTCAGAAAGATTGGAGAAATCTGCTTA
Organism: Gopherus evgoodei; assembly: GCF_007399415.2. Classification (NCBI taxonomy): domain Eukaryota; kingdom Metazoa; phylum Chordata; order Testudines; family Testudinidae; genus Gopherus; species Gopherus evgoodei. The sequence goes on from NC_044332.1 coordinate 43,552,244, forward strand.
CATGTCTGGCCCCCCTGAGAACCCAGAGAGAACAGAGCAAAACCCCAAAAACACAAACAAAGGCTTCCCTCCACCGAGATTTGAAAGTATCTTGTCTCCTGATTGGTCCTCTTGTCAGGTGTTCCAGGTTCCCTGTTTGTTAACCCTTTACAGGTAAAAGAGACATTAACCCTTAACTATCTGTTTATGACAGGTGCTTGGTATGCACCTGCCACCAGCTGATCAGCTCCTCCCTCCCCAACCCCAATGCCTCCCACCACCCCCAGTCAGCTGTTTGGCAGGGGTGGGAGGCACTGGGGGCAAGGGTAGGAGCAGGGGTGGGAAGAAGTGGGGTGGGGTGTGCTCGGGGCAGGGGTGGGAAGAGGTGGAGTGAGGGTGGGGCATTGGAGCATGCCTGGAGAAAGCTGAAAATCATCACCTGTGATGAGACTCATGATAAACTCACAAGAATTCACAACATTTCTCCCCCCTTCCCCAAGGAGCTAGAGGATTCATGCATCCAAGTTAAGGGGTCACAGACAAGAACGAGCAATGAAGCAAGCTTTTGAGTAGCAGAAATAAGAGCAAGACTAATTCTGAATTGATCCAAACTTTATCAAGGTGCAGGCATGCAGCTGAGCTTCTGGATTGGTTTTATTTCTTTTTTAGTACAAATTTGGCCATTCCTAGAAATATAAAGAAAAAAATAAACATTTTGTAAAGAAAGTGTGTGTGGGGTGGTGGGGACAGAAACAACACTGGCAAGGAGGGAAATCAATGTCGTCTTAGGTAGCAACATACAGAGAGCCTTAGGGGAATGGATTACTGTTTGTTTATATTTCATCTGAAAATTGTCTGAGGTTCTAGCTGTTAACTGCACTACAAACATTTTAGCTGAAATACTTAAAAGAAATTTTGTCTTAAAGCATTATTACTGTTGATGTATCCTATAGCTGTGATCACTTCCAACTGGTGATTCAATGAAGCTTTGCAAGATTTGTAATTGAACTATTGTGTTCACTGGCTTTTGGGTTGTAAAGGAACAAAACAGTCAGTGAAGGGCTAAATTAAAACAAAAATGTCTGGATCAGTAGCCCTGAACAGGGAAATACTGTAAGTAAAAGGGCAGCCCAGGCTCATTTTCTATTCACTCTCTATGTATGTAAATGTAATTCCATTTGCTAGGGGATGAATTTAAATATGAAATACATTGGCAGTGAAAAATAAAGGATATCTCTGCGCATAAGTGAAGTCAAGCCTTTCACATTATTCAGCAATGCGGTGATTCCTTGCTGGGATCATGGCACTAGTGTTGTGTGTGTAGATGCTAGCTTTTGGATGGAGTCACACTCATGATGAGCTTTTTGATCTGCCCCTCCATTTTATCTTCTCAGCTGACACTAATAAAAACATGTTGTTTTTAACACTGTCTGATAAACACAGTGGTAACCTTGGTCCAATTAAAATTTTGCAGTCTGGCCAGAAAGTAGATGTCCTATAAGGCATATTGCATAATATATTTTTAGTAGATTTACCTTCTAATATTTGTTTTTGAAATCACCTGGGATTTAGCAGCTTGTATTTTGAAACTGGCAGGTGTGTTAAAAGGACACTGCCAATTACTTTATTATTATGCATTGTGATTGTTTAGAACACAGTCTTAGAAGTTTGAAAATATATAATCCTTCTGTACCAGTTGTGTTCCTTTCCGTTTGGCAAACTGCAGTTTTCACTCCCTCTGTTGTCATTATAATGGCTCTTTATGGGCCCAATCAGGGCTGGCTTTAGGGCAGTTCCCCTGTTCCCCGGAATCGGGCCTCGCACCCTCCGCCGAAGTGCTGCCGGAAACAGCAGCAACCATTTGAGCTGCTGCTGAATTGCCGCTGCTATCTTCTGCCGCTGTCTTTGGAAGCATTTCGGCAGCAGCTCTTTCGAATCGGGCCCTGTCATAACATTTCTTCCCAGATCTGGACCTTAGCGTCCAAAATATGGGTGTTAGCATGAAAACCTCCAAGCTTAGTTACCAGCTTGGACCTGGTAATTGCTGCCACCAGCCAGGAATTATACAGTGCCTAGTTCACTGTGGTCTCCCCAAAACCTTCCCAGGGGGACCCCCAGACTCGATGCCTTGAGTCTTACAACAAAGGGAAATAAACCCCTCCCCTTGTTTCCTTATTACTTCCTCCCAGCCTCCCCTCCCTGGACGACCCTAGGAGATTCCCTGCTTCAAGTCCTTGAAACACAAATACTGAGAGATCAAATCTCCCACTCCTCTCACCCACAGGGGTATGCAAAGTCAGGCTTAGTAAATCTAACACAAAGAGATTTTTCCCCTGACTTCTTCCTCCCACCAATTCCCTGGTGAGCTGCAGACTCAATTCCCTGGAGTCCCAACTAAAGAAAAACTCCAACAGGTCTTAAAAAGAAAGAAAAGGACATAAAAATGGTCTCTCTGTATTACGGTGACAATATATAGGGTCAATTGCTTAAAGGAAAAAATGAATAAACAGCCTTATCCAAAAAGAATACAATTTAACACATTCCAGCAACTACACTCATGTAAATACAAAAAAACAATATAAACCGATTGTCTTACTATCCTTGTACTTACAACTTGGAAACAGAAGATTAGAAAGCCTGGAGATAGAAAAATCACTCTCAGAGCCGAGAGGGTCACCAAACCAAGACAAAGAACAAGGAACTCACACCCAAAACTTCCCTCCACCCAGATTTGAAAAAGTCTTGTTTCCTGATTGGTCCTCTGGTCAGGTGTTGTTTGTTACCCCTTTCCAGGTGAAAGAGACATTAACCCTAAGCTATCTGTTTATGACAGGCCCCGCATGTCCTAAAGCCGACACGGGGTCCAGTCCAGCAGGTTTTTACTCAGATTCTTCCCTGATGATAAAGGACTGCAGGATTGGGTCTTTGGTTTATTTTCCTTTGGCCTTGATTTTGCAGTGAGGTCCATGAAGCCCTGTACTGGGGCAAGAGTCCACCCATGTGGAAATTAGTGCAGAACTGTCCAGCCAGGTCACTGAGCATCATCAGTACATCTCTGGGAATGTTGCTTAGTTAACTATTACTATGAAGGGAAGCTCATGTGCTATGTATGTGGTCTTATAAAAATGATTTTAATTTCTTAATTAACAGTTTTTCTTTCTCTTATGGATATTTAGGCATTTTGCACCAGAATATAATTTAAATTAGGGCCAATTTAGGGGACCTAAATTTCTCAGTATTATCTCTTTTTAACTAATTCCACCACCTCCTTATGGACATGTTAAAAAAGGCAGATCCATTGTGTTCTTCATGAAGAAATGGACAGGCACTGTGGCAGACCCAGACCAGTGGGGTACAGGAATCTGTTGGAGGGCAAATATACTGGTCACTGGATGAGTAGTTTTCTGTTCCCTGAGTGACCAGAGCAGGGGCTGCACTAGAGTAATCAGGAACCTGCTAGAACCAATTAAGGCAGACAGGCTGATTAGATCTGATTAGATCAAGGCAGGCTAATCAGGGCACCTGGGTTTAAAAAGGAGCTCACTCCAGTCAGGGAGGGAGGAGCTAGAGGAGAGGAAGTGTGTGTGAGGAGCTGGGAGCAAGAGGCACATGGAGCTGAGAGTGAGAGGGTGTGCTACTGGAGGACTACGGAGTACAAGCATTATCAGACACCAGGAGGAAGGTCCTATGGTGAGGATAAAGAAGGTGTTTGGAGGAGGTCATGGGGAAGTAGCCCAGGGAGTTGTAGCTGTCATGCAGCTGTTACAAGAGGCAGTATAGACAGTTGCAATCCACAGGGCCCTTGGCTGGAACCCAGAGTAGAGGGCGGGCCCGGGTTTCCCCCAAACCTCCCAACTCCTGATCAGACACAGGAGGAGTTGATCCAGACTGTGGGGAAGATCACTGAGGTGAGCAAATCTGCTAATAAGTGCGAGACCCACCAAGGTAGAGGAGGAATTTTGTCAGAGCACCTATGAATTTGGAAAAATTAAAATACATTTGCTTTCTTGAACTGGGCATTTGAAGCCCCCAAATCAGTTATCTACAGCATTATTTTAATTTAAATCATTTGATTTCTACATTTCATGTCTAGTTTTGATAGTGCAATCTGACTTGCTTCAATCTTGCAAGAAGCATCAGCAATTATATCATGAAGTACATATCTATACATCCACTGACGTATAGGTCTGAACAGAGCAAGATAAGAAAGAAATGGTCCTTGGCTAATCCAAAGCCCTGATCCTGCAGGTTGTTCTGTGATATTAAAGTCAATGGGACTCCATACACATTTCCTCATACAGAGTGGATGCAAGATCAGGGACTAATTAGAAAGAGAACACCAAATACTTTCAGAGAACCCAGAGGAAGTCAGTTTTGGAACATTTTTTTTTGTAAACTTTAATACTTCAATAGTGTTTTGGTGCCCATACTCCGCCCTACACCCCCTTATGTGGCTTAGCATTGTGAGTGTCTTGTTTTGCACAATAACATGCATGTTACTGATTGTTGTTGTTATTGGGTTTGTCACTACCTACTTTTCTGGAATTGTTTGGATGCCAAATCCAAGTAATCACCTGTCAGGATAATAGATATGGATCTGGGACTGTAATAAATGTAGTTTCAGTACCAGTATTTAAATACTAAGTAAATGGCACTGATTCAGGTATCACAATCCGCGTGATTCTAAAAAGACTAAAGTTGCATGTGCATAGCCTATCTAGATCAGATTTCTGTCACATCTCTAAACCAAACCAAAAAACCATGTATTTGTTCAGTTTTTTCTCCAACACCTTTCAAATTCTACAACAAATGAAACAAGTGTCCTGCAGACAGCCGTCTCCCTTACTCTGGGAACGAATCAGGGTTGTGCAGTATCCTCCATCCTGTGCATGGCAGTGTACTGCTAAGTTTTTTATATGTAATATAATAATGCTTAATATCTCAAAAAGAAGTAGGAGTTAGTGAGATTCATATGTTCAGTTAGGCTAGTTCAATTCCATCGTCCCTTTTGAAAACAAAAAGGCCTTATTTAATTCATATTTAGAGCTCTCTCACAGGTTTTGGTCTGGAGCTCAGCACAAAGCTGTAAACACTGGTAAAATGATTATTTTTATGATTCATCAGTAAATTCATAATTTTTGTTGCTTTCAAATCACATGGTTTCCAGTCGGATCCCAAACATAACAGGTCTAGTTGTAGCTGATACAATTTTAAAATGAACAAGAAAATAGCATTGATACTGCAAGTCCACAGTGAGGCACATTGACTGATGCAAAGAGATGCTTGCTGATTGCCTCTTCAACAGTATCTCTAACTTTATCCAGTGGTCTTTTAGTTTCATGAACTCTCCTCTATAGAGAGTGGTGTAGTTTAATGGCTGAAGCACAGAACTGGGAGCTAAACTCCTGAGTTTTAATCTTGCCACTGAGACTGACGCCTTCTGGGGCTTTGTACTAATCACTTAGGGGCAAATTTTAAAAACGGTACTTTTCTTTGACAACTTTATCTTTTTTATATAATATATAAAACCTAAGGAAATTCACAAGCAAAAATCTTTGCGAATATGCATTTTATTTAAAAGAAATATTAAAAACATCTTCATAACAAATAAAAAGCAAAATTTGAAGAACTTGGAAATGCAGAGTGAAGAGATCCTTTACTTTGTCCCTCACTCTCCAGTGTGTCCATTACCTAAGTACAGTAGACATATCTGTGGTAAGTATCACAGTATGAAAACTAGTTGATAACTTAAATCGTTTCTATCTTGCTTATTGGTTAGAAACAATGTCACTTCAGATGTGCAGTGAAAAGTTATTGTCTGAGCTGTCCAGAGGTGAAAGTAAGCTGGTACTGGCCAGTACGGAGGACCGGTAAGAAAAGGTGCATTAACTACTGGCAAGAAAATGGAGCACTCTCTCCCTCTCTGACTCCTCCTGGCTCCAGCAATATTGAGCATCCGAGCCCGACACCACAAATGTTCAGGCTGGGTCTCCCCCAGCCCCCACCTGCTGCCCCCCGCCTCCCCTGAGTGTGCCCCGGCCCCCCTTTGCTGCCCCCATGCACCTCCCTGAGTCCCGGAGCAGAGCGTTTGTCTCTCCTTGTCCCCTGCAGCTCCATGCTGCCTGCCTGCATTAACTGCTGCCACAGGGTTCTAGTGCCCCCATTCACAACTGTCAGGGCAGCCTTCCCTTCCCCTTAGGACCCTTTCATTTTCCAGCGGGACCCTCCACCAGTACAACCGCCCCACTGCCTTCAGTCACTGCTCTTGCCCCATGTTGGGCAAGGGGCAGCCTCAGTAAGGCTACAGTGAGGGGCAGCAGCAGGGGAGGAGGCGCACATGTGATAGCAGCCCCCCCCAGCATGGCACCCACCACAGGGGAGGCAAAGGGGATTCCTGGACCTGAGAGGAGCCCTACCCAATCCCAGGGCAGCCTGCCTGCACCCCAAACTCATCCCTAGCCCTGCCCCACCCCAGAGCCCACACCCCCAGCCAGAGCCCTCATCCCCTCCGCACCCCAACGATCTGTCCTAGCCCTGAGCCTCTCCAACACCCCAAACCCCTCATCTCCAGCCCCAGCCCCAGCCCTCATTCCCCTGCACCCTAACCCTCAGCCTCAGCCCTGAGTCCCCTCCCACACCCCAAACCCCTCATCCCTAGCCACATCCCAAATCACTCACAGCCCTTATCCCTGCACCCCCTTCCTCCACACTCCCTCCCATCCCCAAACTCCCTCCCAGAGTCTGCACCCTGAACCCCTCCTGCACCCCAGTCCCCTGCTCCAGCCCAGGGCCTGCACCCCAGACCTCCTTCCTCACCCAAATTCCCTCCCAGAGTCTTGGGCAGGTGGGGGGTGGAGTTTGAAGGGGCAAAGTTTAGGCAGGGGCCAGTTCTGGGCACGATCAAAATTTCCACAAACCTGCCACCCCTGCCTTCAAGAGCTGGTGCGCCACACCAGAGTGGACCGGCTTCCTGAGGCGGCAATTTAAAGGGCTGGAGCTTAGGGCCCTTTAAATTGTTGCCAGAGCCCTGGGGTAGTGGCTGTGGGGCTCAGGTGGCAATTTAAAGGGCGCAGGGCTCCTGCCACCGCTACCGACCTGGGCCCTTTAAATCACTGCTGGAGCCCCACTGCCACTACCCCAGGGCTCCGGGTACAATTTAAAGGGTCCCTGGAGCCTGCCGGAGCCCTGGGGTAGTGGCAGTAGGGCTCTATGGCTATTGAAAGGGTTCAGGGCTCCCACTGCCTCTACTGCCCCAGGCCCTTTAAATAGTCACTGGAGCCCTGCCGCTGCTGCCTCAGGGCTCCGGCAGCAGGGCTCTGGAGATGATTTAAAGGGCCCTGGAGGGTAGTGGCAGCCGGAGCCCTGCTGCTGGAGCCCTGGGGCTCCGTCAGCAATTTAAAGGGCCCAGGGCTTTGCTGCAGTAGCAGCAGCTAGAGCCCCTGGCCCTTTAAATTGCCCCATTTAAATTGCCCTCGAACCCCAGGGCTCCCAGCCACCTTTGCAGCTGAGAGCTCAGGGGGTGATTTAAAGGGCTTGGGGCTTCCAGCTGCTGCTATCACAGCCCTAGCCCCGGGCCCTTCAAATCCTGATTTAAAGGGCCTGGGGATTTAAAGGCTCCGCCTCTTCCGATGGAGGCCACGCCCCTCCTCAGGATTCCTGAGTACTGGCAAGTCCTTTAAGTTACTTTCACCCCTGGAGCTGTCCCAGTATACAAGGTTTATAGATTGCACATATAGATGAGAGAGACAACAGGCATTTTTTGTAAGAGTTTGCCAACCAAGATACTGTTTTCCAGCCCAAGGTGATATTCTATTGTTTTTAGCAGTTTGCCAAAGCAAAAAGTATATGAAAAGTAAGGAAATTAGTCAGACACTTAATTTGGAAAATCAGTCCCAAACAAGAGCTTGATTTTAAAATGCTGTAGGCATGCATTGTTTGCCTTCCTTAGGCACACATTTGCCATGACTGTGCATACAAATGGCTATTTAAATGTGAAAGTGACCAGTTTAGCATCTAGCTGATCATTGTCTGGTCAAATATCCGATTTGCATATTCAACCACAGGAATTTTGTATACAAAGGAAGTGGGAAATTCCAATGTATTTGCATACTTAAAACTACTGAAGGTAAATTGGAAAAAAGTTGATGGTAGATAGGGACAAAATTAAAGTTTAGCTGTAATCTGCTTGTATATTGAGAAAATCTGATCTGAAAATCCTTATCATAAAAAAAGTGGACCATTTTTAGAAAGTAGTTTTATTTTATTTTTTATTCTTTTAATTGAAAATATATTGTTGAACAATGAAATGAGGCATACGTATAGCTGAAATGACTCTCGTACCTGAGCCATATCAAAATAATTGACAGAATTTTATCAAAGCTATGAAACAAATTTAAAGCACAAGTTAGTCTTGGATAAAATATATCTGCTTTATAGTAAACTCAGAACCATTAAGAAATAAAAGCTGGTTTTGAGCAATCTTTTTAAAAGTCATATGCAGTTGAGGACAAAAATCAAGATGTTTATGGCTGACTTTAATCTTTGCAGCAGCTCACATTAGTTTACTCAAATTATTTTCCAATCAGATCTCTAGCCCTCAACTGAGAGCTTTGTAGTAAATTGATAACTCTCTGAACATTAGCTGTCATAACCAAAGATATTACAAAAAGAACAGGAGTACTTGTGGCACCTTAGAGACTAACAAATTTATTTCAGCATAAGCTTTCATGGGCTACAGCTCTCTTCTTCGGATGCATAGAATGGAACACACAGACAGGAGATACTTATACATACAGAGAACATGAAAAGGCGGAAGTACGGATACCAACTGTAAGAGTCCAGTCAACTGAGATGAGCTATTCTCAGCAGGAGAAAAAAAAAAACCTTTGAAGGTGATAATTGAGATGATCCATAGAAGATGTGAGGAGAACTTAACATAGGGAAATAGATTCAATTAGGGTCATTACAATTGAATCTATTTCCCTATGTTAAGTTCTCCTCACATCTTCTATGGGTCATCTCAATTATCACCTTCAAAGGTGTTTTTTTTTCTCCTGCTGAGAATAGCTCATCTCAGTTGACTGGATTCTTACAGTAGGTATGGTACTTCTGCCTTTTCATGTTCTCTGTATGTATAAATATCTCCTGTCTGTGTGTTCCATTCTATGCATCCAAAGAAGAGAGCTGTAGCCCACGAAAGCTTATGCTGAAATAAATTTGTTAGTCTCTAAGGTGCTACAAGTATTCCTGTTCGTTTGCGGATACAGACTAACACAGCTCCTAGTCTGAAAGATATTACATTGGCTCTGCTTTTCAGTTCAGCAACCAACAGTTTCTGTAACCAGCTGGAAACTGGAGCTGTGGGGATTTAAATTTGTTTCACATTTATTTTCTGTTTCATTTCATGTAATTTTGCAATCCCTACATTTTTCTAAAATTTTAATGAAATAGGTATTTTTGCATCAATGATGTCAGGGATGCTTGAACCTTTTTTATAGTGGGGGTGCTGATGATGGAAACCATGTATTTGGTGTTTGTTATTACTACTTCAAGACAGCATCCCTAGTTCCAACACCACTGAATGATACACATTTTGGTATGTTTTGAGCATAAAAATGTTTGTCCCTCAAGAAAAGAAGTAAGAGGCAGTTTTTAATTGTAATGGGTCTATTTTCATTGCAAAAAACCCTTTAATTTTCAGAAAGCTTGCATTCTGTTACAGATATATTACACAGATCAGAGCATACTGTACAACATTTTACATGAAATGTATACCTGTGTGTATCATAACCTGGCCCAGCTCCCCCTCTCAGATGAACACCAGTAAATCCAACCACCTTGATGAGGTGAAGAGCGTATTAATGACAGCCAAAAAGTCAATTGAATTCTGGGCTGGTTACACATTCTGTTCAGGTTCTTAAAGTGCACTGACAACTGGTATCTGAATGTGATCTTTCAGAGGCATCACCTGACAGGGAAGGAATGAGATATTCCATTTCCAGATGGCTTTAGTGATATCACACCCACAATTCTGCATTCAGGTCTGGGAATTATTTCTCCAAGAGTTAGCTTGAACCACTCCCAATCTGACCTTTTGCCTTAAGTGTGAGATTTTCAAAAGTTCACCAGCGGCCTAACTTTGCTCCCATTGAATTTACTGAGAGTGATGAGGTTTTGAAAATCTCACCCTGAAGACAGAGTCTGGCCCATAGTGTAGGAAAAAGACTGCAGTAGGAGAAAGATGGACAAATGACCACATCTCTAATTTCTGTCATTTTAATGAAGATACAGGAGTATTGCAGTCAGTGCAGCTAAGATTCAGGTTACTAAATTTATACTCTATAAAAAAAAAGCTGATAACTAAACTAGCATACAATAGTTCAGTTTTTCATAGTTAGTTTCTCACATGTAATTAGTTACCCATCTCAAACCTAAAAGGAAACTAACTAATGGCTATGTCTAAATACATCATTTACTTCAAAATCATTTAGAAACCTTTCAGAAATTCAGTTTCAGTTCTAAATATAACCAAGCAGTTGCAGATAAGGTGAGTGAGGTCATAAGGTGAATGAGGTCATATCTTTTAGTGGACTAATTTGGAGAGAGAGAAACTTTTGAACTAAACTATCTGCTCGGTCTTGTATTTAGCTGTGACATTAAGTACCTTTCCCAGACCCGAGGAAGAGCTCTGTGTAGCTTGAAAGGTTCTCTCTCTCTCTCACCAACAGAAGTTGGTCCAATAAAAGATATTACCTCGCCTACCTTGTTTCTCTAATATCCTGGGACCGATGACAATGGCCACAACAACAATGCATAGTTACAGTTAATGCAAGTTTATCTATCAGAAATATTTCAAAACACATACTACTACTATTATTCAATATCAAAGTGATAATGCCAGATGACTGAAATGAAACACATATTTCAATCTACCGCATTAATTTTTCCACAACCACATTTCATACTTACAATCTTAATATTGTTCTTTACCAATCTCTACCACTGTCATTCCACTTGCAATTTTCAGCTGAACCCTACATTGCCTTTTTTTTCTTCTAGCATCTCTACCATTGCATCTATATGTCTGTCTCCCTTACAAACCAGGAACATAAGCCATGATTACCATATCCCATTTATGTTAATGGGCTTGCATAATACTTTGCAATCTCCGCATCAAAGACTTGCTGCATGTTCTCAGTTAATTTTTTTCATTACTCATTAAAGGGTCTCCCTTAACCAAATCTTGATAATATATAACAAAGATGGTCATATGATGGGGGGTACTGTTTGCTAGCAGGCTATGAGACTAGTCATGAATGCTTCCCTGCTTCAGGGCTCAAGGTCATGCCATAGGTAAACTTCTCACACTCAATTCTAAATTAGTTAGTAAGCTTGTAGTTTTAGATGTAAACTTTTGGGGGTTGGGATTATGCTTCGTCCTGATTAGTAGAGTCTCTAGCACATTTTGGGTAATAGGTAGTTAATTTATATTAACTAATAGTATTAAAGGGATAAATTAGGGTAGAGCACTAGTACAAATCTGATTAATTACTGGTCATGAGTAGTGTTGTGTTGTTTAAAAACAGAATTGCCAACTACTGAAACATTAAGGAAGCCCTCTCCCCCACACAGACACTTTTCCCAGTTCCTGAAGATCAGGTCAGGTTTCAAATCAACTGCTCTTGAAATAACATGTTGAAATCTGAAGATTTGCCTTAAAGAGGCTCTCTGATTGTACAGATTAGGTTTTATGCCTCTTCCCCCATTTTTGAAGATGAAAGATTTATTACCACATAGTGCATTGCACTTTGGGACATCCTAGCTTCAGAGGACTTCAAAGTTAGAGGGACCAGAAGTAGAGTTATCAGTTGCTGGAGCCCACAGCTGTAGGTGATCAGGATGGTCTTCATGACCCCAGAAGACACCAGCAATAGGGATTTGAGGAGGACTAACTTACATGCTGGTATCTAAAGAAATAGAAGTAGACAGTGCAGCCACTTCCTAAATGAAGGAGAGGAAAAAGAAAAGCCAGAGCCTATTAACACGCAATTGGACCTACCAGAGTTATTGTGGGGAAGTGAATCTTCTAGCCAGCTAGTTCAGCACACTACAAAAGGTGAAGGTATGTCAGCTGCTTCCTGAAGATGCAACCTACTACCTGTATGGGGACAGGGGAGCAGGATGCTGGACAACCTTATGAAATCACCTGCAATCAGGTTAGGGATATATGACAGGGCCTGCTGACAGGGCATGGAGGTTTATTTTTTTTAAGGGCCTGAAATGTGAGGATCGTATAGCTTATGTCATGGGGTTCAAAAAGGTCAGGCAAAATTCCAAAGCTTTGGATTTTTTTTTTATTCTGCAGATAAACTACTATTAATGTAAAGTTATATTGTGATTTAGATTTGGGATTTACACTGTAGGTAAAAAAAACAAAAAACCTTGGATATTTGGATGTTTTTGTTTTATCCTAATATATTTCATCTCCCTACTTCTTGATATACTGAGAATGGAACATAGGGAAATAACTAAAGATCTGAAAGGTAGAGAGAGGAAAATCCTGATAATCAACTGTCTTTATTTCCAAGATCACAGACTCCCAATCATTTTGTTTGTTGTTTTTCTTACAAAATAGAAAGTGACTTATGTTCTGGTTTTTATTTTTTGGGAAGCAAAGCAATAAGATACATTAAAAATAGCCTTTTCATTTATGTGAAGCAGGTAGATTAAGAGATTTGCCAAGATTAGAGAAAGAAAACAAAGTGGATTGAGCTCAAAACCAAAATATAAAGGAACTGAAGGAACATTTTAAAATTATGCCCCTTCTTCACTGGCAGACTATGCCTTAAAGGCCCAATCCTGTAATCCTTGCTGACACTATTACAGGACTGGGCCATCTGGAAATAAACAACCAGTACTGCACTTCTAAGTAAAATTATTATGATGTAATTTTAAAGTAAAGAGACTAATAAGACACTCGTCCTTAGGGCGCTGCTGTGATGTAATGTAAAAGATTGGCAATATATTTTTATTCTTACTATAAATATTTAAGAGATTGGGGAATTTGTTTGTGCCAATTATCATCTGAAGAGACATCCAGACTGCGATAAGTGAGTGAACTGTTTTTCTAAAAATCTGCATACTGTACATATAATTCATCTTCACAACAATCATACCAGAGTCATGAATCAGGATTTATAACATAGTTTGTTTATTATAAACAACAATACCAAAGGGAGGCATAAACCTTACCCATGATTAGAATGCGTAGTACCTTGCAGATAAATCTCCTGCACACAGCAAGGTCTACTTAAGACACAATATTTCATTAGCGATAGATGGCTGGGCGTGGGGAGAGAGAGCTTCAGAAGTTACTGATTATTATGCCTTCCTTTTGATGTGTGTCAGAAATCATTGCATTATTCCAATTTCTCTGTTAAAGTGGCCTGTTTTCCCCTTGCCATCTCATTGCCCTGATCTAACCCCAGTCCATCCAGCAAAGGGAGTAATTTTGTGGTATAAAGTGTCCCTTAACAGTTTTAAAATATAGATTGAGGACAAGGAATGGAGGAATTTAGGATTTAATAGATAGAGTGAATTTCTGCCCCTTGTTCTGTTCATGGTAAATTGTGACAGAAGTGATAAATTAGCACTCACACACCAAACTGCATCCTCAAAGCAGTTATTGGAGTTACAGAGGTCCATAGTTCATCACACAAGACCCAGTTCCTGAATGTCATGCAGTTCTTTGGTGTCATGAAAAACTGTCATTCTGCATTATATTAATCTTGTATGGAGACTTGATGTATGTGTGAAAGTGAATATTAATCTACTTTAATATTAAATTCTGTGAATAGCTATTTTTTTAGAAACCTCACACATGTTTGGATCTACTCATGTCTAGACCTGAATATGGAAGAAAGACTTAATTTATCTCATTCAGTAACTTCTTCAATATCACTGTCTTGAGATTCTAGTCAAATGAAGAGTTTTTGTCCTGCTGTGAGCAGCTGTTAATAAGGAGTTCTAAATTAATGAGAGAGATTTGTCAGAAAGGTTTTCTACATCCAAATAGGATATTTTATTTTGTAATTTTATTCAGAAAATATTTACGAAGAAATAGTCCTTCATCAGAAGTGTTTGTTTGGAATTATTTACTACACTGCAAAAAAGAAAGAAATGAGCATTTAGAGAACGTTGTGCTCATAGATTTTAAGGCCTGAAGGGACCATCATGTTCATCTAGTCTGACCACCTGCACATCACAGCCACAAAACCTCACCCACCCACTCCTGCAATAGATCTGTAACTTCTGGCTGAGTTACTGAAATCCCTAAATCATGATTTAAAGTCTTCAAGTTACAGAGAATCCAGATGTACTCTAGTTTAAACCAGCAAGTGATCCATGCCCCATGCTGCAGAGGAGGCAAAAAAACGCAGGGTCTCTGGCAACCTGACCTGGGGAAAAATTCCTTCCTGACCCCGAATATGGCACACTCCTACTTTTTGTGCCAAAGTCATGAATGAAAATGTTAAATAAGATTGGTACCAAGATTGATCCCTGAGGAACTCCACTATTCACCCTCCCTCCAGCCAGACAATTCACTTTCAATATGATCCACTATAGTCTCCCCTTTAACTAGTTCCTTATCCACCTTTCAATTCTCATATTAATCCCAATCTCTTCCAATTTAACTAATAACTTCCCATGTGGAACTATATCAAATGCCTCACTGAAATCTAGGTAGATTAGATCTACTGCATTTATTTGGCTAAAAAAATCAGTTATCTTCTCAAAGATATCAGGTTGGTCTGGCATGAGCTACCTTTTCAAAACCATGTATTTTATCCCAGTTACTGTTTACCTCTATGTCCTTAACTATGCTCTCTTTCAAAATTTGTTCCAATACCTTGCATAAAATTAAGGTCACACTAATGGGTCTATAGTTTCCCAGATCCCCCTTTCTTAAAAATAGGCACTATATTAGCAATTATCCTGTAATAGATGGATGACCAGCGTGGTTCCAGAACTTTTACATGAAGAAAGCTACATTTCTGGAGCTTTATGAGCAGCTTGCCCCAACTCTCCAGCATAAATACACATGCATGAGGGCAATCATGCTACTTCAGAAGCAGGTTGCTATAACTCTCTGGAAGCTGGTTGATGCCAGATTGTTATAGGTCCATTGCCAAACAATTTGGTGTTTGGAAAGTCAACTTGTGAGTGAAGTGGCAGTGGAGGCTTCTGAAGCAATCAGGGGTGTAATGTATTCCAAGGTTTCCATGACAGTGTGACCCCATGCCCCCAATCTGTGGCCCTGCTCCAGAAGCGCCAGTCTAGGTAGGTGGCATCAGCGGCTATACCATGTGTCATGAGTAGCATTAGGTAGTTTAAGTCTGCCTGTCTGTGTCCTCCTCTTGCCCCATCATTAGCTCTGTCAGGTGGGTCAGAAAATGCTGCAAACTGCTCATCAACTTCTCATGTGCGCTCTACCCATGTCCTAAACAGGAGTGAAAGCCCAAGTGAGAGAGTCCTTGAAATAGTGACTCCCCTATATTTCTGGCTCTGATTGCTGGGACCATGCAGGCCAAAATGACATCTAGGCAGGATGTGTTGATGGGCTGTTCAAATGTCCTGTAACATGCAATATAGTGAGTTTTCCCATATTGCACCATGAAGAAAGGTCTAGAGTGGCCATATTTTGAGAGGGTGCAGTGGGATACAGGTGGTTCGAGTCAGGTCTACATACTGCAATGTGAATGTTGGAAGGCAGCATTTAGGTGTGGGTTAAAAATTGTTAACACAAGGTTGGAAATCAGTATAGATGCTCAATCCCTTGGTACTCAAATGCAGGGACTGCTGACTTGAGTCCCACTAACCCTGGTCTTATGTTGTAGTGCAGACATACTGTCTGAAAGACATTTTTCAACTCTAGCACAGCGTTACCAGAGTTTACAAAAGGTTCTGAAGGACCCTTTATAGGGTCATATCAAACTGAGAAGCATATTGCTGGCATCAGTGAAAGAGTCACACATGGATCTCAGAGAAAAGTTTCCCTTACATCCTGTGTTTACTCATTTGAATCAATGGGACAAATTCATCCCTGGATGAACTCATTTGACTTAATTGCTTTGTAGACTGGTATGAATGGGTATAAAATCTTCACAAAACCTTAATACTATTTTGAAAATTATAAAACTAAATATTTCTGAAACATTCAGCATTTAGGGGGGTTCTAAATTGTAAATCAGTTCCAGCCTGTAGTAATGCTTGTGTAGTCTCTGGCTTCCTTACTGATGATATCTTGAAATATTTAATATTTTCAGCAAGATAGTCACCTCTGTCAAGGAATTCTGAAACAGTGTTAGTAATTTAAAATGTCATTTTGAAATTTATTTCATAGTTAATTTGGGGGTATTATTGACCTATCAACTTTACGATTTTTGGGCTGAGCAAAATAGTTGGGAACATTCCTCTCACTTTTAAAAATTATTTGGATTTTGATTATAGGTATTTTGCTGTTTTTGTAGCCTCACTGTTTGGGCTGTTTAAAAGCACTAGTAATATAACACTCGGGATTTAAGAGGCATTGCCTGATAAGGCATAATCAGGGCTTTCATATACTAGTCTAAGTAAATCTGTGGATGGTAAAACATTTTATTAGCTCAGATGAGCTTTAAGGTTCCAGGACATTCTGGATCTAACTTGAAACATAACGAAGCAATCTAAGAAAGATTCTATTCACCAGACATCTATGGTTTTTTCACAGATACTAAGGTCACTTTTCATAGGCAACTTCGATTACCATCAACAAGAACTGCAGATGTACATTGAAGAGAGAACAGAACCTTGAGTGTGTATTTATTTGAAATATTTCTACCACTCACTCATCAATATGAAGTGGACAAGGTCCCAAGTGGTACACTGAACAAGTCTGAGCCGGCAGGCCAGCATCAGTATGCAAGTAGTATGTGACTGGTTTGAAAAAGATATGGAAATGTTGGCAGGTCCTAATTGAAAAACTGCCTTGGTCTTAGCTGTCTGATCTTCACATTAGTTTTTCCTACAGTCTGGATGGGAATAAGTTTGACCACTTCAGCAGAATTTTGCTTGACCTTATCCAGGAACTTACCAAAGTTCTTTCCTGCTCAAACAGTAAAGTAATGACATGCCTCTTAAAATACAGATCAGGTTCTTGCTGAAGTATTCATCAGTATTCACACTGTCATAAAGAGCACCGTGACACAGAGAGTGATGCAGAGCAAGGTAGCATCTAGAGACAGTTTCTTCTTTATAAATTCCAGCTTATAAATTCCCTGTCATAACTCTGGAGCTACCACAACAGGAGAACTATCATGTCTAAGGGGGAGAAAAAAGTTTCCTTGAATGTGGCTGTGCAAGTTTGGAAATTTCAGAGCACAGAAGAATTAATGTTTTGACAGCTTGGCTCAAATAGCAGCCCACAATTTCTTAATCTTAGCATGTGTCTGGCCCTGTGACACAGAATACATTAGACTCCCATGTGGGAATTCTGTATTTGGAAGGGTCCTTGGGATTTGTGCACCCCAAGTTTTACCAAAGTGAAGAACTCAGTCTCCAAGCTAGAAGCAGGAACAACCCTTCTAACCATGCCACCTCATCATACATACAGTAGATTCCTAATGAGATGACATTAAGGGCAATTTGAGAGGGAATTCCCAGTGAAGAAAAAGCACCAACCATAATGGTAGCTAAACGCCAGAAGAACTGTGTGAAGAGTCATGATCCCAGAATAAATGTTAAAATGCCTCGGGCAAGATGTGAGGGAAAGGAAATCGCCAAGAACACTTCCAAAGCTGTGTGTATTTGTAAATGGCTTGTAAGGTTAATTTTGGAATAATTGCAGGAATGAAATTACTTCCTGCAAATGCTCATCTGGCAAAAATCTAAAGTCTAATTTTGCTATTGAGAAGCCCTTCAATATTTGCAGCAAAACCTGGAAGTATTAATGGGCAATAAAATAAGCCTTTGACAGAGACAATGAAATAAGGAACAGCTCCCTCAGCATGACTCTCCACAGTTCTTTTCAGATAAAAAGATGTTCTAGCAGTTGTACCTCTCTACTGTTCTGAACCACTTTTCTGCTCCAATTCCAGTTTCATTCTAAAGCATCCTGACCATTTCCAAATTATACCTGGAAGTAAATAAAAGCAGCACAGAAGCAGGCTAAAAAATCCCAGAAAATAAAAAGTTGAAGTAATTCTTTCACTGAGACTTGAGACCTTCCGAAAAGAAGAAACTGCTTAGGAGTTTTAAAGTGGTGATTTAAGGGTCTGTCTACAATACAATTCAACACCCATGGCTAGCCCATGCCAGCGGACTCAGGCTCATGGGGCTTAGTCTAAGAAGCTGTTCAACTGCAGTGTAGATGTTTGGGCTTGGAATGGAGCCCAAGTCTTGTGAGCCCAAGTCAGGGCTGGTATGGGCCAGCCATGGATTTTTAATTGCAGTGTAGACATACCCTCAGGGCTTTTCTACATGGTGGGATAATGAGCATTTTGGGGGTGTGATTTCTAAAGCGTGCTAACGTGTTGTGCATTAATTGGTTCAGGTAGCCCCTGTTGGTGTTCACTACAAGTTCACTAGTGCGCTTTAATGTAGTACTGTTTCAAACAGCACTACATTAAAACACACTAGGGAACTCTTAATGCACGCCAGCAGGGTCCATATGGACCAATTAATGCACAAGATATTAGTGGGCCTTAGAAATCACACCCCCATGGTGCACATTACTGCTCTGAGTAGACATGCCCTTAGGCTGAAGTGTAAATCAGTTTGATAGTCACTGGTGGACAGGTTGCTTTTATGAAATCAAGTTTGGGGTTTGTTTTGTTGTTGTTTAGTAGGGCCCAATCCTGCAATTCTTTTTCACTTACTTTGAGTTCAGTAGAACTACTCACGTCAGTAATCATTTTAGGATTGGTTGTGTGGTCAGTCAGGGTAAAACTCATCCTGGGCCAGGTGTCTCTCTTAAGTTCTATTTCTCATTGCTATATACATGCTGTGTGGCCTTGGGCAAACTTTGTTGTTTCTCACCACAGGGGTAAATTTCACTGGTGCCAGCTCTCACAATTTTATTGCAAATCTTGTAATATTTGATGTTCTTCTTAAAGCCCAGCTCTTGGAGTTTAGTGATTATGTGAGAATCTCAGATTAGCAAAATTTCAGGCCCTAATGGCTCTGGAGAAAAGCCTGAAAACATGCCAAATATATCTTTAAGGCTCAAAACCCAAAAGGCAAACAAACAACAACCTATTTCTCAAGGGCCTGACTTGTGATTTTTTTAAACATTTGGGGATGGTAATATTGGAATTTTACCGTTAAAAAGTTAGAGTGCAGAAGTTTTGCTTTATTTTGTTAGAGTTTTTGACTACTTCTGTATGTTTGGACTCTCCCTGCAAAGTTGTAACACTTTTAGGTGATCTTAACTGTGTTATATATGGAGATATACCTATCTCATAGAGCTGGAAGGGACTTGAAAGGTCAAGTCCAGCCCCCCTTGCCTTCACTAGCAAGGCCAAGTACTGATTTTGCCCCAGATCTCTAAGTGGCCCCCTCAAGGATTGAACTCACAATCCTGGGTTTAGCAGGCCAATGCTCAAACCACTGAGCTATCCCTCCCCCTGTTTTAGACCTAGAATAATATAGTGTTTGAAATAAGTTTGACTATGAGAAATATGCATATGGAATCTATAATTTTGGTGCTGCCATGATGTTAAGTTTCATTACTAGGAGAAGCGTGGTAACTTCATGTTAGCTCAACCAGAAGAGTAAATTATCAGGTATTCTTGTGGAGCTGTGTTTTATGGCTTCAGTGATATTTGCTTTTTGTGAATATTGTAGCAAACAAGTTTACTGGGAGGGATGTTCATGGGAAGAGTACATTTTAAATTCATACTGGAGAATATTTGCAGAACAAGACTCACTCGAAGAATTCTGTTCAGACAAATAGTGAATAGAAATCTAATACATGACTTAGGTGACCAGTTGTGCAGACTGAATTTTGAATATTAAACACTCACATTGGAGTGAGCCACGGATCAAGAATTGTTTGCTGAAATCATTCAATAAATTATTTTCAATAAATAATAAATATGAGAAAATATCTGCTCACAGACAACTCACTGGTAGCAAAAAGGCAAAACTTGTCAAATCAACTATTCATGACAAGTAAATTATTCATCAGAAGTTTGCTTTTGAGTGATTGTGGGCTAATTTTGAAATGACTCCAAGCAGGTGTACTGTTTCTTACATATATACTCTTTTATGCAGGAGTTGCACATAATTCTTGACCCATAAGTAGGCAAAACAGATAATGGACTGAAGTTTCACTTTGTGTTTTGAGGTGGAAACTCAAAGTGCTTCTCAGCAGCTGTGAGCCAGAATTGCTAAGTTGCATACAACTGGAAATAAAAGGCCTTACGTAAATTATTTGAGCCTGCAAACAGACATGCACATACTTCACTTTAAGTATGTGCGATGAGGTGTATGAAACTCTTACCAGCTGAAAAGGAGTTAGGTAGAGCTTGTGAACTCTTTTTGCACCATCTCATTATACTTAGAGGGCATATCAGGCTCAACCAGGAGTTAAAAGGAAGGAATTCAGTGCAGTTACGGGGAGAGACCCAGGGGAGAGGTGGTCTTTGAGGCCCTCTTATGGGAAGGGCCTGACAGGACTCAGGTGGAAGGAGAACCATTGGAAAAGCTACAGGAGCAGAGTTAGCTCCTGTGATGGGCATCTAGGTGGCAGACTCTGTGAGTCAGTATTCTATAGAAGAGCAGAGAACTAGGGAGAACCGAATCCAAGACAGACAAGCAGGATGGGTGAAAGTTGTTCAGTTTGTATTTTAGTCTTGTTTCGTGTTGCTGAGGGACTCCAGAGGGAAACAACATCAGCCACTTTCCTGGGAGAAGACTGAGACTGAAGAGAAGTCCAGGAGGGGTGGAAGATGTTGTTGCTTACTATTATTTTGCTAAACGTTATTTGTTTGGGACATTCATACCCCAGAAGGGCCAAGTCACCACCATACGAATCACTGAAGTCCTAAGGCAGAGAGCGAGGCAGTTGCTGAAACACTGTGACATACCACAAGGGGGCTCTCCAGATGATGCACTGACAACAGCATATGAATAATTTCAATTAACTTCAGTGGGACTATTTGTGTTCTTGAAATTAAGGACCAATGATAGAATACCAGGCTGTTGTGCGGACTGATCTCTCTGATATCAAGTCCATGTGCTGATTCTTTGGTTTTCCCCTGGGTTGTCAAATTACTATGTTGCCACTAAGTCATCAGCAAACAGCATGTTTCAAGGCAGCTTCCTTCTATATTTTCAGTTATAACATCCATGACAACGGCAATCAAAAAGAGATTCAGCATGATCCTGATGCAGGCCAACATGTACTGAAAATTCTCTACTGTAGTTCAATTTAGTTTTGACTATGGTAGTCACTCCATCCCATATATCCTGGGTAAGACTAATTTCTTTCTGGCACACCTCTCTCTCTCAAACTCCACCAAACTAGTTCTTTTGGTGCTTGATTGTATGTATGTCTTATCCAGATCCACATATACCATGCTGATTTGTTGTCTCTTTTCTCTGAACTTCTTCATATGGATTTGTAGCACAAATATGGCATCCTATGTGCTTCTTCCCAGCATGAATCCCTACTGACCTTTCTAAATTTCAAGCATTCTATGCAGACACATCTCAATAATCGTCCATACTTTCACAGCATGTGATGTCAGCTTCATTGTGCAATAGTTAGCACACAGTGTAATGTCTCCTTTATGTTAAAAAACAGGCACCACAACAATTTTATGCCATTCACCCAGCATTTTCTTTTTCTCAAGAATATCATTGAATAAACTTGTAAGATACTTGATGCCTTCCCTTCCCAATGATTTCATTGCATCTGGCCCAGATGCTTTCTCCTTTTTCATTTTCCTAAGTGCCTCTGCAACTCTTTCCTCCTGTATACAATCCATCAGTTTAGCTTACATTTTCTTAAACTGTGGGGTCTCTTTATTAATCGCTCTTTCAGAATAATCATTCCAAACTTTATTGACTGATTCACCATTAGTTTTGAATATATCATATTCATTTTTAATATATGCAAACTCATTTACATCCCTCAGCATGTTCTTTTGTACCTTAGCAAGTCTCCCTCATGTCCTTCTAGTCTCTATAGCTTGTCCCATCTTCTTCTTCATTATCATTATTAATGATAAAGGAAAACCACATTTTTCAGTGTGAGTGAATAAAGCTATCAGTTTTTGGCCTACACGCTGCATACCTCTAACGTCTGTGAGGCAAGGGCTATAGCCACCTGTGTGTAGTGCTAGACAAACAGCATTACCTAAGTGTGTTTTATAAAGCATCTATCATAACGGGGCCTCTGAATGTTTTTGCAGCACAAATAATAAAAATCATAATATTTCCAAGATACACTTTTTACCAGCTGAAACTATTTTCAAATTGTCCTATTGGAAATAAAATAACCAGGCACTTATAGCCTTGCAAAAAACCTCAACGCTCCCCTCCCTCTTTGTAACTCACAGAGTATCTAGTTTCTGTGCAGCAGTACATCAATTTATCACCATCTCCTATTACTTTTACAGATTTTAGGGGGTTTGTTGCACTTTTTAACATAATAGACTGTTATGGTTTTGAGATTAGATATTCCTTCATAAACTTGACAAGAACATAGACAGCTTTTTCAAACAAATATATCATGTTCAGAGGCCAGTTTGTACATTTATGGAGAACTTAAAGTGAGAATTATTAGCCATTTAGCTGTACCATCTATTTAGAGAACAATGACTGATGCCTTGCCAACTGTCCATGAAATATTTTATTCTCAATTTTCAAAAGAGTCTCTTCCATTCCAATCCCCAAAATGCCTTTGAAGCGTTTCTGTGTTTAGGGCTGTATTCTCATTTTGTTTCTCTCTACTTAAATGCATAGATATCTTCAGTTTTCAGATGGCTTTTCTTTGTACCATGCTCTGGTTAATAGGCCTGTATTCATGTGTGTAATCTGAAGTGCTCATGAAAGTGAGGAACTAAGAGCAATAGTTTGAAGTCAGTACGCTGAAGACACGGACTGCACAAGTTATTTTATACATCTTTCCAAATGTATTCCAAATGACCTGCTGTTTTAGGCCAGGATCTCTTTTCTCTTCAGTCTTAGACACTGCCAGTTGTGTGGTGCTATTGTCTGTGACACACTACATGATACTACTAAACTATTTTTCACTTGTGACAAAAAGCAGGATCAAAATCCATCTGATCAGAGGGGAAAGCTAGTACATAATGTTGCCAAGTAGCCTTTGATTATAAAGTTTTTGAATTACAGGACCTTCTACCAGTACCTACAGTACATGGAATTTATGTACTATACATGTTACTGAGCATTGCACTTTTTAAAAATAATGATCAGGAAGAAAATACCTTTGTTCTGTTTTACTGTGGATTAAATCCTGGAGCCCACCGCAAAGTTAATGGTCAGGAGAAGGCCACACCCCCTCATCAAGAAAGAATGAGCCAGTAGGTTCACATGACAGCGTATGGGGATCCCACATGGTTGGCAATGCATAGGAGGTTCTTACTTCTGGGTCATCATGATCTCCAAATCCTGAGTAGAATCACACCAATTCTGCTGAATGAACATCTCTTTGTGGTTGTGAAGGATGGGACAGATTTGGTCCTATTGAATCTATGAAGAAATATTTGCCTGACCTCCACTGATCCTAAAGCTCCAGCTCAGAAAGAGCACACCAGATGTAAAAGCTAGAGAACACTTGCTGGGCAAATTATCAGAAAAACATGAGATGCATCTAAAACTTCTGCCTCTGCTCTCGCTAGTTTGGCTGTTCTTGGTGTTGCTACTGTCGAGAGGTACCAATGAGTTGACATCCTCTGTTATTACTATGAGGAAGCACAATTTTGGACCTGGAGTAATGGAACCTCCAGTATAGGTCACCAAGTACTGCAACCCATTTGTATGCAAGAGATAATGAAACAGAACTATCAATGTTGCCAATTCTTGCAGTTTTATCACAGGTCTTGCAATATTTGGTGATTTTCATGAAGGCCCAATTCCTGGATTACATGAAAATCTCCACTTTCATTTACAAAAAAAAGTTCATTTCTAGCCATCATGATTACAAAGAAGAGCTTGTAAATATATATTCCAAGTGCACCTAAATGCTCAGAAATCTGAGGACAAATAAAAAGAACCCAAAATGTATTATTATTTTTTAAAAATTCCTAACTTTTAGACAAGATATTTTGGGGCTTGACTCATGATTTATAATATTTGGTGTCAGCAATATAATGCTGACCTTGGAGCAACCTGGGAGGGATGTCTCTCACTCTGACTCTTTGTGACAGCAAATGGTCACTTATGTGCCAACACAGCTAAGCTGCTTGAGAGTGTTGTGGGTGCAGAGTAGAGTTGCTCATGAAACCAAATTTCAGTTCTGCAAAAATTTGAGTTTTTGGAAAATTATTTTGTCCTGAATCAGGATGAAAAGCCAAAACCTTGAAAATTTTAATGGTACTGAAATCCTTCAATATTCAGAAATACTGAAATGTGAATATTCCAAAATGAAATATCCCCCCCTAGAATTCCTGGCTGCCTGCCTGGTGGGCTGTAGTGGAGCCTGGGATCCTGGAAGCTGCTGACTAAAACTGACATTCTTATCAGTTTCTCTGATGCACATCACTGAAAAGCAGCATTGCTGACTTGACTCTTGCTGTCAAGTTTACAAGCACTAGCTCTCAAGCTCTGAGGCTCCCTGCTTGCCTGGGGATATCAGTCTGCTGGCTCCCCTTCAGCCTGCCTGGTGGGGTGTGAAGTGGAGTCAGGAACCTCGGATTGCTGTCTCCCAGCTGAATGGGGTGCTGAGAACAGCAAGCTGGTGGGAAACCAGGCAGGTTTCCAAGAGGGTAAAAACTGGTATGGAGTCTCTGGGAATCATACTACTATTCTGAAGGAAACATTGTCTGGGTTCCATTGTGAGTTTGCTGAAATCAAACAGTTTCCGTGAAACATTATGATTTAGATAAATTGGAAAATTTCAGCAAAAATATTTTGTTCGAAATTTTCCATCCAGTTGTTATGCAAAGCCAAGGCTCTATTTACTACTTGCCCTTTCCTACCCAATTGTGGGGGCTTTGTAGTGGTTCCATGTGCACTGGAAGCCCTGGTATGGTGCGCAGGTTTTAAGTGCTTCCTTGCACACTTGGGATGGGTCATCATTTGGCCCATAACTTTTATCAGCAGATATGAGAAATAAGCCTAAGTATTTTCAGGGTATAGCTTCTACATGACAGCTGTCAAATCTTATGACCATGTGAATGAGATATAGAGCAATTCAAATCTAGTTAGAGATTTTTTTTCAGTCTCATCAAAAAACCAATATCATTACACGACTGGATTATATAGGCCATGCAAAGATGCAACTATAGCAGTTTTGAAAGGTCTTTTAATAAGAAATATCAGAGTGAGTACTTGCTCTTGATATAATCTGTTTTAAAGGATGCATGCAGTCTGTACTGCCTGGGGAGAACCCAGCTCTTCATATATGGGTAATATCTATCCGGACTCCAGTCCACAACTTTAGGAATAATCAAAGAGCCTGTCCCAAAGAATCCATCCGTTTTTACTCTGAATCCAATGCAGTCTGACAGCAGTTTGGGAGTTTAGTCTTGGTGTGTGTGTGTGCAGATGTGATCTTAAAAAGGTTATAGTGGTGAACCTCACTACGATGTCTTTAATTTAAGGTATTTCCACTGGTAATAAAACAATCTACTTTCTTCATCTTCTTGATATTTACTTTATTTCCTTTGTGACTTAGGTTTGTTAGCATGTAGCTTTCTCCTCATCTTTAGAAACTTCCAGTGACATTTCAGTGAAGATTCCTCTTCTAGCTTTTTCTTTTTCTTTGTCTTATGTGCCTGTAATTTTTCTCGTGGAACTTCTGGAATGTTCCGAACTTTTGGTTAATATAGCAGATTTCTTATGGTTATTTAAAAACTTGTAAAAGTTTACTACAAGATTCACCTGCAACTGCTTCTGTGTGGTGTTAAAAGAACAATCAATGCTATGACATTAATCAGTCTTGGTACCTAAACATCATGCTGATAGGTATTTTGAGAATACCTGTTGAATGTGAAAAGCATTGGCTCTGGTTGAAGATTTGACCAAGGAGTTTGTCTTGGTAGTTGACTTCTGTTTGTATATTTAGGAGGCTTGTTGCACTACTGTTCCAACTTTACTTCTAGGCATGTTCGCTGTAAGTGCTAGGACAAAGCCAATATGTGGTTGATACCGTGTATGACCCCTTTCTTGCCTAGAATGGCCCTAAAGTGCAGAGCGCTTCCAGAGAGGTTGATTTCAGAGTGTTTAGGTTTAGATTTCACCACCTCTTTGAATGTCTCCTAGAGTAGTAAAAATCTTAAGGTATCTGATTTTGTATCTTAAAGGATCTGGTATTTCATAGTTAAGATTTACTGGTTTTATGTTTTCATTCTCTTTAAATAGCTAGGATTAAAGGATTACTTTAGAAGAAAAGTATATTAAACCCAACATGTTCTAACTAAACTATAATCTCTTGTAGAGGGCAAAATCTCAAATTTACCTCAGAAAATTAGAAGACTATAGTTGACTGTACAGTTTATCTTTCTACTTGCAGTAGTACAGTCACTAATGCAGATATCTGTCCATAACATCCCAAAGTGCTTGAGGGAGAAAGCAGGAAAACATTTTATCATACCAACAGCTAAGTTCTGTCCTCAGATAGAATTGCAGATACAAATCTAAGTTCAGAATTTGGCCTGAAGAGATTCTTTTTAATGAGTGTTTGAGTTCAGTTTTTGTATTATTTACCCTGGTAACTGAGGAAAAAATAGCAATACAATATGATATGTAACCTAACTAGAATTAACCTAACTGAAGGATCACCAAACTTGCTAATGGATGTTTATACAGTGACGACTGTATGTTCACTTACAGCCAGATGGCACTTCAAAATAACTATACAATAACTATATTGGAAAAAGTATGACACTATTTGTGATGAAATGGTAAATAAGTCATCCTGAGATGCTACAGTTATGGATATCCATCTTTCTTTATACTGATAAACATGCACGCAATATTATTTATAGGGCGAGCTGGTAGGGACCCCCTACAATGGGCAAAGAGAAAGCCCATGAGATAGAAAAGAGCCACTTTTTTGTCCCATGCTATTGTGATTAGGTATTAAACCATTAAAAATCACATTTCCCTTCTCTTGTTTGTGTTCCAAAGGAAATATTTGGCAATTTGCCAAAATAATAAATTGTAAATGGACACAAACACTGACAAGCCATATACACAGGGCTGCTGCAGAAACACATATAGTAATGGGAACATCTGGGAGATGCCAGAGCAGCTGCAGCAGCAGTAGTGGTGAAGAGCTTAGCTAAGCACAGGGCTCTCCTTTTATCTCCCTCCCTGCCCCCTCTCCCCTACATTGTCCAGACTTAGCACAAGGCCCTAGCTTAATGGGAGAGATTCTTTCTTGGAGTGTGGCTACTTTACATTGCAACACCAATGGATATTGGATCTAAAGCCAATATAGCCAGCAATGCCAGCATAAGGAAGTCTTTTAGTGACACAGATCTAGGTAGTAATTTTTACTGGCGCCAGGAGCGTAGCCAGAACTTACCTGTACTTGGAAATTCTCAGATGCCACAATTGTCCCTTTGAGGCTTTTGGAAGTCAATAAAAGTTTGAGCATTTTTAACTTCTGCCACAGGATTGAGCTGATGCACCCCACCAAGGAATGGAAGAGCACAAAAGTGGCTTAAAACCTTTATATCCACAACCCCCAAGTTTCACTGTGTGCTTCTTGGCCATTGCTGAGGATTGGGACTAAGTGACTGCACGTGTAAAGGAGAGAAAGGGAGAATATTCACACACTAGTTAATAATTATAAAATGGGCAGGACTGAGGGACTGGCTGACAAAGTTTCAGCCCCTGCAATTACAGAATAATAATCACACAAAGTAGAATGTATTAGCCCCATTACATCCTCTGATCCACATGCTCAGGAAAGAGAGAGAAAAGCTGCAGGAAAATATCTTAAGATTTTAGCCCCCTGCTATTTTTAATCTATAATAAAAACAGAGAACCCTTCCCAGGACCCTTAAGATCCTGAAAACTATTATTTCTGCTTAAATCACTTCCTTTGGGATGCAGATTCTGCCTGAACCTTGGTGTCTACTGAGTGGGGCTTTTGATGTAACTGTGCCTTGGACTGCAGCTGCTCTCAATTCAACAGAGGAACTAGCAGTTTAAAAAAAAATCTTTTCTACTCATAGCCAGGTTTAAAGTAAAAATAATGTGAAAGTAAAATAGTAGTAATTTTTAAGAAAGTCGTAAGTGTGTGGTTTATCCATTGATAGAGTGACCTCAGTGGACTTTGAATCAACCCCTTGCAGGGCAAGCAGCCTAGTTATGGCTAGCCCCTGTGTGGGTGCATTGCGGACAGTGAGAGTCTCCTCATGCTCTTGCACCAGCGAGGAGCTGTAATTTGGCCCACAATATATGTTGTTTTCTTCTTAAAATAGCAAATTACCATGTTATTTTAAAACAATGATGATAATTTCTAATAGATAATGGAAGTGCATGATTCCAGGTGTGTAGTTATAGTGAGGTAACTGCTTTTCTCAGGTGCTGGAGGTGCTTGAGCTTGTATTTTGCTCTGTACCTGAGGTTTGTGGTTATTGGCAAAGAACTGCACTGGATCCATACTTCAAAATACCAACAGGATTTGTGGTGATTACAAACTGGTCTGGGTTGGGGAAGTGGATAGGCTCCATAGGGTTCTTGGAATTTACATCCCCACTCCAACCCCCCAAATCCCTCAAAGGAAGGAAAGAGGAAGGGTGCATTTAAAATGTTGCTGTTGGCCAAGTCTCTTCCTGCAAAATGGATATGCAAATAAACTAGTGTCTATCCCCCTTCTTCAGAGCAGTGAATATGCTGCCACTGGTCACTGTCTTCTGTTCTATGTAGCCTTATCTAGGCATTTCAGGTCCAATTCCACTCCTATTGAAGTCAGTTGTCTTCAATGGGAGTTGGATTTGGCTCTTGTGGTAAGTTTGTCACTGTGGTATCCCTGTATGGATGATGTGGAAAATATTGCCCTCTGTCCAGTTTTTTATTGCAGAATAAAGGGAGTGTGGGTGTTAATCAGGCCCCTTTGCAGAAAGGATGGGGATGGAAGAGATACACTGGCAGGTGTGAATTCTCTTACAAGACGAGGGAAGGAGATGCTGCTTCTCTTATTTTGGAGCCTTTGTTGGGAGCTAATAAAGACTGCGCATTCTTCTTTGGGGAAGTAAATGGAATATACCATTACTGTGAGTGTGTGGTTCAATACACACTCACATACATAAAAATAAAGAGTTTTCTATGTATTTATGCTGCTGAGAAGAGGTGTTCGCTTGTTCGTTCTTTCTTCTGCAGATAACAAAATGTCCAAGGCAAACTGTTACTTGTTATATTGATGGATTGGCAGACAAATGTTTTGATCATGTTATAATTAAAAAAAAACCACAAACGGGCATTAAATAAATAGATGGCAAAGTTAAAGTATCATACAGAAGAAGGTCAGAATAATTGTGGCGCAGTTAGTCCTGTTTGAAAGGTTAACTCATCCATTTTTACTTCAGTGGCATTTTGTGGCCTTTTGGAGAAGTGAGCAGCTCTATACTGTTGCAAAAGCAAAATACACTTGATTTGGATTTTAAATGGTTTGGAAGAAAAAGATGAAGTAGTTTATATTTTCCGGTTTTCACTTAAATTAAAGGCAATGCCTTTCTAATTTTTCTGGAGTTAAGTGAACTTCCCTGACAAGTTATTTGTAGAAAACGGGGGGGAAGTGAGAGGGGCGGATCTGTACTTTCCATGGTTCACACTTAAGATTTATTCTCCAATTAGGCTCACACCTCTGTTCTTTATGAAACATGATTTGGCCCAGGGGACATTAAATCCTTTAAAGTGATGGGAAGTCATTAATCAGTAACTCAGCTGGGACTGACCAATCCTTAAGACAACTATTGAGACAGAGTTCATTTTAAAAATAAAGCTAAACTGGTCACTTTCAGCAGAATCATTATAAGCAATCATAGATGCTTATCAGTGATGTTTTGACTGTGGAAAAACATCAATGAAGTTGTAAGCAAATAATATGATTTAAACTGTGTTCCAAAGCTGTGCATTTATAACTGTAGACAGAGAACAAATGGCAAAAACCAACACATACACAAAAAACAGAGAGATCTTAGGTATTGTTTTTAGGCTTTGGTGAGCTTTTTAAGCACATGAACTCCTGTTAAATAAGAGAATTCAGTTAGGCTTTTTATACTCTTAGAAATCTTGGTTTGGACTGTAGCCAAGAATAATTCTTCAAATCACAACTGTAAAGACTCATTATTGAAGTTATGCTGGCAGATATTTCCCCAATGGAAGATACTGTTTCTTTTGTGAAAGGGAACAGGTATTGTACCCAGCTGCAGAAAGGCCAATTAGGCTTGAAGGAGAATAAGATGAGGAGAAATTGACGGCTATCTGAGGTCAACAAATTTCCCCAATTTCACTGTTAACTTAAATTATACTTGAGGACCTTCCTAACTCTCTCTTCTGAGTTTCCTCATTATTTGTGCTATTCAAGCTGTGATCTTGGCTTATGTTCTGCTGATATTTCAAAGCTTTGAAATAGATAACACTGATTGCACATTAAATCCAGTATACCTGTGGTAGTTTCAATAGCAAATACATTCCATTGACTGGTCAAGTCCTTTTTAATTAGCATTTGGTATAGCATCTCGAGCAAAAACTTCAAACATTTGAAATGAAGTGCCTGTGCTGATGAGGCATGACAAGGATAGATGGACTGACAAGGCTAGGCATGATGAGATTAGATGAACTGAGAAATAATGACATCCAGAGAAAATTAAAGGTGAAATGTGTGACTACAACCATCAAAAGGCACAGACTACAATGGTTTGGCCATGTTGCTGGAATCACCCCATATCAACTGCCTAAAATTGTTCTCTATGGAAGCATGCATGGTGAGAAAGGTTGCACACATCCAAGAAACAATGTTATAACATGGTACATAAAACCATCTAGGCAGCCCCAAACAGGCCCTGGAGCGGAAGACCCTTCCGCCGTCACCGACCCGGAGCGGAAGAAGCTCTGGGGGCCCGGGCCTCGTGAGAGTTTTCCGGGGCCCCCGGAATGAGTGAAGGACCCCACTCCAGGGGCCCTGAAAAACTCTCGTGGGAGCCTCTGTGGGTCCCAGGACCTGGGTCAAATTGCCCCACTTGCCCCCCCGCTCTGGGCGGCCCTGATGGATCCCCAATCTCTTATTTCCATCCAAGGTTGTAGAGGGTTAATTCAGCGCCACAGTTACAGCAACTCCATGCAGCCCCAGCAAGGGCAGGGGGAGGAGGCACAGGGAAAAGGGACCGGGAACAAGTCTAAGTTTTTTTTTTTTTGTTTGTTTTTTAAGGAAAAGAGAGCAAGTCTGTTTCAGGAAATACGAGCAGGGCGAAGGGATCTTCAGACCACTGAGCTTGCTGAAATCTTGGCTGACAGGGAGGTTCTAAGCTACCAGCTGTAGGGGTATTCCCTTCCATTCTGTCTGTTCCTATGTAGTCTCATCTAAGGAGGGGCAAGTCTGTTTAAATTAGCCAGGAACAATCCAATCTCAGAGCATCTCTGACATCATTTCCCTGGGCCAAATGATTATATAAGCAACTGGCCTTGGCAAAGTGACCGAGTCCACCTTTGGCTGGAGGTGTTGGGTGGTCACAGGAAATATGCTGGTATAAAATATTTGAGTAGTCACCGAGCCAGAGAGAGAGTAAAACTCACAGTTGTCAACTTTCACACAGTAAATTAGCACCCCGACTTTCACAATAAGCCAAAAATCAAGCTAATCTAATTTCAAAACAAGGCCAAAACAGGCCAATCCATAACAGCCCCAACACTCTATGTGACTAGATCCCCTCAGCGTGCAGGATGTTTCCCTCTGCTTGCACCTTGCCCCTGCTTGCCGGGAGCTGATAAAAAAAAAAAAATAAAAAGAAGCAACAAGCTACAAGCCAAACAAGCAACAAGCCAAAAACTAGCCAACAAGGAACTCACAAGTCAAATAAGCCAATAACAAGTCGACTTTCGGCATTTTTTCCGTGGTTTGGCATGTCTGGTAAGGATATGTCTGCACTTCGAGCTGGAGGTGTGCTTCCCTGCTTGAGGGGATTTTTCCATTGAGCTAGCATGCTAAAAATTGAATATAGCCTCCTCCCTTATTTAAGGAGAATCCTCAGCTCCCGACGTAAGCCAAGTATTAAATCAGCTTTGAGCTCTTGGAGCAGCATGAAGGAGGTCGGAGTCGCATTTCTATTAAATGTTATAGGGCTTCAGAGCAGCATCCTTAGAATCGCTATTACATTTCTGTAGAATTCTACTGGTTTTGTTCCAATTAAATTCATTAGGATCCTTCCATCAGAATGAGTAGCGGGGCTGTATATTGGGGATCTACCTGGGAACAAGGAATAAGAAACCCTTTTGCAGACTGTGGAGCTGTGACCAGTTACTGTGCAATTGCTCTGCAGCCACTATTTAAGTTTCAGCGCTGCAGCTCTTGTATTTCCCCCTTCTCCACATTAGGGTTCAATGGATTCAAATAGTGATGGATTCATCAGCCCTTCCTTTCTTTGCCACCATCAAAGAGCCATTGTGCATAGGAAATCCTTGCAGAGATGGGCCTATACTCAGCAATGCACTGAAACTCCTATTTAATTTTGAAGCAAACAGGATTAGAGTTGGCCAAAATTTTTCAAGTAAAACTATTTTAATTGAAGAATGCAATTAGGTGACATTATCATGTTTTGTAAATACTTGTCTATTTTGCTGAATTGTTCATTTTTAAAAATGTGAAAATGTATAACAGTTTCAACATTTCAAAAACAAAATCTTGACTTTCTGATTCGAAATGACTTTGGTTCAAAATTTTTGTACTTTTTTAATGTAAAAATATATAAAAATGCTTGAAATTGAAACAAAACATTTAATTTTGGGTAAAAAAATGTTTTTGTTCTACTCAAAATGATTTTTCTTGACTTTGCAAAATTGCCAGTGATTGAGAAATCCATTATTCATTCAGCTCTAAAGAGGATTTCTTACATTGCTGAGAACTTTGTGGACCCAGTCTCTTTGTTGTAAAAGGGGTACATCCCAACTGAAATCCCCTCATTCCCTGCACTGAAGAACCACATAGATTCTGCTGCCAGTGGGATTCTATATGCACAGCCGGCGCCAGAGTTTCTGCTGCCCCAAGCAGAAAAAAAAATGCAATTGCGATCAGTTTTACCGCCACCGCTTCAGTCTTTGGCGGCAATTCGGTGGCTTGTCCTTCTCTCCATGAGGGAGTCAGGAACCCGCCGCCGAATTGCCGCCAAAGAGCCGGACGTGCTGCCCCTCTCCGTTGGCCACCCCAAGCACCTGCTTGCTGGGCTGGTGCCTGGAGCCAGCCCTGTCTATATGCCAGCAGAAAAGGGGCAGGATTTGGGGTTAATTGTATTTAATTGAATCTGAGTTTGCATTATTAAATACCCCCCTCCAAATGTTTGATTTTGCTTACAACAAAGTCTTTAAACAATCAAAAGCCAAAGATATTAAGTGAGGGGAAAGCCCTATATTAATACACCTTTGCAATAAAGCCTGAGATTTTAACACAGGAAAGGTAAGAAAATTTAAAGTTCTCCCTCAAGTATATTGGGTCACCTCTCTGAAGGTTTTCTGTTGTGAAACAATAACTCAGCCATATTATATACATATATTTAGGCATAAATACGAATGCACAGTTGACACAGAAGAGCTAAAATATTAGTGCTGTATTTTTAATTATAAAAGAAACCTTATAGGAAACACTGTTGTGCTGAAAACAGAATAAATAACACCAAAATATATTACTGTAGGGGAGTATTATTTTTTCTCTTAACAGTAGAACTTATTAAGGGGACACTATCAATTTAAAAATTTCACTTTATGTTGTTACAAATGGCACCTGTATGGATGACCATTTAGCTATCTTTTTACATTCCACACATCACCATGGTATCTGAGTGCCCCATTGAATCATTATAACTCATTCAGTTATTGTCACCTCAGATGACTCATATACAATAGACAGCTTAACGATAATTGTTCTTTTCATTCTGTTTTCTGTGCATTTGACAGCACTTTGTGGACCATCACTTTCACTGTTTCCCCATACTGTCAGTCAGTTCCTATTCTTTCTGCATGTGGGTCTTGCACATCACTATAAAGGAGGTTTATTTTTAATAAGAAGCTGTCATTATAAAATTGTAGTAATAAGTGCTACTTTTAACTCACTTTTAAAATGCACTAGATTTCAGATGATAGTCTCCCTTCAGCAAAAAAATCGTGTTAACTCAATACATGGAAAGAGAGCAATTTTAAAATAAATACATATTTATACATAACTGCTGTGGTATATTACCAGCTGAAAGTGTCTAACAATGTCACTCCTTTTTCAACACTTCTTCTTGATAAGAGGTAATTCCATCTGCATACACTGATGTATAATAAAAGACACTCGTATAACTCTCTGAACATGTGTTGTATATCATCCTGTTAAAAAGATAATAATGGGTCTTGCTGAAAGGTGTTGCACTAGATACTGGGAAGAAGTTATTCCAGGGTTAGGGATTGAGTCTGAACTCTCATTGACTTCATAGAGAGCAGAATCAGATCTGTAATTCTGCTACTGTAAATGTATGATTGTAAGGAGGAAATTGACTTATTTTAAATTTTTTATTAACATCTTAGGAATAACAGTAATGGCAGTTTATTCAAAGGGGTAAGCATTTTCCTGTAAGAACTTTCAATTAAATTAAATTTTTGAGTTCTCCAGGGCAGGGACTGTCTTTCTGTATGTTTGCACAGCACCTACCTCAAAGACATCTTCCCACATATTGGGACCGTTAGCCAGTATTGCATTTTAAAGAACAATCAATGGTACATCAGCATGTTGATTTATGATGAAGGAAATTGAATTCTTTTGTGTATCCACAGGCTATCGCCACCCCTTAAAAAGTTACACTGTTAATGATTATATATAAAGACATTTTTATCAGCTGTCTCCCAGTAATGCTGTGAGCTAAGGCAATTCATCAGTACTACAGTTATGCTCTTATTCAAATTAAACAATCTGTTAGACATTCATTTCCATGCATAGCAGGAAAAATGATTGATTTTATTTCCCAGTTTTGGAAATAATTTCAGAGTCCTAGTATTTGAAGCATTCATGATCCCATTTGGAGCAGTAATTTTTAAAAAGTGAAGCAAAAATGTAAAAATGTTCAATCGCAATATTGAATTTGCGAGTTGGATTATATAAGGCAATATAAGGCATCTAGAAGCCAAAATAGAAATTAAGGGCTTGATGTTACACCATTAAAGTCAATGGGAACTTTCAGTTAGGGGCAGGATCAAACCCTAAATGCCCATTTTAGAGATGGTAGATTGGAAAAACAAAATGTTTTCCTCCCCTTGTTCAACAGCCATAGCAACAGCACCAGCAGCTGCAAGCCCCTGACACTGCTATTAACATATTTTCATGAAGAAATATTTCTACTAGCTTGCAAGGGCCCAAATATATTATCTCAAGGCCCCAATCCACCTCATTTTGTTTTGTGCATTAAAACTTTACAGCATCTTTTTTGTGTGTGGGGATTCACTGCAGAGACTCAAACCTCTTAAATAAAATGCACTGGCAATATTTGTTCATAATATTTAAAAAAAAAGTTAATCCAG
The DNA here is from genome assembly GCF_007399415.2 of Gopherus evgoodei. Classification (NCBI taxonomy): domain Eukaryota; kingdom Metazoa; phylum Chordata; order Testudines; family Testudinidae; genus Gopherus; species Gopherus evgoodei. The sequence goes on from NC_044332.1 coordinate 43,588,169, forward strand.
ATGTCCTATTTTTCTACCTAGTAGCAGAGAGGTTTCAGTATTATTCATATGATTTATTCACTCTCTCTCTCATTTCTGGACCTCATATCCTATTTTTAGAGTGTTCCAGTATAGAATAGGAGGAAAATAAAACCTTGTCTTCATTTGTAGTTGTTACATTTCTGAGAATAGTTTTTATAAAGCTATACAGGGCCACATCCTGTGAACAGAACAATCTGTTTTACCTTGTCTACACTGGAATGGAGTTGCTGGCATAGTTATACCAGCAGACCCTCCTCGTGGAGATGCAGTTCATATTGGCAAAAGAGTTCTTTAGCCAGTGTAGCTTATGCTACTTCCTCAAATGAGATAGCCAATACCACCAAAATGATTTTTTTTATAATATATGTGGAAGTAGGGAAAGAATTAACAAGGATTTGTAGGGGATCTTAATGCATGGCAGTCTGTTAGCAAGAGTCAGGTTAGCAGTTACCAAGAATTAGGCCAGCTGTAACCCTAATGACGCGAGACTTGTAGAAGTGAGGATGGTGTGAGGCGAGTGGGAAAGAACTGTGTGAGAAGT